>NC_142391.1:13176087-13533587 GCF_059441095.1 Idiotropiscis lumnitzeri | reverse complement strand
ATCACCCCTCCAATGCATTTCAGTGGGGGTCAGTTCTATGAGAATGTTCACTATTTGCTTGCCTACTCCCAATTCCCTGCAAATAGTTGTGGTCAACAGTAAATATAATGATGCCTTTCTTTTTTGCTTCCCATAATGCATTGGGTGGCGCCATGCATTTAATTAATCAAGTTATAGGCACATCAATCCTTGTCATTCGTGTGTTCGTGTTAAAAGTAATTGACCGTGTGTCATATTTACCACATTTATGTTCAAGCTTTTATTCAATTTCTGCCTTAATTCTTATGAGAGAACACATTTCATATTGTTAATATGCAGTTGGGGGCTCCCAAAAATTCCTAGTTTATTGGAAGGGTGGACTGGTTTTGATTAGTGTGAAATGTCCCAATGTGGAAAAAAGACATGTTTGCATTTTTATTTCTTTTAGAAAGATTTGTAATTTTTGTGTGGTCAAGATGTCAAAATGATTGTGTTTTGAGTTTGTTCTGAATATATGTTTTGGAATATCCCAGCCCTCTTTAACCTGATAAAATGTACTGACATGACTTGACAGACAGCTCAAACAATATCATTTTCACGAGGCCTGTGTGCGTGTGTGCGAAACCTGCAATATATTTCAGTAGCATCAAGTTGAGCCGGGAGAAGTGAGTCCATTAGAAGGACACAGCTCTCATTTGCCAAAACAATATTTTCAGTGTTTAGTTCGTCTCTGACAAAATTCATAAATCATAAGAGCAACACTCAAAGAGATGACAGTGCTTTTGCTATTCTATGTGACAGCAAGTTTAGATGTTTGGCTGGAGAAAATCCGTACCAGATGTGATTGAGATTTGTGCTATGCAGGCAATATCATTAAATTTCAAATTTTGACACCCCCCTCTTCTTGAGTCAATGATGTGGCTGACCACTTGTTGAGCTGTAGTTGATGTGATTCGTCACACTTTACCTCCACACATATGACTTCACAAAAAATACCAGGATTTATTGTATTTGCCTTTTCAAATATAGCTTTACATCATTGAGCGTTAACATTTCATGGCTTTTTTTTTCTGACAAACTTTGATTAAAGTGCCCTTGTATCAAACGGGGAATTATGTCCACATCATTGCACGCAAATTGTCTACTTGCAGTTCAGATCACTGCAGTACCTTGTATGAACACTTCGGAACGTCAAGTGGGAATTTCTTAAATTTCCACAAAAAATGGTGATATAATGTCATATGACCTTCATCAAAATCACAAGCATGAAGAGCCTGCTTAAGCTAATACCACAAAAACAGTTACCTTTAGTCATATTTTTATTAAAAGTAACACGCAAAGTTTTGCAGGGAGTAAAAAGTATGTGAACCCTTGGATTTCGTAACTGATTGACCCTCCTTTGGCAGCTGTGACCTCATCCAAACGTTTCCTGTAGTTGCAGATTAGACATGCACGATGATCAGCATGCATTTTGGACTGTTGAGCAAGATTACTGGGATGTCTGCGCTCATACTTTTTGAATAATAGTTGTTTGTGCTAATAGCTCGTTGAGGTCATGCCACAGCATTTCGGTCGGATTGAGGTTAGGACATTGTATATAAAGTAGTGTAACGCTTTCCAGTCTACAAAATAATCTATTAAAGTCTTGATGTTCATCAGTCCACAATTAGGCAAATTGCCTCTAAATGGAGAAAGTTAAGTAGTGTTGCTTCTCTTCCAAGGAGTGGTCGGTCCGTAAAAATCACTACAATAGCAAAATGACTATTGCTCAGAGGTTAAAAAAAAAAAAGAAAACTACCATGTCAGCTGAAGACTTACAGATGTCACGCACATGCCAACATATCCGTTAACAAATCTCATACGTCAAACTCAAAACAAGAATTTGGATTATTGGAGAGCATCAATAAGGAAGCTGATTCTGTCTTAAAAAACACTGCTGCGAATTTGAACATCCAAATGCTCTTTGGCAAGAACATTTGGATGTTCCACAGCACTACTGGCAAAATATTCTATGGACGGATGAAACCAGAGTTGAATTGTTTGGGAGGAACACACAATGCCAGGTGTGGAGTAAAAATGGCTCAGCATACCAACATGGGTGTGCTTTCCTGCTTCAGGGCCTGGACAGCCTCCTATCCTATGAACTCATAAGTCGATCAATATATTTTGCAGAATTTGAGGCCGTCATTCCAACGATAGAACCTCAAAAGACAAAGAGTGTTGTGACAGGAAAATGGCCCAGAACGCAAAACCAAATCAATAGTGGAAGGAGTTATGTGATCTGGAGTGGCCCAATCAAATTCTTGATCTCAAGCCGGTTGAGATGCTGTGGTATGAGGAGCTATTCACAGCAGACATCCCAGGAATGTTGCAGAACTGTAACAGTTTTATGAAGAAAGATGGTCCCCCTGATTGTTGTGCATGTCCGATTGCTGCCAAAGGAGGGTCAAACAGTTATAAAATCCAAGGGTTGTTCACCTTACTTTTTTCCACCCTGTTGTGGGAACATTGTTTTTAAATAAAAATATGAAATCATAATTATTTGTGTGGTGTGAGTTTTAACAGTGTTTTTTTATTCTTGTGATTTTTCTGAAGATAACACCACATTTTAAAAGCAATTTATGCTGAAATATGAGAAATTGCTCATAATCGTACTGCACCGCTGCAATTTAGAATTCTTGTAGTTTCGACCACAAAACCATCAGTCTAGGAATTTTTAATATGCATTTTCTTTACTTCTTCAAAATACAAAACAGAACATTTTTTTTTTGATGCAGAAGTATTTCACCAGATGTTTTTCTGATTTCAAATATAAAAACATCGAACACTCAGTTTAAAATAGGAGCAATCCAAGCAGACATGGCCACAACATTGCTGTTTCGGTTGGACATGCACAGATTTTGAAGTCTATTTCTTAACAATGGGACACTTGTGGTTCGCACAAGACCCGTGAGGCACTTTGGTATGTGGCTCATTGTGGCTTTGTCCCAAGTGGCTTTACCATCTTTCTATCAGCTATGAAAGATGACTGACTGGAGCTGTATCTTCTCTTCCTCATTCCATACGTGCCCACATTCGCCTGCATTCTCTTCCTTTTTCATGTGGGCGAGAGTGTGTGATATACAAGCATATAGTTTTCATGTCAGAGGTTCGTTTGGTCAGAAGGTTGCGTTTAAATCCTCACCTCAACTTTCACAGCTGTAATGGATGTCTCTGGTCTTCTTCCCTCGACACCCCCTGCATATGTGGAAGTATCACCTAACCATTCACCACTTTCTCTCTCGTGCCATTTGCCGGAGTATAGGACTCAGTTCACAGCTAAGAAAACAAGTCTGCTCAGGATTTTTTTTCCCTCTTCTCCGAGGTCTTGGACCTGTGGCCTGGCTTGGGCTATAGTGAAACCTGCCACCACTGGCAATGACTTTTATTGGAAGCAGAGCTCAGTGTTTGTTTTCACTACATTGTTAGGAATAAGAGATGGGGGGTACCTTGGTCTACCTTTGAGAGGGGCCTCATAGATGCGTGCGGAGGCAAAATTACCCTCTGCACACAACAGATTGGCAAGCACGCCAAGACATCACAGCTCCAGGAACTTGGGTTCCAGCTGCAGCTTTTCTTTTCTAAATGCAACACTACTGAAGCCTTAACAGACGTCAAGTATTGTATAGTGTGGTTTGAGGAATGACAGTACAGTAATATCAAAGCGATAACACAAAAGCTGAGAATGTACAACTCAAAGTTCAACATTGTTTCTCCCATAAACAAAATAGATGTTGGTACTTGACATCTCCCAACAGAATTCCCAACCAGTTTGCAATAATACAGACAAAATGCCGACATTTTCAGCAAATGTTGTTAACGTTTTTTCCCAGGAGTCATGACAGACCCTTTTTTTTGTCCTGCGATGACGAAATAATGACGTGCATCTCTCAAAAGGGACTGGAGTTTGAGTCCCCCTTCTGCTATTTGCTAGTTGTCTCATTCACTGTTGTCCAGCTTGTCCATTACCTGCAGAACATCATCCAAAATGGAAGGACCCAGGTCGAGACTAAAAGAAAAGCCATTGTCGTCCTCTTTTTGTTTTCCTTCAATTTTGTCACCAACCACCGAGGAGTTTCCATTCACGTCTCCACTCGGATCATCCCATCCAGCTCTGGAAAACTGACTGGTCGCAACTTTGTTTCCTCTTGCGTGCCCGTCCACCAACTCAGTCTCAGCGTCCTCGCTGTCCAGCAGTGGCATAGAGCTGCACTTCTTCCTCTTCTGGCTGGCATTGTCCTGGTGCTCCACATGCCAGTCCAGGCTCTCCGAACCCTCTGCCTCCATATTCAGACGAGGGGGCTTTGGTGGTGGAGAGCAGGCCAAGAAGAGATTTTGCTCACTTTGCGAACTTTGTAGAAGCAGACTGTGGCCCTTCTTTAGGAAAGAAAGGTCTCCAAAGCTGTCTCTATGGGCATCATTTCCAATATGTGAAATGTGGCGAAAATCAGCCAGTGGTAGACTGATCATGTTGACAGAGAGAACCTCTCTGCGCTTTGAGTGTCTGCTTAACCAACGGCCACTGGTTGGTTTTCTGTGCAAGGATGCTCTAAGTGGCATCTTGGTAGTCTTTAAAATAAAATTAAGTTTTTCTTATATGTCCTATTAAGATGACCAGCAAAGTTGTAGATCCTTTTTGTATGCCCTCGTTTGTTCAACAGTCACACTTGGAATTTGACATTTTGGAAGCATCAGTGGCATCTGCAAAAAAAAAAACAACAAAAAACATTACCTTACGGTCATAATCGCAATGTAATATTTTCTTCCTTTGGTATCGGTCAAATATCTTGTTTAATAACATAACGTTTTAAGTTGCGCCTAATTGTCAGCCTTTATGTGAAGGTTGCACTTTCTCCACTTGATTTTGGTTGAGTGAAATTCAGGATTATTTAGTAGCTGTAGGTTTTGTAAGTGTGCATGGAATATTGAATCTTCCAAAAATGTACTTTTCAAATGCACGTTTTCCCGTTAAAAGCAGGTGCGTATCTTGTATCTGCTATGTATCTTTCACTGGAAATCAGTTTACCCGGCCAGTAAGAGGAGCTACACAAATGAGTATCTTGCATGTCTGTGGAATTATTTAATAATAGCTTGGAACTGTTATCATGAAAACATTGTTTCCTTCATGGATGATAATACTGAGTTCCAAATTGTTCAAGACTATCTAAAAAAACAGATGGTTCGTAGCAGCCAAACAAACTGTCAGGCATGAAATAAAAATGAAATGTTGCAAAAGATGAAACGCATTTCCTGTTTCGTAACTTACAATTACTGTATTGAGTAAAACCAAACTGAGTGGACCAATGCTGGTGTGTCGGTTAGATAATCGGGTCAGGGTCTGTGATTTTACGATCTCCCAAACAGCTTTGCCCACATTAGAGCTGTGTTCGTGACTTGAAACACTCACTTTGTAAATTCGTAAGCCACTACAGCAAACAGCTTTTGTTGGCCCGTAAAGGTTTTATCGGCACTTAGTAGCAGCAGGAGATTTGAGCTCCACGGACAGAGCGGCATTCCTATCCCAACATGTCAGTTTGGCCAAGGAGGAGACTCAGCCATGACTTTTTGTCCAGAAAACACTCAGCTTAGCCAAGTTTAAATTAAAGAAGCCCATTAAAGCAGATTGGCCAAGAAACACTCTAAATGATCTCTAAATGCTGCCGTAAATGGTTCACCTTTAAGATTAGGAATCTAGCCCTTGAAAGCATGAACCAACGTTCAAGAATAAATGAGTTATTTCAGGTTTTTCCCTCTCAGAAAGATTGATGAGTTCTTACCTCTGTTCTTGAGCAAATACGGGATATTTGAACTCCAAGCTTGCACACTGGAATCTGCAATGAAACTTGGCTGTGACTCGTACCTGAACACTGACAAACATGACATGATGGGGCTTGTTCAACGGTTCCGGCGAAGGCTTCAATACGCAGCCTTTGGACATAAAGCAACTGAGATAAAACGGGTTTTTCCTCAGTGACACAACAGAGTTTTTGCATGAAGATATGTATCTACCTTTTTCTTTCAGTCCATGCAAGCTCTGGTCTTTTCTTCAATAATCCTTCCCTGTGAAAACTCCCATTTTCATTGTGGATCAATCCAAGTGTGTTGCTGTTGAAAGTGTTTCCTTGAGCAATAGACCAGGTGAGGTCAAAGTCCGAGCGCGTGAAAGCCTCCAGGTAGATCCTTTTTTTTTTTTTTTCCCCCCTAAAGGTATTTCGTACTTCACTTTACACTCTTCCCATTCTAGGATAGTTGCCAGCCGTCAGATGATGTCATCCGGGTTGTGAAGTGAGTCGGTTATTTAGTCACCAGGGTCATCATACCTCCTGCCGGATGCTTGGCTGCACCTGTGGCGCAAGTTTAAAGCTACTGCTCTGGCGTTAGACTGAAGTACACGAGTGTGTAATTGCATTATAGAGTGAAAGGGTGTGAGTGGTTGACTTTCAATAGTGCAACAAGTTGTGCTTTCGAATGTGCGTGCTCCATACCGTGTGTGCCCTTTTGTAAAAAGCCGGAAGTCACAGTCAGTCAGCAAACAGGCCAGCTACCCAGAGGAGGAGGTTAACTGATCCCTAATCTCCATGTCATTGTCCCTCTGCTCTGCTGATTTCATGATTTCCTGACTGCCGTTGGCTTGTCTAAAGCCCCTAAGTCGTACCACTCGACAGGCCCTTCTGCATGACTGGAGGCCTACAGCGTCACTGTGTAATCAAAGTACTGTATCGCACACAGACATGTGTGTGCAGGCGGCAGTGGTTACACAAGAGAGATAAAAGCAAGAGATAGCTGATTACAGTTCTAAGTGTCACATCTCCTGACTTTGGAATGTAATAGTGATGCAGAGAAGGTAATGACAGGGTAAAAGCCTTGGTTGTGTTTCATTTGCACCTACTGCAACTGTGTTTTAATGCCTTTTGTGCTGCTTTATATTTTCTCTATTATTTTGTTCAGTTGATTGATTGAGGTCAGCACCCTGCTCTGATATTACCATCATCTTTATAAAGCTGTGAGTTCATCCATATTCATTGCTTTGCTCTTGTTCCCTAATATTAAACATGCAGGGTGCAATGGAAATGGACAAGTGGTATCTTTCACATTGATCTAATAAACAATAGGCGTTGCCCCTCTTGTTCTCTCGCCGCGCAACGCTGATGCCAGAACTCCAGATGCAATTACTCACGCAAATGAAATTATCATAACATTTATTCAACAGTGAAGCACAACATTAATGAACGTTTGTCCTCTGAGAAGCCCTTTCCTTCAACCACGGAATCAGAACTGCTTTCATGCTCTTGTCTGCAATCAGGCTGTAGCCAATGTTATTTGAGCTATTTGGGAATGAGATCACACGGCCCCCGACTCAACAAGGATGGGCTTAGTGTGTGGTTTGTAGTCTTGCTATATAGCCTTTGGGCTGATGCCTTTAGCCCTGACTGGATTTCTGTGTAAGCCTCTTGACCAGAGCGGCCAGTGTGGTGGTGGTGGTTGCTCTGCACAGTCTGAAATCTTGGATGCTGCATATTTTTGTTGTCATAGGATTAAACTGTTTCCAGATATTGCTTAGACTCGTGCGAGAAGCCCAAACTGAAGCTTTTCCGGATTTTCTTTTGCATCGTTCTTCTGTGCTCTCCAGCATCCACTCTATGGAGCTAAAATGTGACATAAACGTCTGTGTGTGATTCTGTCACACACAAATTAGTGGCACCTTTTTTTTTTTTTTTTAATCTAACCTAAATTCTCCAATTATGATAAGCGCATGACTCGACAAACCCATTTTCTCCTCAAAATAGAGCATCTCACTTGTGCAGATGAGTTGTTGCCCAGTTTCTGTGGTCAACTCTCAAACACATTTATTTCCTTGTAATTCTCTTTTGTAAACTCCTTGCAGTAATATAGATGAGAAACATCCGAGTGAGTGTTTGTCATCATTGTTTGTCTCCTGTGAGATGACTCAAGGCTGATTTTGTTTGACACCACTCCAATAGAAATTCCACAAAAAGGAAGTGTATACATTCTGCGACATGACGGTCACAAGAAAGACTAATCCGCCCGTGGGCAAAGTCCAGATGTGGCATTATTGAATCATAGCGTGAGAGTTAATGCTTACTGTAGTCTCTAATCAACTCTGAAAAGCTGCAACAGGGCGGGCGTAGCGGGAAGATGACTAGGCTTGATTACCGATGGTGAGACATTACCTGATGAAATACTATCTGATGTCCTAACGTGTGTTGATGCAAACCACACAAAGAAAAAAAAATCCTTTGTGGATTTGCTAGTGCAATTTGGGTCATAATGTGGCTTCCAATCAGTTTGGTGGTATTTGTCTTGAAATGACAGTATGATATTTTATCGAAAACATGTCATTACAAAGTCATTGTCATTCCAATTCAGTTAGAGTTGAGTTAATGAGGCCTTGCTCTAGTTTTATGTTTAATTAGCCTGCTTTGGATTTGGTAGCTTTGGAAGCATTCTTTTCTTCTCACATACTTCTTTTAAAAAGACTTTTGAGGCTGATCCATCTTTTGAAATAAATCTGAAGAATATCAATTTAGAAACAATATTCAGCTTTGGTATTATGAGGTACTCCAAAGTCAGCCAAATAGTTACTGGCTATTTCCACTGTGTAGAAAGTCTCTGATTTATTTTTCTATTTGTCTAATTTATTAATTAGGCGCATGAGACCCGTACCATATTAATAATTTGGCCTTCTTAGGGAGCTTTTCATTATCGTTGAGATAAAAAAGGACCATACCTCCATTTGAAATGATCCAGATAAATACAAGTTGTTGTGCATTTGTTGGACATAGTCTCTTATCACAGTTTTTTTTTTTTCAAGCAAAAAGCATGCAGCATGGCTCCGTTCAACCGGTTCTGCTCTATAAACGATAAGAAGCCCTTCTAACATGTCAACACAGACTAAACCGACACTGCCTGTTTGTTTATTTTGAATTTGCATTTCATCGTTTCTTTCCACACGCCTGACCTCTTTTTCACGTCTCCAAAGTTGTGACTGCATTCTTAACAGTCTTACAGCCGCTTTTGCTTCAGTAAGAAATCTTTTGCAATCAGGGAACTTTTCCTGGAAGACTACTATGTGAAAGATGTAATTTTGGTTTTTATAACAATATATTGTTGGCTATTAAAGAAGCCAAACGCCCGCACACTTGCTATTCTGGGATCCTTGAGCCCATCCATCATGAGAAATTCCAGGGCACCTGGAGTTCAGGCCTCTGTTGCCATTTTTCTTTTCAATGTTTATTTCCTTTGCTTTGACAGTTTCCAAACAGCTCCCTCCAAAGGCCTCAATTCTGTCCAATATTATGACCACATGCAACCCTGTACATACGTGACTACATGTATGCATCCCCCACTGCCCCCCCCGTTACGCTTCTCGCTGTTACAAAATCTGCAGCCTGCACGCAGCAGTTATTATCTGTACAAAGTCGTTCTTCACTTGTTTGTCACAATTTTGGGGGAACGATTGACAAATGAGTTACTGTCTGTAATATTTTTTGTTTTCAAAATCAGCACCAAAAGTTGTTTTTTGGTTCTCACTTTTTTTTTCACGTGTCCCACTGACCTCGTGGAAGAATTTAAAGACTTACAGCACATCTGAGAAAATTAGGGGCTCACCGACCATATCGGCCCGCCCGCAGTCGCAGAATTGCGCTCGGAGCCTTTTTTAAATCGTGCGCTGCTTCTAATTGGATGTGAACGCATGTCGGAAACGACTTGTCTTCAGTGTTTTAGATATTGTTACCGTATTTACTGACTTCTCAGAAGTCATTTGCTAATGAAACAACAAAACTCAATATTCGTAGAACTCTTTGCTCTCGCCCACACTGACACACCCACAAAAAGATAAGCTAGACGCTTTGTTTGTAAATGCACAATATCCGATTTGAACTGGAGTACAAGTTTCAATTTCCAGCGGGCATGCGCACCTACGCACCCCTGATAATATAATGTAATGTAAAATAAGATACGATGTACTATGTTTCCAAAATATGTCATGCTACATTGTACATTGTGTATTTAACTAACTAACGAACTATACAAGCGGTTGTCACAGTCATTGATCTGCAGGAGGGATTTACTGAGACCATGTCGGCAGAATATCACTCGCTTTTGCTGCCGTATCAAAGGCAGTCTTGTGCAGGAATTCCATTCGGGAACCAGATGTTCTCAAGACATGCATGTAAATGGTTAAATGCAGGAAGTAGATTTAGACCTTAATCTCTGTGTAGTGTTTGTTCTATACTAACAAAAACACTGTAATCGACTAGACCTTCGGGGTTTTATGTCTGCCGAGTTTCATAATGAGTGATGATTAATCCATCTAACCATTTCCGTAGCTTTGTCTGTATAAGTTCACCTTTTTGCATGTGCGTTACGCCTGTTTGCCTGTTTGTTTAATTTAGCAGGACACACACACGTTTGCTCTCAAACATGCGCAGAAATAATCTCTAGATGAGGGTTCACGCCACATAAATCATCCCCTCCATATCTCTGTGACACAAACAGTCCTACAAAGACAACATACGCCACCAGCTAAATAGTTGCTTGATCAAATTCACCCGAGTGCATTACAGGCAGAGACACATGCGGCTGCCATTTCTTCTCTTGGCCGTGACGCCTGCAAATTTTGTTCGACACAATTTAGTTGAAAGCATCTGATGTCTTTAATGAGTAAACCCTTGTCAAATACAACCTGAAAAGAACTTTGCCTTGAAGATTAGGATGCAATAACCACATAATAGTTAATCTAAAGCACTTAACTGCAAAGTCATTGCCACTCCTTTTCAGTTTTCCAGTGAGGCCTTTTTGTAAGAAATTTAAATCAGTAAGAGGGGCTAAAATCGGCTTGCTGCACACAAGCATATGTGGCCTGTTGTGTGTTCTAGTCTTAGAAAAAAAATATAGTCAAACACATTCAGTTCATGGATGCTAATTGACCTCTGATCTGTTTGAAATAATATTAATAGAACTGTGCTGTCTCTTCTTGCATAAAATCTGTATTAACTGTACAAGCAATGTTTTGATTGACATTTTAGCTTAACTCTCATGCACGTGTAAGAAGCACACATCTCCACATATCTAATTATCTGTTTCCAGGAATCTTGCCACTGTGTAGATATAATAATGAATTATGATTGTGTGTTTGCTGGTTATTCCTGTCTTTGGATTTTTCACATTTCTCTCTGGCTCCTCCCAAATGCATGCATCTAATACTTGAGAACTATTTCAATTGGCCATCGGTGTGAATGTGGGTGCAAATAATGCCCGTGGATTGGCTGGCCCGCCTGTCTCCAAAAGTCATCTTAGATTGGACCGTGCTCACCTGCAACACTCTGGATGAATGGATTTTTATTTTGATTTTTTTTGCCGACGTATTCCATAATTTAGAACAGTATTCTGTTTTCTCAGCCCAGTTATTCCAACACTCACTCGCTGCCACTCACACGACTTGTGCTAGAGAGACACAGTGGCCACCTGCATCATGAGCTGCCACCTGCTGTGTCTGAGAAGGAATGTCAGACTATGAGTGTCTGTTTGCACACTCTACTGACTCACAGCACAGGAGGTATTCATGATGTCATTACTGGCATGGGGTCAGCCTGGTGTGTGGTGTTTTGAGGCCTTGCAATGTACTGATGTCACAGCGCTAATCCTCAGTTTGTTTCACTGTGCGTGTATGTTTGTTTTACTGCCATCCTGCCTCTGCGGTGGCCTTGTTCCCGCCTCCCTTGACTTTGCCCAGGCCCCCTTGTTTGTGTTTTGTGGTCTCCTACTCACTCTGGGCCCCAGCATTGCACACATGCATGTCTATGTGTTGAGTTAACAGTGCGATGTACTGACTAAACATGTATATTGTTAGTTAGCACTGTTGGCAAGGAAACAACATTCATCCTGACAAGAAATGTGTCACACTGCCCAGAAAGCACCTGACATCCCTGGCATAGCCTGGTAGTAAAAAGGCCCCATTTGTTCTCATTTGCAGGCCATTATAATGACCATTAGAGGGCGTGGTGGAGTTCAGTTTGGTTGCCAAAGGAGACTGCGCATTTCCAACAGCTTGCTTGTATACTTGCTTGCGTCTTGTTTAATTTGAGGATGCAAGAGGTATTCAGACTATCTAATGGCGTTTGCGTGATATTTCATAGTTACGTGTCAGACAAGGGGCTTGAGCTCACATTGTTGGAATGATAATAGCAGCTTTCCTCCGTCCAGGGGCCGCGTGGTGAGGGGAGTAATGGGGAACTTCCCCCTCACCGACCCTCTCCTGTTCCTTAACACTTACTCTCTTTCGCGCAGCACATGGATGTTGGAGACCCCATGATGCTTTCCAGATGCCGTAGTCCAGTGAGCGCATTGACAAAACCTACCTCTCCTCTTTGGATCACTGAAGCTCTCCCCCAGACCTTCATGCACAGGCCCACTTGATCTCTCTTGCAGTACAATGTCTCGTTAAGGAGACACTTCCTTGGCCCGCCAGACTTTCTGGCTATGATCATGTAAAACAACGGCTTTCTCTGAGGACACTTGGCATCCAAACTCTAAAGAGAAACGGCCAATTATGCTCACATTTACACTAATTGCCTGACTTCTGCTAAATAGTCCATCTTCTGTGTCCTCTTGTTTGTGCTGCTCGGTGTGTAACGTCCTTAATCGCACAAAATGTGTGTATGTGAATGTCCAAATGTGTGCAATTGACATTTAGCTTATGTTCCACTCTACTTGATTAGCCATTAAGTAGCGACCGTTCTCTCAGTAAGGAGAATCTCTTGGTCTCTTTGTCTAAGCTCAAGCCCCGCAAAGCAATCAAGCATAGACTGTTAGAGGCCAGGCCACTGCACGGCCTAATGCAGGCTGTATAATGACCTCCGGCAACGGAATTACCCTGTCACACTTGCTCTCCAGGCTGCTGTCTCACGCACGTTCACCCTGCCTGCCGTCATGGCGATGGTTAAGGAGATGAGAGCATGCCCAATGGTTGTGAAAGCAAACATACAGTGAACGGTGACAGTGTTGCGTCATGTGTTGTTGCCCTGTGATGCTGTTGCCATGAAATGAAAAAACTAATTTCTTAACTGGCCGCTAGCATTGTGCCAGTCTAATATTTGTTGAGAGGAGATAAGATAGATGAATAGAATGCAATGTGATTGGATTAATAGGCACATATTGTACTCAAAGTGACGGTAAACATTAAGCTGATTCTATTCTTATGGGCCACCTTTTTGACAATTAGTGTGTGTGTGTGTGCGTGTGTGTTCCGTCTCCAGGGCTCCCTGGCCAATGAACGCGACTATGAGAGTGTGGTGATGATGAAGATGAGACAGGCAGCTGAGCGACAGCGGCTCATTGAGCAAATGCAAAAGGAGGACGATGAAGAAGGAGCTATGTCCTAGCACCAGAAAACTTGGCTCGGCACCCACCCGCAGCCAATAAACAGAACACCTGTTTTAAGGTTGATTTTTTTTTTTTTTCTTTTACCTTTTTTTTTTCACTGTTTTATTTTGTGTCAAATCAAGCAAATAAAGCTTTAATGATCATAGAAAGTCGATCATTTTTATTGGCGTACTGTTTTTTTCCCCTAGTGAAGTGAGGGCACTGCTAAGATTCAGAGTTAAGTCATGTAGTCTCAGAGATAACAGGAAGCAGGTATGGATTGTGCGTTTGCAAAACATTCAAGTCATTTTGACATGTTAGTCTCTTTCAGACTCAAACAATAATCAAAGCTTTATTCCGCATGTTTCCTTTCTTTCCTCCTGATGTAGAAAAAAATGGAGTCAAAATTGAACAATAATGTATTTTCATATAACATTGTTAAGGTTCTGAATATGAATGCATTAAGTTAAATTATTTAATGACCATTAAATCGAATTGCAATTTAGTCATTGTCGAGACCTTAATGTAATCATATGTGTATGATTTGTCTGGCAAACTGAGACAATTCCAAAATCCTTCCGCTGTGTCATCCCCATATACTTGTCCAGTAACTCAGTGAAAGCAGCTGGAGACGCATAGCGATCCAAACCACAGTTCGTGACTATGAGGAAGTCATTTCTCCCCCACGAACCAACCCTGAAGTGAATTTTTGAATGTTATAGGTAGAACTTCAGAGAACGTTTGTGGCTCTTGTTAAACACA
Organism: Idiotropiscis lumnitzeri; assembly: GCF_059441095.1. Classification (NCBI taxonomy): domain Eukaryota; kingdom Metazoa; phylum Chordata; class Actinopteri; order Syngnathiformes; family Syngnathidae; genus Idiotropiscis; species Idiotropiscis lumnitzeri. The sequence goes on along the minus strand of NC_142391.1, from coordinate 13,519,421 downwards.
CTTCAGGTTATCCATCTTTGCTACTTTTGATGATTCATTGTCTTCAAAACTTTGCTTTATTTTGAGGTGGTGGGTTGCAATGGGAACATCAGATGACATGATTCTGTTTGTCTTAAGACACAAACAAATATATGCAATTGACAAGGTTTTATTTTTTTTTTTTTACTTTTAAACAACAAATTAATGTATTACACTTGTGTATTCTTTATGAGATCCAATTTGTATAAATAGCAATTTCTATATTGGTTAAAAATTGCAGTAAGTCTATTGCAGAATTGCACGGTGTAAATGTGTTTTTCCATACCACTGTAAGCGAAGCTACATCAGGAAAGAAGCCTTACAGCATTAATAGCTCTGTGACACAATCAAACCTGAGCAAGAGCTTCTTTGTAAAGTCGGAATTTTAATTACATCCCTTGAAGTGGATCTGGTTGGTGCATCGTTCCTCGTTTTTGGGGTATCAATGAGAAACAAATCTGTGCATATGTATATCTTTTTGGAAAGCGGAGACTGTTTAATTTCACATACATTGTTGTAGTAACATTGGATGCCGTAAAGTTACTCTAGACTTTTAAGCCTTATCCCTTTCAAATAATGAAGAGAAAAATAAATGTGAAACAAAAATTTTTTGACTCACAAACAAAACAGTTCACTCAGCTTTGGTCAACCTGGCTGCCAAGCCATTGGTTGTGGACCTCTGTGTCAGGATGTTTATGATGTTAATTAGTTGACTATTAAATAACAATCATCTGGTACCGACCGGATCATCACAAACGCATTTGCAGGAATAAAATTTGCTGATTAAAAAAAAAAAGAGAGAGAGAGAAATAAGCAACTCACAAAAATAATTATTTGATTGTGTAATTTCACATTTGATGGGTGGGCAAGCGCTCTAGAGCCCCAACTATTTGTATACAAACAACAAATGCGTCAAGTTCTTGTCTATTCTTTTTTTAACTCACCAATATCCTGTTTACTTGATGAATTTTGTTGAGCTCCATGTTTTCTAAATCAAATCCCCACACATTGAAACATTCAGATCAGTATTCAGATACTGTATGCTCTGCTCAAGTACACGCCCTCATCATGATGAAAACGTGAGATATGGAATTATTTTTGCTGTACATATTTTATCGTGGTACTAGCAGTGTTTTTGAAATCAATAATTGAAAATAAGTAACAAACCTGTAATTATTAATAACTATTTATATATAAAATAAGGGCCCTTATTGCTGGTACAATCTATACAATCTAAGTTTCTGATCATAGGATCATATATTTAAAAATTATGTTCACATTTTAAGGTGTATTCGTTATTCCCAATGGGTCTATTTTTAGTAGTTAACTGTTACTTTATATGTTCTGAATTTGTTGTACTATTGTATATAACTCTACGAAATAAATGAAAACAAATGTATGTTCATAAAATATTGACCTACTCACAATTATCTCTACCAATGCTTTAAAACTAGAAATTAATAAGCAATGACATTTTTTTTTTGTTATTTATACGTTTAGGGACACACAAAGTTGTCTCTGATAAAAATTAGTTGTTGACCATCCATCCATCCATTATCCAAGCCGCTTCCCCTCACTAGGGTGGCAGGTGTGCTGGACCCTAACCCACCTGTCTTCGGGCAGTAGGCGGTGTACACCCTGGACTGGTTGCCAGCCAATCGCAGGGCACACAAAGACAAACAACCAGTCACACTCACAATTACTCCTAGGGGCAATTTAGAGTGTCCAATCCACCTAGCATGCATGTTTTTGGAATGTGAGAGGAAACCGGAGTACCCGGAGAAAACCCGCGCAGGCACGGGGAGAACATGCAAACTCCCCTCAGGAAAGCCGGAATCAAACCCTGCACCTCTGAACTGTGGCAAAAACAGTGCAATTTGTTTGAAACACTCTTTGATCATCGGCCTAACGAGTACACGAAACAGACGTTTCCCATCAAATGGGCTGTGTAGAAATGGGGAGAGCCAAGATTTGTATTGTTTGGATGTTGTAATTTTTGGGAAAACCCAGGCAACATCTTCATCTCAGGATTTCAATTTAACACACTTCTCTCCTACCTTTGCTGTGATGCATCCATGAGCAAGCTCGAAATGCATTCCACTCTATCGATTTTGTCAGGAATACACTCCAATGCACACCGTTACAAGGTAACTGACACGTACATGATGCATCGTACACTTTATCCGACTTTAGTTCTCACGTTGCAGAGGTGGCATCACACGTTCAACAATTCTCGTATGGAGCTAAATAAGTTCATTTTAATTGTATTTTTCCAAAGTGAAAGACTTTCAAGACTTTGTCTTTGTATTTTTCTCATTGGGTTATGCAGATGTCACTGAGGAAGTTGTCAGTAGTCTATATCCTTTCAAATAGTCATAAAATAGTCTTGGTTTTCCCCTTCACTTACGTTTTTATGGTTTAAGTGAGCCCGTGTGGTGGCTTTTTCTGCAGACATTGCGTTACTTGGAAGCCACATGGTGATTTCACAGCATCCAACCTCTCTCTGCCACTCCCATCTCTGCTGTGTGGCTTTGTTACACAATGTCCAGCTGTGGAACCTGGTGGTGTGGTGGAAGACATCTGCTCTTCTCCTTCTGCAATAGCCCTTCATCACATGGGTTTATTTATGTGGAGGCTTTTTTGAACAACCGAAAAAAAACTCCATAAACACACACAAAAAAAAAACTGTTCAAATGACAACAGAGGAAATGCAATTACAGGAAACCGATTCACCGCCAGACCTACTCTGAGCACATAGTGGCTTGCATGCGAACCAGGATGGGATGATGGGCCTTCTGTCACCTTCTTTGTCCAACTACACCAGCGAAATCTTTGTGAATCTTATTTCTCCCTGACTTCCTCATGCTGTCTCTGCTGAAGATGTCATGTCTGTAGATGTGCAAAAGTGTCTGCATCAAGACAACGCGGGGTGTACCAAACCTCATTGTTCCACTTTAAAATATATCGGAAAATATATCGAATCAGATAGATGGGCTGGGCTATATCGACAAAATTCCATCTTAATATTGATGGCACTTATCTCTCACAATATTACTAACAGTTTAGTGAAAACGAAGCACTTTTAAAAGAAAAGGCAAATTATCAGTCCAAAAGGATGTAGAAAGTGCAAAGCTTTTTAATTCCAACCAACAGTTATAAACATTAACAAATTCCACAATGAAAAAAGAATTAAATTCACATTGTACTGCAACTGTGCTTTAATGATAAATTGTTTTATGCTGCAACAGATGTTTGTTGTGTTAGTTTGCATGTGCGTGGGTGCGTGCGTGTGTTAATTGCATCAGTGTGTGCGTTGTCTCGTACCAATTTGTCCATGCGTGTGTGGCTTGACGCATTATGGAGCTTTAGTGCCAAGGCCCGCGGCAGAGGGCACAAAGCTTCTGAACCTAACGTGAACAAACCGTCGCGAAAAATAAGACTCCCTGCAATATACTGTATCTACAGTGCCCGTCAACCCCATTGAAAACCTCTGGAGTGAGCTAAAGAGTATAGAGAAGAGGACTCAGGTCACTGGGTGATTAAGAGAAATTGTGCAAAGAGAAATGCTCGAAGATCCCTCTTTCTGCATTCTCCCATCTTGTGAAACATTCTTGGCGATTAGGTGCTGTGTTGATGGCTAAAAGAGATTGTAGAAAATACTAAGGGTGCTAATACTTGTCCTGTATCAACACTTACACTAACAACGGTTTGACAACAGTTACATGGACGTAGATTGTTGAACATTTTAAATTTTCATTGTTTATGCATTTTGACCAAATTTGGCCTTAACAGGTCTTATATTTTACTTCCTTTATTTTGCAGATACCCTGTGCGATGTTCCAAAGTTGTGTGTGATTATTTAATGAACAAGGTTTGTTTCTCATGAAATAACTACACAATAAATTCACATTTAAGTATTTAATCGTAACTATTTGCCAACATTACTGTTAATCCAAACTTAACGAGCACGGTGTTTTACAGGTTTACACTGGTGGTCTGTATTTACTATACACACCCATATACAGTAAACGTTAACACTCCCTAAATGTGCCTTGGCCATCGTTAGTAAATGAAATAAAAGGAATGGAAAAAAATCACATGTACAGGATCATATTTTGCTTTTCTAAATTTGCCAGCCTACGATTGGCTGGCAACGAGCCAAGGGTGTATCCCCCCTCATGCCCAAAGTCAGTTTGGATAGCCTCCAGCTCAAGCGTGACCCTGAATGAGGACAAACACTACAGAAGATGACAGAGGGCTGGATGGATAGATAATTTGGCAGCACTGAAAATCCCACATTGACAAGAATAAAATCAAGTTCTTAGCAGGTTCCCATGTCCATCTTAAAATCACTCTGGCTCCTTATGAAGGCACCACACCAGCGTCTGCCCCACCCCCGTCATCGTCAGCATGCGGTAGCCGATCTTCTCCAACTTGTCCAACACCAGGCGGGGAGGCTCGTCCACATGGTACTCTGAACTAAATGAGATAAACAAAGTTAATCTCCATGGCTGTGCGCAGATGTGGCTTCTCACTAAACAGTTTCAAATCTTGTTAATTGTTCTGCAGTTTGTTCACTTCCTTCCACACCTTCATCCATTTCCCAGCAGCGTTTGGATCCTGTTGCCAATGACAACACCTCCCTAGTCTGTTTCCCATCACACTGACTGGGCTCATTCAAAACGTGCAAAGCAGGACTCTTCCTCTTCTTACCACATAAGAAGTGCTATACTTCCATGTGCCTGGGTTCCGATGACAGCACAGACATGTTTATTGCCACATTGATGCGAACAACATTTTCGACATGGGAAATTGTTGAAAAACAACTGAGCAGTATTAGGAAAAAAAAACATGCGGCTTTCTTGATTCCAATCTGAACGATCCATTCTCCAAATAGATAGCCTACTTTTAAATATGATCTAATGTCATTATTGCAGGTACCTTTTTAAAGTCCACCTGCAGCTAATGGCGAAGCACGCATTTCAGTACTCACAAATTATTTCCCAGCATGGTTGTTTTCCTTGCTCCCAAGTAATTCATGACAGCTGGATCAGAATACTCGTCTCCCACATTGGTTGGGCCGTTCTCCTGAAAGAAGCAGAAAGAAATAAGAAGAAGCAGTGAAGCACGGGGGTAGTAGAGCAAGTTTTCACCGGCAGGTGTGCATACTAATCCCTAAATCAGTGGATGACTTATAAATAGATGATCTAATTTTCACAGCCATGCAGCGGAATTAGGTTGTGTGAGGTGTGCATACAACAAAGGAAACCAGGCCAATTTTTAATTTGATCTTTTACCATTGTGACTTATTGTTCATTGCTGGTGTTGGGTAGAAACCTCCTTTGTCCATTCTTTTCCCCACAAATTCATACGATTGGTCAGTCTTTTTTTTAATTTTTTTATATAATTTAACATTGTAAGTGAATGCAAAGTTAGTGTTATTGTACACATAAATTAGACATTGTGCCTAAATTTAAATTGAAAGACAAACGGCTCTTAGGGATTCAATGTAAATGTATTGCACGCCAAAAAACAAAACAAAACAAAGATAAGAATTAGAATTAGAAATCCCTTTATTGTCATTGTACTCAAGTGTGCAACGAGATTAGATTTGTACTAAGGCAGTGATTCTTTTGCAAATTACTATTGGGATCTAGCATGCCACTGGTCGTGCTCGCTCCACACTGTGATCAATCAATAACATAAAAATGCTCATTTGTGATGGCCATTAATTTACTTAAGCTTAATGCTTAGTATTGCCGTTTTGAATGATGTGGAATTTCACTGCACCATAATGGATCTCTGTCAAATAATGATTTAGGATGTTATGATCATTTAGGACAGGGGTGGGCAAACTTTTTGATTGCCGGGCCACAATGGGTTCTAAAATTTGACAGAGGGGCCGAACCAGGAGCAGATGGATGGAGTGTTTTGGTAACCTCATCTCATCTGAGAAAAAAAAATACATTTAATTTTAAATGAAAGTGAACAACAGCATTACAACAATATATATGTCTTTGGAAAAACCACTGTATTTCGAAAATAAAACATTAACAAGGTTTATTCATTTAATTTTTTTCAAGTTCGGCGGGCTGGATTAAAACGTTTAATGGGCCGCATCTGGCCCCCGGGCCGTAGTTTGCCTATGCCTGATTTAGGATATTACAAACTGTACGGCACATATCCAAAATATGTCAAACTATAGTGTGAAGTGAATATCTATCTATCGATCGATCAAAACTAATTTTAATGTACCGCGGACAAACTTGTTCTGTCAGGTCCACACATTACCCCCCCCCCCCCCCCTATTGATTTGTAGCCTGCACGATGTTGCAATGCCACTTGGAAAACACAACTAAGCTTGCAGCTCCACCCACACTGAACAAGCACAACACGAGACACGACAGCAACACTATATTTACGCACCAGTCTGATCTGCGTGCTGACCAATATGTAAGGCATGTCTCCCCCGTCGCTTCGCGCCCCTCTTCCCTCGAGTACAGACACCGAGGAGTTCCTCAGACGCGACAGCTCCCCTCTTGCAAGTCGCGCTTCTGCCGACAGCTATTTGCAGAATGCGGAAACACCCACCGCGGTGGACCAATCACAGCGCGCCTCTGCGTGACCGTGTGACGCCTCTTTGGAGTCATACATTTTGATAAACAAATATGCATAGTACATTTCTGCGTGTTAGCTCTATTTCCACCCACTTCATTAGATGGAATGACATGTAATTACGGCCAGTTAAATAGATGTACCGAGAATAATGCATTTACAAAGATTCTCATTAGAATGGTCACACAGTCACAGAGATAAACATTTACAAAGTCGACTTGTTGCAAGTTATACTGGTTGTAATATGTAATTGTGAAGAATGTGCATCATAGTGAGAACAATATTTCATTTTACATCACGAAAAGTGTATTAGAAGAACATCTTATCATGTAACTGTGGATGGACTGCAAATTGTTAAACCGCCATAATGTCATAATTTTACATCTTGCAAACATTTGTTTGCATTCAATTAAATTGGGCAGATGCTTCTAAAATTTAATATAAGTAGTTCAAATGACCCCGTACATTTCCATTCTGTTTAGAAAAGACACCATAGCCTAATAAGCATTATATATTTTAATTCTGCCCAGTCACATTTTGTTGTTTATGCAACAAACGTATTTTCATCCAGAATTTTATTTCATTCCATTATTGGAAACATATTCCAGTATGACATAGCGCGTGCAGTTTGACACTGCAAAATAAAACTAGCAATGAAAACCATCTCATCTCATTAGACTGCATGCATTTCATAATATTGTGAGCATTTGGAGTATTAAGTATGAATGCTAAAATGTTTAATCTTCCCCTTCACATTATATAAATTAATTTGTCTAATTAATATTGCATGAGATTCACAGAACTGTATCCATTTTGGAGATGCAATTTCCTCCCCAGGGATGGATACCATTTCCTCCATGGTGCTGGATTACTCCTGACGGGAGGAAATGAAAAGACCACAGGAAAACAACCTAGGCGGGTACTGATAAAATCAACAATAAATGCGATGAGCTCAAAGCCCATATGAGCTGGCCGTAATTGTCATTGTGTTGTCCGGGGAGGTAAAAATTTCAGCCACAGTAATGTTTGGACGATCGGTGGACATCAGAACAAACCAGATCTCATTCACTTCGTCACAAGATGGCGCTTAGGTTGGTATTTGATCATTTTGCATGATCCAGTTCCTCCTTACTGTGTTGATTGAGGGCATTCGACACAACATTATGACGTACCTTCAACAATATATCATCAGCTTTCAATCTGGAGGCCCTTCACTCTCAGAGGCCCAACACAGGTGCGTCTTGATCAGGGCTGAGAATATTGCCACCTACTGGCTTCCGAGGTCATTGTCATCCTAAATATTGACAGTAAAGTACAGTACAATATACTCTCTACTCTACTACTTTAAGTGTTAATGGATAACATTCCACCGACAGTAATTTTATTTAAATCAGTTTTGGAAAAAGAAAATGACTTTTGAACCTCAAAAAAATTAACAAAAACAAAAACCCCATTAAATTCGGTTTTACCCCCTGAGATTTTCCTGAACTCCAACTGCGTAAGCTCATCTGCTGCTGGTTATTGGCACACTTAGTCACCTCCTCTGTGACCTATGATGACAGAGGCGCACATCCCTGCTGGGTCCACAGGAAGCTGTTTGAACCTTGTGAAAAGGCCCTTAAACATTTTCAGCTAGTGTGTGAAAAAATGCGCAATGACATTTATTTAATAAACAACGGAACAAACAAAAAGCTCGAGACAATTTGTTTCCATGAAATTCAGAAAACAAAAGGCACTATGGTGACACAAGTATCAACTACATACAGTTATTAAGGAAGGAAATACTAAATAATAATCGTTCGACCTTGTGCTGGAATACTGTCAAATTCTTCTTACAATAAGAGGCGTGGTATTATCGTACGTGTTAGTGCTGTCAAGTGATTAATTTTTTAACTAATTAATCACCAAAAAAATCCATGATTAATTGCGATTAATCACATTTTTCAACTACAATTTTTTTGTGACGCTTAGAACAGATATTTACTTGAATAATATCTTGGAATTTATGCAAAATCACCAAATGTGAATTATATTTAGAATCACAATCGGAATCATTCAAAGGCTGTTATAATAGCTTTTCTTTGATTCTTGAGTACAATCTAAATGAAGACATCTTTACAGGCATTTTTCATCGAAACATTTCTCAAAACTGTCCACAAGCGCCACACTCCAGCAGTGTTGGTCTGCAAGGCCCAGTGGTAACTTGAGCACGGTGTTTTGTTCTGAGACTTGCTAAAGATGTAGAGCTAATATGGCGCAATATTTGCTAAGTATGCAAACTATTAGGTAAATCAAACTGAGTTAATTGAGTTAAAATATCTAACTGAGTTAAAAATGTTGGATTAATCACCTGAGTTAACGCTTTAATTTTGACGGCCCTAATATATATTATATATATATATATATATATATATATATATATATCGTGCACTTGTCTTCCCGTCCCTCCAATGTTTACATTTGTATTGCCACAGCAATAATCATGTCATGCTCACAATAAGATGCAAAGCTGAGGTCCATCGGCCAACTTTCCGGGCCAGACAACGGTTCGGCTGACGTGTGGGACCCCTCTCGCCTGATCAATTGCAAAAGCACACTCTGACATGGGTAGTCATATAATTACCATGAGTTCACTCTATTTTGTTCATCGGAAGATGAATATATTTGGTGGAAGTAATATCTCATGAGAATCAGTCAATCATCAGTGTGGTCACATCGTCACTTGGGTTAAGTAACCAATCAGGTGCCTCTATATTTTATTACCGGCACCCGATTGGCTGCCTTAGGAAGACAATTTGTTGATGTTGTCAATCATTAGTGTATTTCTTGTGATTTGGTCACCTCATCACTAGAGTTAGGTAGCCAATCAGGTGCCTCTGTATGTTATTCCCAGCACCTGATTGGCCACGTAAGCCCAAATATGGAATTGGACAAAATGTGTCTTCCATTGTTGCAAAAGAAAACTTTTTACTCACTTGAAGAAAAAGGAGGAGGAGACAAGCAGCAGAAAGGGGAATGGGTGCATCTGTTACTAATAGCTCGGTGGGAACATTGAGAGTTAATCTCATCCATGAGCTACAGTTCCACTAAGACTGCTTTAAGATATATTTATGAGCAGGTAGCAATGTCTTCTTAAACACATCGTTGTATGCCATCTCTCCTGTGTCCCACAGCTCGTGACGCTGCGCCATCGCCTTCATGCTGTCGCTCCGCCAGCTCCTCTCTTATTATTGAGGTGGCTTGTCTGTTGTCATAGCAGACTCTAAAATTTACTTAAGTTGTTGCGACTTTTGGTTTTCTCACGTCAAATTTGCACGACTCAATGGTTGCCTTTGCTGGGAATCGCATCAATGTCGTCTGCATGAACAGCAGCGGCATCTAACCCTGCAAAAAATAAAAATATTTTTTATTTTCAATAGCACGGAAAAAAAAACCCCTCTGCATGCAAAGTGGTTTCCTTTGTTTCATATCTTGCTTAGTGCATTCACTCACTGAGCAGAGAAAAAAAAAAATCTGGGACATGTTATCAAAACAACGTGTTCCCAAAACTTTCCCAATCTTGTGAAATGACAAACAAAAAAAAAAAGCCAAATTAGCTACTGACAACAACTGAAAGAAAAATTATTGTATTTTTTCAGATCAGATCGCGAATTCTCAAACGCCCCAAGCTGAAGGTTTTAGACACAATGTACTGTAATTGCCACAAATCATTCTTGTAGCTGACAACATCCATAAATTGTCAAGGACATTGATGTGGAATAGCTCGCTTCTTTGAATATTTCTACGTTCCTTCTTCACATTCCTCTACGTTGCTACTGTCCCTGTTTTTTTCCCACCATATCAGACCTCAAAGTTTCAGTCAATAATATTTATCGTTGGAGCTGATTACCGAAAAAGCCTATTTTGACGATGCAAATCGTCAATAAACATATCTGTTTTTAAATTTCGGTAATAAAAGTAAAAAGTCATCAGAAAAATGACATGAAAGACAAATACCAGAAAAAAATTGTTGAAGTACAGTCACAAAGTGTAATTTTCCACCACTGAAGATACGAATACATTCCAGGTTGTGTTTTTATTGTCTGTTCGCAGAATTGTCAAAAAAAAACTAAAGAAATTATAACACAAATTGCGTTTGTTGGGCCTTGAATGTGCTCTTCATGTTACGTAGTAGTTAACTTTTTTTCCCTGGACTATACATCTTTAACGTGACACTTGCATTAGGCAGAATCCTTCCTAATCAAACAAACTGTGTGTCTGCTTATGTCAAATTTATCCTGCTCAGAAACCCAAGTCCCCACAGACATGCACACAACACCGACCTCCTTGTGATGAATGTGGCAGACACATTTTGTTGAATATGAGTGGGTGAAAAGCCGACCTGCTAAAGCCAACTGGGATGGATTGCACAGCGCTCAGGGTGCCTTTAAGTATGATTTACCGAAGGTGTATGCCGGAGTGATCCTACAATATTCCGCAGACAAATTTAAACCGTGGGAGATACGAGACACCAGTCGGCCCTCTGATAGATGCCGTGTTAGGGTTATGCATCATATAGGTTTACATCTCCCTAATTGTGATTAATCGCTATATTAGGCAGCCATGTGTTTCTTCTTGAGACTCCTTGAGTCTTTATTGTTTCCCTGTGAAGAGCTTAGCAGGGCCTCCGCTGCAAGCAGATAGATCACCAGCCTCCTTTTCTTTGCTGTTTTACAGATTACACCCCACATCTTACGTAAAGTGTCTCTGAGCTGATGATATTATCCAGCCGCCTTTACTTGTCCTCTCTGCCGCTTCGCTTCGTTCCCCCCATCCCGACTCCCCTTATCCTCAGTTGCACGCCTTCTGTCACTTTTTTCTGATCGATGTTTCCACAAAGCAACACGTGATAACTGTATGCGCACAATGCAGTCAACAGGTAAACATTTGTCTGGATAACATCAGCATTTGGTGCCAGTCATCTGTTCTGGGATGCTTTATCCAAGTGATTACAAGCAGTGATGTCAGGAAATTGGAAACACGCATTTGTCCAATAATCTCAATTCAGACCTCACAAAGAGAATTGGTCATTTTACCAACAAGAAAGAAAATGCACAAATACCATGAGACTTGTTTGTTTTAGGTAACTATTGTTGACTTTTATTTTAACTTCACACCAGGACAGAATATGGCTTATTTATTTATTTATTTATTTATTTATTTATTTAATAATGTATTTATTTAATAATGTATTTATTTATAGGACTATTTGTCATTATTTCATCAGCGGCTTCTGATGAAGATGAAACAATTCTTTATATTGGTAGCAAAATCTCTTTCTCTCTTTTCTTGGTATTTTTTTAAACACATCTAATCTACATGAAAAAAAAATACTTTACAAATTGAATGTGTTGTATGGGAAAATACTGATCCATGGTAAAGATTATTTGCGCTGGTCATGAAATAAAAAAATGGTCACATATGTCACCTTCACCATCACTTTACAGTTCTAGTCTAAATCGGTTTTTAATTTCTGTGATAAAAACAACTTAATTGCATTTAAATAGCCCATCAAAACCAAGGCAAAACAATACATATAAAAAGAGAGGTGCTATATTCGTTGACATCCTTCAGGGAACAATGCAATCTAGACACCTTATTTTAAAGCATATTTCGCATTCATTATAATTATATGACACACTAAAAATGAGTGATTTTATTACATTAACGGTTTATTTTACTACACAGCGCTCGAGATCATGATGGAAGACCTCACACATTCTTAAAAGTTACCTGGTGACCAAAAAAGTACACAAATATAATAATAATAATTCCTTATTCCTATTGTACACCTAATTAATTGCAGTTATTCAATCACTGAGTGTGTCCATGGGAGTCAGTCAAAACGAGCTTATTGGAGAAAGGGATGACAGCATGAATGCATACAGCCCGGCCTGAGTCACATCATGATTCCCATCAGGCCCATGGTCATCGCCATGATTTTATTATAATGCAGCAGCATGTGGTTTTTGTTTACGAACAAGTTGGGGAGTACGTAATCTGCTCAGTGGATCACTGCAGCTTCACTTCAAGAGGAACGGCTCCTCTTAGAGAAACAACTCTGACAATGAGCTTGGCAGCAGGGACGGGACAGCTTGACTTTGTTTAATGCGTAGCAGGCGGCTTTCCTTCTTTGTGCCGAGTGGTTTACACTGAAACATTTCTAAACACTTGTACGCCAGAGTGTGTTGCCATTATTCCAGGAGCACTTGATGTCATGTATTTTTCTTTTCAGTCACTATGGCTACTTGTTATCTACTGCTGAACTCTCCACCTGAAAAGAGGCGTGACGGGTTTGGGATTTATTTAGACTGTGTTTTGTGCGTCAGTCGACATTACGCTGTCCCACTGAAGGCCTTGAGCCCTTCTGTCTACTAAACGTATGACTATGTAAAAACAGAATATCCAGGTGCAGAGTAGTAGTTGATATTGTAGTGAAATTATCCACAGTTGAGAAAGAGGAACTTTTCAATCACCGTTTCAATTAATATCTTACATTGGGTGTCCCACTGCCTTCACATTATTTATTGGAAATTGTGGTATTTTATTGCTTTCACAATAATATGCGTTAAATGATATCCCTTTGAGATGTTTCATCTCTTTATCTCAGGGGGTCCTTTCAACACATACAAATAATGATAATGTACAAAATAATTATTTAAACATAATTCACAATTAATACAAAAACATTTAAACACAGACACACTTATACCGAACACTTAATGCTCCCCTAAGTGTAGCCTCCCACTGGCCACGATATTTCACAACCTGTATGTGCATTATTATTATTAATAATAATAATAATAATAATAATAATAATACAATACAATACAAAGCACAGTAAATACATAATTTGTTTGGCTTTAGTCATATAAAAAGTTCCTCAATTATTCAAATCAAAGATGCCAAGTTCCGACAGACAAAAAGTCCTGAACAGTAAACTTGAAATACCTTAAATTTATTATTGGAGAGGTTAAACAAAACAAAGATAAATATTAGGTATTAAAAACTAGCAAGGTGGCAGCAACTCTTTCATCCACTTCCTGTTTTTAGTAGTTTGGATGACTGTGGCTTTATATGGACTCACCCCCCCCCCACCCACACACACCCCCACACACGCTGTTTTCATTTTGCTAATTGATGGATGGTGTTGAGGAGAGAGCGGCACAATCATAAATATTGATGTGGTTGCTCTTTTTCCAGACCAATGGTTCACTGACACTTATCTAATTCATAATTTGCTGCCTTGAGTTCAAGCTGTCATTGAGGTACAAGGTCACTTAGAAGACATGGATAGCCACACTGCCAAACACACACACACACACACACGCACACACACCCCCACAGCCACACGTTTGTGCTATTTGACTTTGGGCTCGTCACTGAAGACGTAGTGGTACACTCGGCTGCTAGCAACGGGTGTGGGATCTGTTTCTGCTCAATGACAGTGTGAATGTGAGTGTGAAAGGTTGTCTGTCTCGATGTCTGTCTATATGAGTCGTTGTGTAAATTGCTTTTCACCAAAAGTCAACTTAGATTGACTCCAGTTCACGGTGATCCAGTGTAGAAAACGGATGGATAGATGGACAGCGGGCTATTTTTGTTTGCATTTTCATCTCATGCACTCTCTATCGCTCATTTTATTAAACAAAGTGAGTGGTCTTGAGAAAGGAGTCTTCACACTGAATATAATCCAGAACCGTCATTCTCTTTTTGCTCTCCTCTTTGTTTTCTTGCCCCCTTCCTCCCACCTAAAAGTATTCCAGGAAAAGAGTAGCTTAAATTTTCCTGTCCTTGTTAGAAAAAAACACACATTCCTGATAGCAATAAGTCAGGTCCTCCTTATCTCCTGTCAACACTCATGGTGGTGAAAGACTTTAGGAGGCATGCAGCATTGCAGGGAATTTGCAGATAAAACTTTTTTTTCCACTTTAGCAATGACAACACATCATTGTGAATGGTGTTGTCAGTTGAAGTTCAGGAAATTAGGACATTTTGAGGGAGGGCGGTTTGTTCATTTTGGCTTGCCAGAACTATTGTGGGGTTTTTTTCCCCCAAAATGCTCAATTGCTAAAAACCAGAGCTGAATATTCAAAATTCCTCTCAAATCTACGCTATTTGTCTAATAGTTGCTTTGCTTGAATACCTAAACTGGCATTTTCATGGCGGCATAAAGGGGGATCGTTTTTCTCATGAATTTATCAGCGACTTACTTTTTGAGACATTACCTTAGCAATGAATCAGACAAAAAGGTCAAATCAACAAACCAGCAAAAAAGGCAGGACTAAAATCGATCCTTCACTCGGGAACAACACGTACGTTAAGATCTTGAATTATCCACTACGACTGAATTAATGTGCATTTTTGGACTGAATTATGAATTATAGTTTCAACAGAATGTTTTCCATAACATTCAAATTACAGTTAAATGAACAACTAAAGTATTTTTCTTTTAGCGAGCCCACATGCAGAGCACATCAGAAGGTTTTTGTGATGTAAAAAAAAAAATAAGACCAAGATAAATAATTTCCAATTCTTTTTCACCATGAATGCAACCAATACTTTCTCCATGGCATTAAATGTACCATCAAACACAGTTTAGACAGTCATCATCTAGTGACCGGATGTCCCTCCAAAATTGCCTGAAAGATGAGAAGAAAACTGGAAAGGGAGGCTGCATAGAGGCTTTCAGCAACATTGAAGTGCTGCAGGAATTTCTGGCATGTATTGGCTGTTAAGTACAGCCAATAAGTGTCAATAGTCTCTAATCTCATTAGATTTTTGTACGCTTGCATGTTAGGGTGTTACGATAGAAACCTTGTCTTACAAAGAATAGTAAAAACACTCTTGTAATTGTCAAAGGTGTGTGAAAAAATGTGGTGTGGTCAAATGAAACCAAGGTTGAACTTTTTGGCCATAGTTCTTAAAGTTATGCTAGGTGCAAACACAAAGCTGCTCATTTTTTTCAGCTGGTATTGGGGCCTTAACCGAGGTAGAGGGAATTGAAAAGTTCCAAATACTAATCAGGATTAGTACCTTCAGACTCATGTGAGATAGCAAAAAAAAAATGTCCTGAAAAGCCTACTAAAACAAGTTTATTTGGGCAATGAACACTGTTCAGTTAAATACTGTGAAGATGTTTTAAACTAGACATTTAAAAAAAAATGTCACCTTCAATTATTGTGTCACCTTTTATCAGTTCTGCAATCATATTTGGTGACTTAAGTGGGTTGCCAGTCAAATCGTTTTATCCCTCAAACAATAATAATAAGAGAATGTTTAAGCCCACCTTTTGCTTTAATGCTCTATTTCACAGCAGAGGCCTTTCATCACTTTTAACAAAACATAATGCACATTTACTCAAGACTCCGTCGAGCTGTGATGCATTGCCAGAAGTAGTGCCTATTATTTTTTTTTTTACCATCTGGATGAAGGTGCATGTGCAGGAATTTTTTTTCACCATTTGATCACTATGGAAATGGAACTGGCTAACCCCAAAATCATGATGGATAATTATTGCAGGGTGAGACAGCTGCAGTGTTTATGATTCTTAATGATTTACGGAACAAAACCCTAGAATTAGAGTCTGGAAAGTCACAATCATTTTTAAAAAGGATTGTACAGTGGAGTTTGTACACTCTTTCATTTTGTGCCCTATCATGGGTTAATCAGACCAGAATATTGACCAATGTTCTCACACAGCATCCCTGCCACTGCAGTGCTGAGACTGGACCAACATCAGACAAAGATATTTGCGAGATGACCTTAGAAAGATTAGACCATGATATTATTCTCTTCTGTACTGAAATGTCCCGGGGTGTTCCAGGAAAGGAAAGCTTGTCTGGGAGTAGTTGTTCTGAAAAAAACAAAACAGAAAAAAAAACAAACAAAAAAAACAGATGGTCCCCGTCGTCCCCTCTCCATGTGCAAGCCAAACTTCCTCTCGTCCAGTTCATCCTCTCCCCGCATCCAATCCTCCCATTTCATTGCTTCTCCTTATCATGGCCTTCACCACTGCTTCCCATCATCCTTCTCGGTACGTGCTCCAAAATCAGGAGCCTCGGGTGAGGTGGCTGCTTCTTATTCCAAGTCAGAGGCATCCCAACTCGCCCACCGCCTAATGAATCATTTCCTCTGTGATACAGTGAGAAAATCACGTTCAGACTCAGAGGTTGACGAAAGTGAGTTGATGTGCCATGAAGCCCGTGTGCCCTCTCTTCTCTACTTTGTGGTACAGCCAGTTTGTATACAAATGCACATGCACAACCAAACAAATCCACAGGGTGAGGACTAACAATGTGCATGCATTTATGTATTTTTATTTCACGGGCAGCCACTAAGCCAACCAAAAGCCACAAACTCGATTTAAAAAAATAAATAAATAAATAAATCAACTTTTAACATATGCATATCAGATGTGTTTGCTGTCTGTCAGTGTACTCTCTGTCCCCTTTCCATGCACAAAAAACAAACGGCAAGGCAGATTTATTCGTAAAGCACAATTCATGCACAGGACAATTCAAAATGCTTTACTAAAAGAAAGGGGGAAAAAAAGGCCAAAGTTCAAAATACAATTACACAAATGATACGACACGAATTAAATTGAAAGAAAAGAGTGCAAACTTTCAATTGTAGCATGCGCAGCTGAACGGAATCATTTTCAGCCTGACTTGAACATTCTCAAAGTAGAGGCCTTGCTACATGGATCTGAAATGCAGGCTCATCATGTTAAATTCTGACTCTGAGCACCAGCAGAAGACCCGCACCTGAGATTCTCACTGTTCAGAATATAGTTTAGTGCTACTCCAGAATCCTCCGGGCAGCAGAAGCCAGACCCGAGCACAGGTGTGATATGGTCGTACTTGCTTGTTCCAATCAGAACCGTAGCGAAAGCATTCTGGTCTAGATCATGAGAGAATCCTGCTAGGAAGCGATTGCAGTCGTCAAACTAGCTCAAGATAAATTCATGGATAAAACCCTCCAAGTCTGATTTCGGCAGCGAAGCTTTGATTCTAACTGTTTCCGAGGTGCAAGGCCGATGATGTTCTTGATTTAATGTATCTGTCAAAGCCATGCCATGCGTATCATCGTGAAAACACACTGCCACTCATCATTATATACATGTAGTATGGAGCCGTTTATGCAATCAGTCACGCGAGGCCCTGTTTGAACCTCCAAAACGGACTCGTACAAACATCCATGCTCAGCCTGCTCTCTGTCACGTACCATCCCTCTGGCTTTGCGGACCTCCCTGCTGCACAAGCTGTGTGACTTGGCAGCACTTTGTATTGCGCTGGAAACACAGCACACAGTTGTATGTGGGTGCGTGCGTGCACGCGTGCACGTGTGCGTAGGGGGGAGTAAGAAAAGAAGGGAAAGTTCTAAGTAGAGATGCTGAACACATGATGCGCAATATTAAATTTATGCAGCATGTGTGTCCGGGGTTAGGGAGAAACGAATTACATGTCATGAGTTTACAGCATTTAATTACAAAATGTAAGTAACAAATGTGTTATATTCCTGAGGGGAAAATCGTTAATTAACTCATCCACTAATAGCCCAGTTGAAAACAATACACTTTCTGACTTCTATATCCGTCAATGGCAGTGAATGAGTTAAATAACAACACTTTTGAAATGTTAACTATTTCATAAACTGTGATTGGCTGTTAGCTAGCGAATCAATGCTCTGGATAGGAACCGGAAGTGACGAAAGTGGAAAAACTGAAAATTGTAGCTCCTCTATGGACATAACGGCTGGCTGGTCAGAAGAGTGTGAAGACGAAGTAATCACTCAAAATCACCGTCAAAGGCCCCAATGGAATGGAGATGAACTACTTGCGCAGAAGGTCCGAAGTAGTTGGTGTCTCCGTCGGCTTTTGCAGTATGTTCTTCACTCATTTTCTGGACCAACGTGCCGACGTGACAGTTGACCACGACGGCCGACGTTGGATTGGCGTCTTGAGGCCTTTACACAGGGTGTCTCGTAACTGCAACCAATTACATTTCTAAAGTAATCTTCCCAACTCTGTTTGTGTTTATGTTAAGCACCATTAAACAGGTGGCTCCATGTTGCCGTGCAACCAGACGGAGGAAAAGCAGCACAATTCCCAGCGCCCGACCTGGCGTCTTAGTTTTGTCTCTATCTGTATGCAAATGAGCCCCCTCCACCATCCATCCACGGTATTTGAACTCTGATTTTTCCCTTTGCCGCCCTTTGGCTGTTTGACTTGGCCGCTCGCCCGGCCGGGTTAGCGCACACATTTTGTCCCCCTAGTTACGCTCATTGGAAGGGATTATTTTTCTTTCATGCATGCTCTGCCTTCCTGTGTAGTTTTTATATTTACCGCCTCCCACCCTTCAGGCTCCTTCTGCCACCCATCACGATAGAATGCCAGGCGAGCAAATGAGTCAGATTGAATGATGAATGTTAGATGCTGCAACCACTTCAGCATCAGTGCGATTTTGAGAAAGCATTCATTGAGGCCAGCACGTATTGCGATAGGTAAGGAATTTGGCAAATCAAATAAACAATCCAGCAACGGCGATATATGCCTTGAAAGTTTGTTATTTTTATCTACTTTTTAGTTTTACATATTCAAACATTGAATGTTGACTAAAAATGACATCACGTGTCGAGGGCTCAGGTGACAACCACTCAAGGCTCACCTAAATTTCACAAGCTGAGCATTTTCAGTCGACAGCATGTGGCAAAATGTATTTTTAAAGGTCTTAATTGTTTATCAAAAAATAATGAAAGCATCAAATTGATTATGCACAAAAAATGTTATTGCTAAAAATCGCGTATCCCTTTAACATAACCGTTCACTTTATTCATTTTGTCTAATGTATTGATACTTGTCATATCATGCATTATTTGCTTTATTTTAATTCCATTGGTTAATATTTGTTAGCACTGTAAAACTCATTAATGTCTAATTTGAAATATGTTCTTTTTAAAGTTTAATAAAATAAACACATGATATGGCATTGAAAGGTAAAATATTACATTTTTAGAATTTATATTCATTCCATATTAAATTTTTGCATAATTCCCTACAATTTTACTTTTATTTAATATAGCCCCCAATGCACAAGTCCTTAAAAACATTAGTCCCCCTGCATGTTAAAATTTTTTTACAAAAGTATTTAAAGCATTTTAATCAGGTAAGTGTTTATCGCACTCAATTATTTGTCTTTACCATAATTCATCTCTCTCATCATCATCTCAACACTTGTTTTTGTGGCTCTGCATGTGACAGAAGTGGGTCTAATGTTTTCTTATTGAAATAAGAATACAGTGCAATGCTTGTATTTTAGCAAAAAAAAAAAAAAAAGAAAACCTGTCTAATGCCAGGAAATTTCCACAAAAGTATTAACTAGCAAATTCACCTTGTGTCTGCAATTCTGTCATCATCATGCTTTCACCCCCCCAAACTTTGCTTTGTGAAGGTCAGAAGACTTTATGTACATTTCGTCCTCCTTTCCATTCCAACACACCACCGTGGCTCACTGCAGTGCGGTTTTATCCAGCAGTGCCACTAATGCCGCAAGTCCTTTTAATATGTCTGTAAAGCACACAATTTACTGGCTTTGTCGTTGAAGCATTTAATGCAATAATCACTCGCAAATGTGTGACTGTATTGGAATGTAATACAGACCTGATGAAAGCTCACTTCCTTTAACACATCGACAATTACACATATTGGTTAGCTTCATAAATCAGTGCTTGGAGACCTAACTGAAAGTCATCATGATGTGTTATGACATAAAAAGCGCAATCATTCGATTGAGTTTGACAGCTCATAGGCGAGATGATTGGTTGTAATTTATTGTATATTATCATCTTATTTTGGTTTTGGAGTTGTTGCTGGCCCGGCAGCGGTGCTCGGAATGAGGCTGATGGGGAGGACAGTGAGTGTGAACAAAAAAGTGGTGTCGGAGATGGAACCATTGAAGCTGAGGGGACTGCTGAGTCATTGCAGGCGTGTTTCTGGCCAAGTGATTTTGTGCAAAAGTGCAAACTGTGGAAACAAGCAAAACGGAACTTAGCAACATGGGCAAAATAAACTTTTAATGGTAAGAACCACCCCCCCCCAAAAAAAGAAAATCAGGTATTAACTGTCCTTTGTGCGTGAATAAAAGTTTCATGTACTTAACCTTGTATGTAAAAATAATCCCAATATTGTTCAGTCGTTGGATCTCTGATGTTCTTGCTTTGAAATGAAAACAAACAAAAAAATTCATATTAGGCAACTTGATATGTCTGGACTGCTGCCGAGCATTGAGTATGTTTTTCCTGTGAAATCAACCAAGCTTTTCATCTTCACAATCAGAGCTCACATGCTAAACCAACATCGCCACTTCATTTGGATGATTAGTCGTAAATCAGTGATGGACTGCATGCATGCAACAGCCTTTTCGTGCAATGTATTATCAATTGAGGAGGAGGTGTGACGGCCACTTGGGGACAAACCAAATGAGCGCTATGGGATGTGAGTGCTAGGATTTCATTGTTTCCAGAATCCCCCCTCCCCTCCTTTGCAGATTTTGTAGAAAGTGCTGTTTTCTCAGCTGCTCTATTCGGGAGGACACAAGCAAGCTCCAAAATGTTTATATTGTAGATCCAGCATGAGAATGTAATGCAGGGATCCATATTGGGATCATTCTTCAACTCAAACTAGTTTTAGAACAGCAAGTACGATTCGACTCTAAAGTGGATTGTGAAGCAACACCAGGTCAGTGGTCTGTGTGCCCATGATTGACTGGCGACCAATCCAGATCGTCCCCCTCCTCTCTCATGCAAAGTCAACTGGGATAGGCTCTAACTCACCCACTAAGAATATAAGGAGGACAAGCATTGTAGAAATTAGATAGATGGACAGTTTGCAAAGTTTTGCTTCCCTTTTCCCAACTGAGCCGTAAGAAAACTTCTGTGCTGGTTTTTCCTTCCATTTCAATCCTTGGAATGATCGCATGTCCCAGGAAAAACAAATATCGTCCAAATTTAGGAACTCTTGTCAGGATCACGATAAGTGGCTGCCTGGGGATTAAGAATTTGGAAGTGAGTCGTGATTGGATTCAGGTTAAAGTTTGGAAAAGATTACTGTGGAGCACGTCGTCGTTACCATTTGAGCCGGGAGCCTGAACAAGTCAATTCTAGGGGTGTAAAGTTACATATAATTAATCAATGTAGCGAAGTGTCTACCATGCGATCCTGTGACATCGATGACGCTGGACAAGTTGACATCAACCAGATCAACTTGTCATTTTTACTCACTGATTTATTTATTGGTTATATTCTGACATGTTTACAGGAAACTGTTTAATTAATATGCACTGTCGCTGTATACATTTAAAAATAAAGCTGAGTTGGTTTTAAGATAAAATCCAATGAAAACATGTTGTATTTGGAGTTGACTGTAATTAGAACAGGTTTATTTTTCAGCAAATTGTTACTATATCAAAATATCACATGGAAATCGCCTTATCATATTCAGTTGTGTTTAAAAAAATAAATAAATAAATCCTCGAGCCTTATATCAATCCATAGCCTATCGGTTTAACATTTGTCTCCACACTTGTGAATTCTTATCTCACATCTGCACTTGAAGACGTTGGCTAAGTCTCATTTTTAAAGTACTGTCTTGGACTCTCTCAGTCAAATTAACATCGCAGGCAAGTGCTCCAGCGTGTACATAGAAACCTATTTCTGAAAACACAAAAGCTCTTGGGCCTCTTTTTATATAAATTCTCCTGGGCCAGCAGCTAAAAGGGGAAATGGGGGCAAAGCGGAATGAACTATTGTTGGCTGCAGTGCCTGGCAGCTTTTTAACCATTGTGATGGCAAAAGACGGGATGGAGAGAAGGTGAGAGAGAGTGAAATCAAGTGCAGAATGTCTTATTTTTGCTGGCAGAGGAGTGGACGGCTACCTTGGAGGCACTTCTCAGCAGAGGCCCATACGTCTCCATTCCTGGCAGACAACACGACTGGGGGTTGGGAGTGAGCGTGGGAGGAGTAAAGTGAAGAGAGGAGGGAGGTTTGCGCTGGTGTGCCACGACGCCTGTGCTACTGGAGTGTCAGCCAAAGTCCAGTGCTGGCTTAATGGTTTCTCCCCGCAACGTGATGCTGGTTTGGAGAATTGGAGCAGAGACTCTGACTCCCGTCTCGAGGGTGTTCTCTGGATGGCGCTGGGGGGCGAGAGAGGCGTTTGCAGATGCCTCTTGTTTCACCACGGGCACTGGTTGGCAAATCCAAAGATGCGACAGTCTGTCCGTGCTGTCCTTTGTTTTGAGCTCCATCTCTCCCAGGATGACCTGTTGTAAGGATTAGCCCAACGCATTCTGAGCGTTCTAGTGAAACGTAACTGAACTGGCCCAAAAAATAAAATAAATAAATAAATAGCTAACAGCTTCTACCGATGCACCACGCTACGTCTGCATATGTTCATTTTTGAAAACACTAAGTCTTAAAAAGAGGGAAGTCAAGTCAAACCTTTTCTTGACAATAATATGTTCTATGCACCCCCACTAGTCCAAATAGCATTCTGGGTAATATTGAAATGGCCTAATTGCAATTATATAAAATTGTATAAATTAAGCTGCAAAATCCACCTGCTTTCATCCATCTCAGCGGGCGGCCATTCAGTCACTTTCTGTGCTCAGGGCTCAGCTAACGACCACGTTTCCAACAGAAGTAACGGGAACAGGTCCTTGAATAGGTTTTTTTATTGCCAATCTTAACTTTTTTAATTTTATTACACTTTTTGTAGGCTTTTTTTTGTTTGTTTGTTTTGGAATTATTTGGTGTTGTTTCAACTTTTAATTAGTTGACCTGAAAAAGTTGAAATCTTAATTATTAAAAAAAATTTACAAAAAGCATTTTGTACTTGCAAATAAAGTAGTAATTTTTAGTAAATTTTTGAGTAAATTTTATCATATAAACATGCCCAACCGCATTGCATAATGCTCTGAAGTCACCCGTCACAGGTTGGATGCGAATGTGTATTTATTGATGCCATTCATCACGATGTTCTTCACTTAACAGCACAATCCAAAATCTAAGTGGTTGGTGGTGAGGATCTTGTTGTAATAAATAACGGCAACAAGGGAGCTATTTTTGCATATTGGCTATTCATGGCTTTGACATGTCGTATTTTTCCTTTGGCTTACTTTGGTGGACACAATAAGGCCACATAAATAGTCAAAGCATGATCAACTTTGGTGTCTCCTCACTTTTTCCCTCGGAGGATTACAGCTGGGCTTCTCACACTGGAGGAGAGTAGAACCCGAGCCAAGGCCTCTAATACTGCCAGGCGTACTAAACGTCGTCTCCAAACCCTTGCAAGCATCATCCCTATAAGCCCACTTCATCCTCACTGTGTTATTATTTATGATCCACACTTCTGATCCAGCTCAAGTGGCCTTCCGATCCTGGCCTTCTTATTCCCTCTTACCTGGACAAAGAGCCTCCAAATTATCTAATGATTGGAACAAACACACACAGATTTGAGTTGATGCAGTACATGTTTTTGTTGGAAGCATATTTATGAAGTTAGCATTGGCTTGACTTTTCTGCTATCGAACAAAGCTTTTCCAACATTGTGAACTGAGCAACAAAAAATGCTAAATTAGCTGATAGCAACTGAAAAAAAAAAACATTTTGTTGACTCAGATATATTTTTTCAGTTTAAAGACCAAGTGTGAATTAAAATTGACCAATTGTATTTTGAGTAATAAATCTATTTTAAGAAGACTTACGTATGTATGTATGCTAGTGCGCATGCTAGGAGCTGAGGAGAACGAACGTGCGGTTGTTAATTAGAAAGTTGAACAGCAAGCTTAATATCTGGATCCCCTCAGATATGTTTGATATTTCGCTTGAGTCCATTTCTGACTGGCTTAATACACTTTCTATGTTGAACTCTGCCATAGTTGTCTTGGAATGATGTCACACTTCTGGGTTTGTTCACGGTCCTCCATGTCGTTGCTGTCCTCTTTTTTTTTCCACCTTACAAGCCTGCAAGAGCTTTATCACAATCTCAGCCACATTTGGCGTTACTTTTCATCTACTGATTAAGTTGAAAAAAAAAAATGACAAACCTGGTTTGCCAAAGTAAGGTTTGGAATGTACAGATGTTTTCAAATGTAGAGACTAAAAGTAAAAAGTCCGAAAAATAACTATGTCGAGATACCTGAAAAATGGAAGTTCTGTAACAAAATATTGGTATTTTTTGGGTGTGATTTTCGACCATCGCATGCTTCCGTGTGCTAACCAAAATAAACACTTCATTTAGTTTCAGTTCGAATTTTGATCCAGCTCTCATTTGGTTGCAGAGGTGTCTGGTGTGTAGAACTTGTTTTCTGTTACTCTGCATGGCGGATAAAGTAACAAGCTACATTATGTTCAGTGGACAGTGCAGGTTTCAGGTGCATCTGTAGAGAACGAGAAATGTCGAGCTGAAGTGAGGCGTGGGCCGCACCAAAATAGGAGACGTCGTCTCCTGGTACTCGCTGCAAAATAACGTGCGCTTTTGACAAAACACGAGGCTATTAAATGCAAGCGGAGCTGTTTGTTTGTATTCCTTGTTGTTACTGCAACCAAGACAACCAAGCCATAATATTTCCCTAACCCAAAGCGTTTTGGGGCATAAGCCTAAGCAGGAAAAGCTACTGTGGACTTTGCCAGGGAATTTGTGGAAATGATATACAATTGACCAATTACGTTGTGTGGTTATGTATGAGGCGAACACTGTGAACATATTGAAAAAAAAAATATTGAAAAAAAAACAAACCCCATCAAAGTAGTCACAGCAAAGTGAAAGTGAAGTGAAATTGTAATTCAATTGTCATTCAGAAATAAAACCACTCCGAATGTCAACAACATGCCTGCATATTCGGAGTCTCAACAGAGCGACATATTTTCAGCAGAGTGGTCAGCCGTTATTCCCTCAGCGAGTGGCGGGAATTCTGTCAGGCAATCAGGCAACCACTACAAAAGGAGAATGCGAATACAACCGAAAATTAAAGCCCGCAGACGCAAATAGCTTATTGCTGAATTGTTTTGGTCTGGCTCGAAGCATTGCTGAGAGGAAAGCTTGGAGCCGCCGAGCGTGAAAGTGAAGCAGAACGCTTATGCTGCAGTTTGCGACGATCAATTATTGGTGACTTGTTTGAAAAGGTGAAGTTGAAACTGAAGTATGTTTTGACACTTGCTGATGCTCATTCATTGCTTTCCACGAATAATTCCTGATGTCATGGCACATTCATCTTAAATTGCTCTCATTCTTACAATCGGCATCGGGATGGGTTCCAAAATCTTAATTGATCATTTAAAAGTCATCTCAGAATTGCTAGCTTATGAACTGTTTTGACATTTAAATGCCTCATTAAACAAATTATTGTCACCATATGGTTCCTTTTGCCTCGGCACTTGTGAATGATTTTATTTAAAAATTAACCATCTGTAAAATGGTGAGTCTAATCTTATCTTAAATGTTAATATGTCAAATGTTTTAATACTGTGAAGGGATTTATGTAGCTTAACGTTATTCAGAGTCAGCCAGACAGCCAAAGATACTTTGTCGGTGATTCGCAGAACTTCAAATGATCAATTTGGGAGCATCTTCACCCTTGAGCAATTCTCAATTTTATTGTATTACGCGATATAACCGAGAGAGCTATAAACCCAAATTTCCCAAAATGTATTCCAAAACACATCAGACACCTGCTGAGTTTCTCGAATACAATCCACAGTGATAGTCCAAAGGAGTGGTGCTGGCAATTCGTCATTGTCTGGGTCGACTCCTTCCGACACCGCTCAGGATTGATGGGCCGACAACGCTGCTGGACCACCAGGGCCTTAAGTGTTTAACTTCCACAAAGATTTACTCGGCGATGAGTGAGAACATAAATTAATTGTGAGTGGGAGTGTTGTTTAAATATTTCTAAAGTACGTTTGGGATTGTAAAGCAAGAAATTGTGTTCACCCGAGGCACCTTGTTACAAAAAGAAAGAGTATACCGTCGTGCATTGTGGATTGTTTGAAAGGTTGAAATTCCAGCGGACGTTTATGTGCATCTATTGTATGCTAGGGCATAACAGTTTGTGCTTAAGGGTTTTTTTTTTTTTTAATCAGACAGATGGGCCAGGTCAAACTTTAGCAGCCCCCCAAATACAGAGATTATTTTTTTTGAACAACAAAGATGTCAAGATCAAAAACCCGTAACTTCATTTATTAGCCACATCCATGACATGATGTCAATAGAAAACCATTTCATGCTGCATTTATTTTTTTTCGGGAGGTTGGAGGCACGTTTTTGCCAATCAGACATGTCAACCCGTGCAGCTGCACATTTTGCACATACCAGAAAGTGCCACCGCTCAATTTCACGGATAGATCATTTTTGGACGTTGTGTAATATTGTTTTTGTCGAACTGCGTTGAGCACATCACACTGGGAAACATTTTGTTTCCCTTAGTCACAAGAGAGGGATAACATTTTTGAAAAAGATTTGAGTAAGATACAGCCCAAAACCGGCCTCAAATCAATCATCACCTTTTTGACGGCATCATTTTTGACCGCTTGTATTGGCTCCAACTGGCTAATGGCAACTTTGTTGCTATGTTTCCATACAAAACGAAAAAAAAAAGAAAAAAAACACTACTTAAACTCTGACAAACAGTACAAGCCACGGTGACCAACATGGACCACTTTCCTCCACGCCTTTTGAAAAATAGTTAGGAAAGTATGGAAAGAAGTACGACAAAATGAACCACACAATGTGTGATTTTCTAAGTAAAGGTCCTCCAGTGCTCAGCGTTACTCCCTGAGAACTAGACGACTGTTTACTAAAACGGGTCACATCACGTCGCGGCTTTACGATTGGTTGTCTTCCAAAGCAGGAACAAATTTGACGGATTTGACCTGTACCAGAATATAGAATAAAGCAGACATTGATGGTGCAAAGTCATTATGATGTCAACTGGAACAATATAAAAGGTTTTTACTCCGTGTTTATGTCTATGACATAATCCCTCAGAGGGAAACAGAGGAAATGTTTTTTGGGAAGGTAACCAATGGAACATCACGCGAAAACAATGGAATATATTATGGTTAGAATACAAATTACGATTTGTTTGTGGAATAATTAATCTTTTTCAAAACCTTGTAAAGTACTCATGTTGAGGAATGCGTGATTATAGTGACCGTCTCTTTGTGTGATCTTTTATTTGCTAATTCTGTCTAGCAATTTTATTTACTCTAAAATATGCAAAATTCTCCTTTTTTTTTTTTGCTTTTTTTTATTTTATTTGAACAGTCCCGTATTGGACTGTTAATTTTTTCCCAGTATCTTATTATATGTATTTCTTACATAATAGGGGATTTGTATTAAAATTCCCGTTAAATCTATCAATTTCAAACCCAGTAAGCCTAAATCAGTTAAAATTTATAAATATTGTTTGAAAATGGCAGGCCGTGGATTAATCATGATTAATTTGGTTAACATTCATGAAATATCTCTCCATTAGCTCTCCATAAATATTTCAGTTGAGCTACGGCAAACAGTTTGAAAAAGCATTTGACAATTGGACAAAAACGACTTTCCCTGCAAGTCTACCTGCATTTGTAACAACTGTAATTGTAGCCTTGAAACAATTTTGGTGATGGCTAATTCTATGTTCTAGCCTTCATGTAACTTCTTGTTTGTGTTCTCCTGCTGTTTAATAGTAGTTGTCTGTGTGTTTTAGTTACTGCTTGGGCATCATTTTGTGGCACTCAAAGTGAATTTG
Organism: Idiotropiscis lumnitzeri; assembly: GCF_059441095.1. NCBI lineage: Eukaryota > Metazoa > Chordata > Actinopteri > Syngnathiformes > Syngnathidae > Idiotropiscis > Idiotropiscis lumnitzeri. Next base: position 13,490,958 of record NC_142391.1, on the reverse strand, counting down.
GTGTTCAGTTTAATGACTCCCCTGATCCTCAACCCTTCTAAAATAAGTTACGAGGATGCCCTTAGCGACTGTTGGCTCATGTAATGACCTCTATCTTGAAGAATGCCAAAGTTTCTCAAGAAAATTCCTATTGAGTAATGTTTGCTGCAACATCATATCCGAGTAAGGAGAACAAGGACTGCCAGGATGGCCGAGTGGTCTAAGGCGCCGCGTTCAGGACCCAGTCTCCCCAGGAGGCCTGGGTTCGAATCTCGAATTTCCCCATTGTGGGACTAATAAAGGGAATATTATTATTATTATTATTATTATTAAGTCAAATGCAAATATATTGAAATATCTGCTTCGAAATTGTACTTTTTACGTGTCATTTAAATAGGATAAAGTGAACCGCTTTTTAAGTATTTCAAATACATTTGAGTAATTCATATTAAATACAGATTCATTAAAGTATTTTAAACACATTGGCTTGATGCTATGAAATTGTCATTTTACTCTCTAAAATCATAAATCTACTAATTGATATTCTATTGATAACAGTTATTTCTTCATCCTTTTTTCTTTTTTAGTTTTTTTACAAAAGAGTGATTCATTCTGTTTTGATGTTTATGCGTTGGCTGGGAACATGCAGAATTACAGCTGTATTTTCTTTTGTCGGCAGCAATTTGGATAAGAAGTGCACTTGTGGTGAATACGTTGGTGTTGAGGGCAACCTTGTAGGAAAGACTGACAGACATCAGCCAATACGCAGACACAATTTTCCGCATGTGTTCGAGTAGAAGATGAGGGAAGAAATAACTCTACCCCACTGTGTGTCATCTTGAAGTGACTCTAGTGTGCATGTTAAAAAAAAAAAAAACTGGCAAAGCTCAGACAGCCGAGCTGGAATGGTGTTAGCGGAGACAAGCGTGTGGGAGGTTCCTCTGCAGCAATGTGCACGTACGTGCCGCATGTGAATAACCCCCAAGATGAAAACTGTCAGCTTGTAGATATTTAGTTTTTCTCTCTGGAGTCAAACTTTGCAGGTCATGGGCTCCGGGGGGGGGTGCAAATCTCAGGAGGTGAAAGGGAGTCTTTCAACGGGACTGATTTCATGGAAGTTTTGGGAAGTTGGAAACCGGGGAGGTCGGCCTGCCCGTTCCTCCCTCTGAGGTCCTTGCGGTGTCAGAGCAGAGAGAGAATGTGATGGAGAGAGCTTGTAGAGGACAGAATAATCAGCAAAAAGCTTCCTTCACAGTGCTGCTCCTGCAAGTGGATTTGGCACCAAGTAAAGAAATACCAAAGTCAAAATTTGATTTGGAGGAGGATGATAAGACTAACCCATACTTGAACTAATATTGATCTACTGTACTTTCAGGTAGGATATATTTGGAACAGTAAGTAGTTTGTGGATTTCCCAGACTATGAAAAGTTAAATTAAAGCTGTTAGCGCCTCCGTTTTTAGGAAGAAGCTCTTTTGTGGACTTGCATGGCTGCATTATTTAAATGTTATTGGGAAAAATTAGGGAAGCGTAAGCAGTGGCTGTGACGCATTATTATCCCCTATTAGCCGTGAATATATTGTCGTCTTAAAGCAGAATCTAAGAAAAAACAAGAAAGGCATGGCCATGTATCCAACCATCTGGATTTTATAATGCATTCCTTGGAAAGCACAATTACGGTGAAGTTATTATATTTATTGGCCAAAATTATTTATATATATATTTATATATATATATATATATATATATATATATATATATATAAATTATGTGTAACACACTTATAATACCTAAAAAGAAAGACGTATGATAACGTTTGACTAAAACATGAATTTGATTATATCGAATAAACATATGTATATTGATCCAGGTGTGATGCAAAAACTTTGCCACTCTGACCCCTATGAGAAACCCAATCTTTGTCAGATAACATTCCTCGGCACGATTTCTGACGCTCAGCGGGTTGCAACAACAATTACAAGAATAAAAAAAGAAGAAGAAAAAAAACATTAAAAAATTGTGAAACTGAGAAGGCAGAGTTTTCTAAATAGTTTCCCTCCCGAGACAAAGCTGCAAAAGTCAGCCAAAAGTAATTTTATTTCTACTCGATAATTTTGTCAACAGTACCAAACTTGCAGCAGCCAATCAAGGATGAGGGTTACTGCTTGTCACAGAACGTGAAGTTGATTTAATACTTTTTATAAGTGTTGTGACTGGACTGCCTGTCCCCCATTTGTCAAACTGATCAAACCGCCTTCCGTGAACAATTACTGCAACATTTCAACCTTTTTCTTTCCAAGTATATAAAACTCATTGTGTCAACAATTGAGACCTGAAAATAACGTGTCTGCTCTCACTTTACTGAATAAGTCTAAAAGAAAAAGAAAAATGCACCGAGAGACCTGTGTTAAACATTAATGAGTGACTGATGGAGTGAGTCACTGCCTGCTTGGTAAGGGTTCACAGCAGGAGCGACATGGGCCAGTAACACAGATGAATTTTTCACAACAAAAGAGACCAGACATGAGGTGCTATTATTATCTCTTTGACCTCGCTGGACTTTTCTTTCCTTTTTTAAAAAAAAAAAAATCTGTCTGCCCAAACTAACACACCACACTTTCTCTTGTTAGTCAGTGGAGAAGTTTATTTAACCTGTGAGGTTTTAGTCATACTCAAAAATACAGATTTGTCAGGTTTATTATAAGAAATGAAAGTTTCCATACAGAATAGGCAGCTCATTTTTTTATCAGTGATTTCGTAATTGTATTATACACATTGTACAAATAAAACAAAATAGTTCAGCTGTTACCCTGGTCACAAAATTCGGTGCACCTACATAATATACATCTAAAAAAAAAAAATCATTTTTAAGAGATGATTAATGCGGACCCGTCTGATACATTAAGTGGGTGAATATTAGAAACCTCTCAATATGACAAAACTAGGACCTTAATAATAGTAAGAATAGTTTTTCATTTCATTTTGGTGTGCAGGTTAAAGGATAATGTAAATGGCAGTCAATTTAAAACTGAACAAAGGTTGGACTGCTCGGAGCCACTTTTGTGATCCTGGCATGGAAGTCCATTGTTTCAGAGGGGTCTCGTTCACACCTCCTGTGGTGCAGCTGTGATCTAATCTTCCTGCATTCCTCTCCTGAATGTCTGGTCATTAGCATGGTCTAAACTTCAGTTACACTTAAAGGATTTCATACTTTTGACTATTAAAGGAATATAAGAGTTTGAGCTTAACATAGTTCATTAGATGTTGGTGCATCCAATGTATGAAAATGTGATATTGTAAAATGCTGAGAGTGTGACTGGTGGCGAGAAACTGGTTGCGGGGGTTGTGCAAGAATGGAATGTTTTAGAAACCGAAGGTGCTGAGCGAGACGAGATGACTCCGGGAAGGAGCGGCCATCGGGGGAATCGCACGCAGGAGGAGCCACGGGATTCGGCGGGAGGAGAAAGACCAATGAGAGCGAGCTAAAGTTAACTGCAATACACATAGCCAATAGAATCATGCCAGGATGCCTTTGTCTGTGCCATTTTGCATGTTGTATAGTATGAATCAGGACTGGGCAACTCGGGGGTAGAACACATTCGCTGGTGGTATGAGAGGTGTAGAGCTGTATTGAGAGGGACCCAAAACTCAAGTTGTAGATTTGTGTGTTAGGAATAAATCCACTCGTGTGTGAAAATGCCGGCTTCCTGATACCTTTCTATTGCAGAACGAGCGCGCATATTGTTGGATGTGTGGGAGTTGGGTAAGGTCGCAAATTGGAGTCAGATTACTTATTTGAGTTTACATTGGGTTAAAGTTACATTCTAACATTGATATAAAGATAAATTCCAACAATTTATGGTGACCCCGACGTGATGCATGAGAGGTAATAGAAGTCTGGGACTTCAAAGAGAGTCTGGGGCTCTAAGAAAAGGAAAGAAGCCTGGGGCTTCAAGAGCCTGGGGCTCAAAGGAAGCCTGGGGCTTCAGGAAAAACCACAAGAGTCTGGGACTCGGGCCTGGGGCCCACGTCCACACCAGGTGACGACCTGATAAAGATTAAAGGATAAAGGAGCCACACTTCTGACCGGCCTTCCTCTTGGGCCCACAGTGACATAAGGTAAGCAGATCCTTTTCAAATTCTGCATATTGGCAACGCTAAATTATAAGAGGAAGGCGGAGTGGAACGGCGTTAAAATGTATAAATAAATAAGTGTAAAAGTGTGGACGATAGTAGTGTAAAATCTGGGATTTACCTACTAGAATAGTTTGGAACTATTCGTGGTTAAAATACGGTATAAAATCTGGGATTTACGTATCGGGACACGGTTTAAAATCTGGGATTTACGTGTCTGTGTGGAAGCTGTGTGAATGTGAAGGCTAAAATTGTTCTGCGTAAGAAGTGGTTGGGACACACACGAGTGGATTTCAGGATGTTGAAGGAGAGGAAGTGTTATAGTGGTCTCGGGTCCTGGGTGTGGCAAGGAGATTAAGGATAAATTCATAAAAATGAAACATAAAAAAGAGAAGAAAAACATGAAGTAGGGATGAAATAAGAAAAGAGAAAGAAAGAAAGCTAGAGAAAAGAGAAGAAATTGTGTCAGTGTAGCGATTGGAAGTTCAATAAGAAAAGAAAAGGAATGTGAAAAAGATGCAGAATGTGTAGAAAAGAGAAAGGAACAATTAATGTTCCATTGAAAGGAGGATGATTAAACAGGCAGTATTGAAGAAGGTGTGACTTGAACAAATGAAAAGGATAAGAATTAGGGTCTGCTGTAAGGAGGAATTGAAGAAATAAATATTTTATGTTTCATACTTTAGTTGATGGTCTTTCTATTAAGGTAACTGTAATTAGTAACTGGAATGAAATGCACAGATGGAAATGACACAAAGAAAAAAAAGATTGGTGTTAAGAAATCATAATTGAATGAAGCTTTTGAGAGCATGAGAAAACTTTGCAAGAGCATAGGTGGTTCCTGACTTTGTAGTTTGTGATTTGATACCTTGATTGTTTGAGTGGCTTTGGTAAGGCTACAGTGAATTTGGAAAATTAAAGGAAAAAAAATAAGAGTGAGAAAGATTTTACAGAAGGCAATGAGTATAGGTGTAATCGTAAAATCATGAGTGTGCTCTAACAAAGAGTTAACAGCTCTTTGAAGTTAGATGCTCGTTCCCAAGTAGGGGGAGGAAGTCAGAGAAAGAGGATGAAGTGATTGAAAAAGCGGAAGAAAAGACGGAATGTCTGAGAGGCATTCATCCACAGTTGCCAGACTCGCAACAGTATGTGTTTGAGCCGCCGCCCGATCCGACGGCGCCATTAATGGGGGGGGAGCAGAATGGTTTGAGATGCAGAAGATAACGATTCACAGATGACACCAGCGACCATACAATTGATCGAACAGGCTGTGAATAATGAGAGAGAGGGTGCAAGGAGAACAGCAGGGGAGTGTGGAGACGCCCGTGCTGGCCCCGGGGGGGGGGAAGTACCAGCAGGAACATGTAAACATTTCAGACACAAGAGGAAAAACAGGCATCAATGGCAGTCGTTAACTGATTGAAAAGGAAGATATGCCTTTTGGTGCTCTCGAAAGAAGGTCACAGTCTTTTTGTTTCAGAGGTGTGTCTCGGCACCCCCCTCGATGTTGCTGACGATCTAATCTTCAGGCATCTGCCTCTACTTGAGGTGTTCTCATGTGGTCGAGCATGGGTCGCACTGTGGAGCAGTTTTTTTTTTACAGTGCTAGTGTAGTATGGTACGGGATAAAATATATGTATTCAACCTAACAATAAATACAAATTAGCAGGGAATTAGAACACAAGTTAAACACTGAAACACGCAGGGGATGCCTGAGGAACAGCAGGGCGGCGACAATCTTCTTAAAATTTAAATTTTAAGCAAAGGGATTATGGTTTTGGGATAAGTTTTAAGTGAAGTATTCTATGAACATGTTGAAAGAAAATCTTTGGAAAGGGGAATATCTAGCCATTGGAGATTGGTTTACCAAATATAAAGTTGGACTAAATAGTTTCGTAGATGATTTATTAACTGATGTGTATTAAATGTGACAAAGGTGAAAGACAGATGTTTTTTTGACTGTACGACGCGAACGCTGACATGACAATTTTAGAGGATATGACATCATTCCATAAATACCAGACTGCTAACATTCGCATCTATGAGCTGTTTGATGTCACAGGTGCAGTTTCGTCAGCTGCGTCCAGGAGAGGAGAAACAACTTCACGGGGAGTGAATGGGAAAATCCAGAGACCCACAGTTGTAAATTTTGGCATACGCTGGCTAAATTAAGGCAAAATTATGGATCTGCCAGCACAAATCTCAGTGAAATCAAGGCGGACGCGCCAAGGGAGGGGTCTCTGTGTGGAATTGGAAAGTATCGTTTGGTGAATGACAGTGTGAAAGAAAAAGTGTTTGGATGCATATGTGGTTTGAGTGAATGTTTAAGGGACGGGCCTCAGGACAGAAAATTGTTTGAGGTCACCGGCAAGCCCTTACAGTACTTAGGATGCGATGGGTGGACAGGCCTGATCAACCTGAATCCCTATTGCACTCCCGAGTATTGATTTTGAAATTGTTTTTGGAGAAAGATTGGAGTAATTAAATTCAAGCATCAAGTGAATGATTGATTGACGTTATTACACAAAATTTATGCAAAACTGAAAGTTTTGGTAGGAAGATAATTTACCCCTTCTCATTCTCACTGGCAAGTGCCACTCGTCCAGTTCTGTCCACAGGTTTGAGGTGACATGTGACCAGTGTGACCAGAAGGCCAGAGAATGCTTCAAATAGCGCCTCACCACTACCATCCCAGAGGTTCTCCTCAACAAGGAAGGAGATATAAGATATATTCACATTGGATGCGCGACTAGATAACACACACCCAGTCCAGGATAGGGCAAAATTTTCTTGGATTGTTCAGACTTTTCCATATAATACAGCACCACAGCAGTGATACTTGAAGTTAATGTCGAATTAGTGGCACTGTTTTTATGGAAGATTACTCACTTAACGCAAGGGTAAGTTGTTGTAGAGGAGATATTTCAGACAAAAATGACCCTGAAGTGGTCTCAGGCACGTGTCTCATGTTGGATGTATGAATGTTATTCTGATATTTTCCATTGTATCGTAGTTCATTGTATTTAGGACTAAGACATTGTAAAACACTGTTTGGAAGAACTTATAGAATACCTCAAATTTAAGAACAAATGGGAAATAGATGTTGAAGCTACTTTAGTTGACCATATGTGAAAAATGTTAGGAAAACAAAAGACAGGCGCAAATTTAGAGTGACAAAGCTCTTTCCGTCTCCCAGCAGGGGCAGTAATCTAGTAAAGCCAGGATACTGGGTGCTTGTAAGAAGTTTGAAGATAAGACATTTGTAATTACCCAAGGAGGAAGGAGGGGTTAGTAACAGCTCTCACAGCTGTAAAGATAGCAGAAAGGTCAACATTGGTTTATTTGACACGTTGTAAAAAGGTCACGTTGGTTGAAATCTCCTACAAAGGAGACACCAGACTAAGAGGTTTATACAGAGTTACAAGCGGGACAAAATTTATTTAAGAGGAACTGTCCTCACTTGAGGCCGAGGCCAGATCTGCTGACCAGCATGATGGTCACCAGCTAAATGGGGACACCTCAGGTGAGATTGGCTGTGCCGTGCATCAGATATTTCTGGCCCGTTGGGGTCGATGTTGCTGTGTCTTTCAGGTGGGGAAGGGGGAGACAGGCCTGGTCTATGTGGCCAGGGCGAGACATGAATGGAGTGAGACTTCCGGCAGTGACCCGTCCAATAATGTCGACATTACACAGCTGTTCCAGTTGGCCGTCCACAAGGGCGTGCACCTTCCAGTGGCAGACATCAGGCGAAATAGTCCATGAATGAAATAATGCTAATCGGCCTAAGTAGAACACACTTTGCACGACATCAGAAAAGGAATATATGGGATTGGATTAAGGAGCGTGACTAAAATTGTTGTACTTGCAGGTTTAGAAGGCCAAGAGAGATAAGAAAAAAGGAGGCAGCTGCTCCTTCCACTTCTGCTGCTTCTGGGCAAGGTTCGGGTGACGCAGCGCCACAGCAGACTGGCTGCTGTCCATAGCAGGCCAGTCAACGAGGTTGGGATTGCAGTAAAAGAGGTATGGGTGATTACAGACGGGGGTTGTGAGTGGGGTGTGCTCTGGCTGCGGGGTGTGGGGTCACTGGGTGATGAGCTGTCCATGCCGAGCCACTTTCTGGAATGTGCCATCCTCCGGTGCCATATCTGTCACAAAGAGCTCCACCAGCGCAGGGGGCGCCACCGTTACCCACTCCCAACGCACTTGACACAAACCCGCTCGTACCCCATTCCATGACAGGGGGCAGCGGAGCTTCAGCATTCGAGGACTAGCAGGTCCTAGCAGTCCGGGGACGGTGGATGGACAAGTTTTCGATGGTGCTGGATATTGGGGCGAGCTATGAGCTCCTTCCGCAACCCCCACTGAGCCATGTGGACTCTCAAGAGTGCCTGAGTCACTGCCGTTGACTGAACGAACACTGGAATTCGAGTGGCATTCCCGGATGGGACTGAACTTGACTCTGCACATCCGTCGGAGGGAGCATATGTCGTGCTCTCTTCCTTCCCGGTGGCTAAACTGAACTGAAACATTTGAGGGCGGCTCTGAAACCTGGTTCCCGTCCTCCCGCGGTGGGTATGCCCTGTTCTTGCTCTGGTCTGAGTGGTTTAGCAACCGCCACCCTTTCAATTCACCAATTGACATATCACATTGTACATGTGATCACAAACATGATTTGATTTATCAAAAATGCACTCATCCAAATTTAGTCATGAGTGCATCTTGCGTTAGAATTATATATTTGTTATGTCTACTGGCGTTGCCTCGCACGCGTGCCTTGTCCCTGAGCAGCGGAAATGGTATGAATTGTTTACTTTCGCCGAGCCACAAATCGTATTGAATATTGATGAGCGTCATCGTACTAGAGGTCTGGACCCCATAGTTGTTGCGCAATCGGGAGATCATATATCAGCACCGACTACAAATTCTTTGGTTTTGGGAACATTACTAAATTTCAAAATTTCCAGGGAAGGGTCGCTCGGAAATGGTAGTTCTGTGTGTGTCTCTGCTAGAGGTGTTGTGGACCCAGGGCCCGACTGAGTTGGGGCTCGGCTCCACAGCTCCGCGATGTTTTTACTGTCTCTACCCCCTCCCCCAGTTGACAGAATCAGTGTGGGCACAGCCTGTAGGTGGATTGAGCCAATCATGAGACAATAGGAGGTGAAGACTGCAGCGGTCTTGGAGCTGTCTATGTCTTGTAGAGCACCTTTTCTTCCCATAAAAAAAAAAAAAGGAAAAATAGAGGTTTAATTCGGTATCTGCGTTATTATAGTTTTGGGATTTTTTATTTTAAGCATAAATGGTTACTATTTCATTTGTGTTGCTTTAAAATTTGTCAATTAACAGTCAAAATTGGAGCGTTAGCTCGAGGCTTAATTTGTAATCTCGGAACACAGTTAGATATTTGAACTCAGTGAACTCAGCATCACTGGAGTCGGACATCGCTCCGTACATCAACCTCCGGGTGCTTTCCCGGAGGTGGACTCGATCTCGCTGATAAGGACAGTTTAGGGTTCTGGCTAGAACCTGACACGCCATCCAATTGGGTACTACGGGACAGAAGTGGTACCATAACTCACAGTTGCGCCCGGCCCCAGTATTTGTGCCCGCCATGGTTGAGCTTAGAGGTTGACCGCCCGGACGGGCAGGTCAAGAGAGGGAATGTGTAGATGGCATGAATTGGATCAAAGTCAGACACTTTCGAGTCTGAACAAAGACGATGACGATGCAAATGTTTAACTTATTGACTATTTTACCTGCTGGCGTGTGCTTTGTGTGGACGATGTTTGCGTTTGAACATAGGATGCGGGATGACAGAAGTGATGGAGCGAAAGGAGCATGTAATGGAATGGTATGGTATGGAGCAGAGCGAGATGATGGTAAGATGCTGACACAGACACAACAACTACTGCTAAATCTGAAATGTAAACAACCGACACAGGTGAACACTTGGGTACAATTTTAATTGGACACACCCATGGAATGATGTGGGAATAAAAAAGAAAGAGCCTATTTTTGACACCCAAGTTGCAAAACAAAAGTTCACCTGCCTAAAAGTTAAATGGGACTGGTCCTGGGATTGGAAATCTCCAGGAGTCATGGTGTAATGAAAATGTGTCTTTGCCAGTAGGAATCCCTCTCGCTCGTGATGATGTTTGGCTGTGGTGTGGAGAGAAAGTGCTGTACGATAGGCTTCCCACCAATGCCTCAGGTAAGTGCGCCCTGGTAACGCTGATCATGCCAGTTAGTGTGACAGCCTTAGATCTGGCCAAAATGGAGTGGGAAGGTGTTGGACAATGGGGAAGAATCCCCTTCCTTAACAGGAAGAGAAGGGACATGCAAGAATGGTTGAATGCAGGAGATCCCACGTATATAGATGCAATTGGAGTTCCAAGAGGGATCCCTGACGAGTATAAATTGGTGGATCAAATTGCGGCAGGATGGGAGAGCCTTTTCCTGTTCGTTACAGTAAACAAAAATGTGGACCGGATTAATTATGTCCACTATAATGTCCAACGATTGGCGAATTTTACCACCTCAGCACTCCAGGCAGTGCATGAGCAATTGGCTGCCACGTCTCTTATGGCATTCCAGAACAGAATAAGCTTAGATATGTTGTCAGCCGAAAGAGGAGGGGTGTGTGGTATTTTGGGGATCAGTGTTGTACTCTGATTCCCAACAATACATCTCCTGACGGTCGCCTTACCAAGGCATTGGAGGGTCTGCGCACGCTAAGTAACAAAATGAAGGAGCACTCAGGTGTGGACACCAGTTGGTATTCTGACTGGTTCAACATCTTTGGTAAATATAAAAGCCTGATTGCATCAGTACTGATTTCTATCGCTGTGTTTGCCGCTATTATGGTGTTATGCGGATGTTGCTGTATTCCATGTATCAGATCATTAACTGTTAAGACAATAGAACGCACGTTGGGGCCACTCCCTCCGGGTGGTCAGTACATGATGATCCCTCAAAAGGACCCCCAGGAGGCGGAGGTAGCCGTGGCCCTCCGGGAGTCCAGGATGTGAGTATGGAAAGATGGCCTCGGGGACCTGAGGCCATAAGGAGGGAAGGAAATTTTCTACTGATTCTTATTCTTTTACTAATTGTTTGATGTGTTTTAGTTTTATGGCAAGTGATGTCGAGCTCGTGTGCAGCAATGAAATAAGGTGTTCAAGTGATGACCTCAGATGTCTGAGGTCATGAGAGGGATTAAAGGATAATGTAAATGGCAGTCAATTTAAAACTGAACAAAGGTTGGACTGCTCGGAGCCACTTTTGTGATCCTGGCATGGAAGTCCATTGTTTCAGAGGGGTCTCGTTCACACCTCCTGTGGTGCAGCTGTGATCTAATCTTCCTGCATTCCTCTCCTGAATGTCTGGTCATTAGCATGGTCTAAACTTCAGTTACACTTAAAGGATTTCATACTTTTGACTATTAAAGGAATATAAGAGTTTGAGCTTAACATAGTTCATTAGATGTTGGTGCATCCAATGTATGAAAATGTGATATTGTAAAATGCTGAGAGTGTGACTGGTGGCGAGAAACTGGTTGCGGGGGTTGTGCAAGAATGGAATGTTTTAGAAACCGAAGGTGCTGAGCGAGACGAGATGACTCCGGGAAGGAGCGGCCATCGGGGGAATCGCACGCAGGAGGAGCCACGGGATTCGGCGGGAGGAGAAAGACCAATGAGAGCGAGCTAAAGTTAACTGCAATACACATAGCCAATAGAATCATGCCAGGATGCCTTTGTCTGTGCCATTTTGCATGTTGTATAGTATGAATCAGGACTGGGCAACTCGGGGGTAGAACACATTCGCTGGTGGTATGAGAGGTGTAGAGCTGTATTGAGAGGGACCCAAAACTCAAGTTGTAGATTTGTGTGTTAGGAATAAATCCACTCGTGTGTGAAAATGCCGGCTTCCTGATACCTTTCTATTGCAGAACGAGCGCGCATATTGTTGGATGTGTGGGAGTTGGGTAAGGTCGCAAATTGGAGTCAGATTACTTATTTGAGTTTACATTGGGTTAAAGTTAAATTCTAACATTGATATAAAGATAAATTCCAACAAGGTGTACCTAATAAAGTGGCCAGGGATATATGTATGTAAACACACAGTATTCAGAATCTATCAATCTATCATATCCAGCTAATACCAACAGGGTTAATTCTTGCATCCATGAACAGACTTTCTGACTGTGAAATCAGTTAAATTATTACACTATAGTGTAAGTACAAAGGAGTACTCCTATTTTATTGGACTGTCAATTGTAACTTAAACAACATGTGTTATCCTGGCTCCTTTTAAAAATATGAAACATGTTCATAGCCTCTTGTAAAATAATTAAACGTTATTGCATACATTTTTTTCTTGGTCTGAGTGATGAATTCTTAGCTTATCTTATCTGTGATTTATAGTTTCTTTTTTCAATCCTATGCCTCGAGTGTCTGTTGCCTCGGTTTGGCAGTGATTTTAAAATCCAAAGGCTTCAGTGTTAAACCGTAGGAGCAATTTAGCGACAGGTCTTCATCGGGACATTTCTCAAAGTGACATTGTTGGAGAAGGATTGCAAAGAACAAGAAGATCTCCACCTTGGCAATCTGGTCACCGATGCACCGTCTCTTCCCCGCTGAAAAGATCATCACGTTATTGGTGAGATCCTTGTCGAGGGAACCATCTTCGTCAAGGAACCGTGACGGGTCAAAGATCTGGGGGTCCTTCCACTTCAGCGGGTCGTGATTTATAGACCACTGATTGATGAAGACCACCGTGTCTTTTGGAATGCGAAGACCCTCGATGGTAACGTCCGAGGTTGTAGAGTGGGGGATGGTGACGGGCACGAAACTGCTGAATCGCATTGTTTCATAGATGAAAGCATCCAGATAGGCCAGACGACCTCTGTCCTCCACAGAGGGTAGCCTGTTTGGCCCAACCACCTTGTCGACCATCTTTTGGAGCCTCATTTGAATGTCAGGGTGTTTCACCAAGAGGAGTAGCATCCAGTCAAGAGCAGTGGAAACAGTATCCAGACCTGCGCCGATGAGATCTGCCACCGTCCCCTCAGTGTAGCCCTTGGCAAGTCCCTGGTCACTCTCAGTCTCATCAATGACCCCGATGATGGCATCACTCATGTCCCGGGTTAACTCAGGGTCAAACGTATTTCTGTGTTCTTCTACCTTGCCCTGGACAAACTTGAAAAACTCCTTGTTCAGTTGTTTGAAGTTCTTGAAAACACTACGCACAGGATTTGGGAACGACTGAAGCCACGGCATCACATCCACCAAGCTGCCAGCGCCAACAGTCTGTCCAAAGTCGTTTACCCGCTGTAGCAAGGCTCTGAACTCAGCATCATCGTGTCCGTAACGTTTTCCGAAGCACAAGGCACAAATCACATTAGCTGCAGCTACTGTAAGCTCATGGGAAGGGTTGAAATAATGACCCTGAGCTCCTAGATTAAGGAAACTCTCCACCAGTTCTTTCGCTTCTGCCGCAATTTGCAACTCGAAAGCTTTTTTGGTTTGGCTGTTGGCAGATGAGAACGCTCTGATCGTTGATTGAGCAATTTTCCTGTGCATCTTCCACTCTTTGCTATAACTGGTAAAAGTCAGGCTTTTCCCTCCCGACACGTACTGAAAAGACACAAAGTTCGGTCTTCCGGCAAACTCTCTGCTGTGCTGGATCAGAGCTTGACGTATGGCCCTGTCGCCATTCAGCACCACAATGTCACAGCAACCGAGTCTTATTTGGTACACGTTACCATATTTTTCAGCTAGTTTAGCGAATGTGATGTGAGGCATCTGGCCAAGCTGCATGGCGTTGCCCACCACGGGCCAGGCGAACGGTCCCGGCAGTCTTCTTTTGAGCCTCAGGTTCCTCACCCTCAGGCCGACCTCCAGGCAGATGAGAAAAAAGAAAGTTGCAACTAGAGCAGGTTGGAGCTGTCCACTCCACTCTCCAGCAATGCTGCTGCCCTTCACAGCAAACTCAGCGTCTATGCGAGCCATATGGTTATCTTGTGTCGTCTCTCCTCCTTACGTCCAAAGAAAAGACATCTCATTTAAAGTTGAAATCATTTCAGGAGCGTCTCCTCTTAATAAAGTCATAGCCAAGACTTTTCTTGGACGTGGCCATTCATGATCGGATGAAATAAAGGCATCACTCACAGTCTCCTTTTTGACAGCTTATGACAAGATCTTGATGAGGCTGAGCAGTTCGCTGTTGTGCGGCTCGTCTTTAGATGGCCACTTTAGAAGAAAGCAGATTCGAGCTTTCTCTTATATATATATCGCTATGGTAGGAGGGGTCCCCACTTTGTTTTTTTTAACGGTTATTCCCCTCCCTTTTTGACCACATTTTGCAGACCTTAGTCCCACTTAGGCCTCCTTCCAGCAGCATCCCTTGTAGAATGACTGCAAATCAGGAGATACTTTGCACTAGATATTTAGGGTGTATGTTGTGAACAAGAAATGGCGTGGAAATAATTTTTCTACCAAAATGTCATTCGGTATAAATATATTATACATGTTGTTTTATCTTCGACGATGACGGATTTTTATTTTTTTTGTATTATGAAGAAAAGGTTTGTTATCACTCGTTGGATAAATATTTCCATGAAACGTATCGAGTATTAAGGTTTAAATATTATTCCAACTTCATTCTGTCTCATGACCTTGTGTAATGTGATGGTCAGTACAAAGCAGTCTGTTTTCTGTATTGTGCTCATTTCTAACGGAGCTGGGAACACAAGTCTCTAGCATGTGTGCATATTAGTGCTTGTGCAACAAAATGAAAGACTTAAAAAGTCATTATCTTGTGGTCTGGTAATGTGCAGCCACAAATCAAGGTTTGTTTCACTTAAAAAACAATGACAAACAAATAGACAATGGTGGCATCATTTTGCTGCCACATGTTTGATAGTATGGCCTAGTAATGCTTGCACAAGACAGACAGTCTCACTCTACTATGGGATTTGATCTCATTACAATGAATAACATGAAATGAAATCCAGACACAAGAAACATTCAACAGTTCTTTATTATCATTATCAGCATAAATTTCAGATACAGCTTATTTATTTATTTAGCATTTAAAGCCATCACTTGAAGACCCCGCTGAGTAGTTGGTTGCAGAAGATAGCCAATGCACTGAGCGTGCGGGCCTAAAGACGGTGCAGGAACATCCGTGTAGCTTTGAAAACTTTGTAAACAAACACAGTCATGATAATGCCTCTTGGGGGAAAAAAAAAAAACACAACATGGCGCACATCTGTGCTGTGTGTACGGGTGGGAGCGGTGTTTGGCAGACGGTGCTCGGGGGAACACTGGCCGCACAAAGGTTTCTGCACATTTTCTCTGTCGGATGTTGATGAAAGACTTCCTCTTCACTTCCAAGTTTTTTTTTCCCTTTCATCATCCCTCTTTATTCTTCACATACTTTGAATACAGTAGATGATAGTAGACAGATAACATGTATTCTTACATTTACCGTTTTATCCAAAACGTATAAAACTACATTGTGACAAAGGTTAAATATATTCTTCGATATTATGACTGAGAACAGTGAGTCAACAAGTGACTGTAACATTCACAAGCATTTATGACATTACAATGTTAGTTTAAATGGCCATTTAAGCTCGATAGATGCCCCCGTGCGTTATAATAAGGATAATAACAATAATAAGAATAAAACTTTTGAGAACTTTTCTGACCTCTTGCATTGATACCAAAAGTCCACAGACCTGAATTCTACCAGTCTAACATTACAGATGTGACATCACACTCCCAATGCATGATTAAATACATTAAATAGGAACATTTTACAAAAAGACTTTGTGCAGGTATGCTAGTATGCACTGTTAAATGTCACTGGTAGGGAAGTGTGGGAAAGTCTCTGCTGGCCTTGAGTCCCATTGCTTATGCACGCAGCTTACGCTGGGGAAACCAAGCCAAGTAACTTTCCTCTGAGCTTGGCGGTGATACAGTATCTGAGAGGCTTCAGTGAGAGCCCGTAGGAGCAATCCTGGGTGATGGGCTGAGAGGGGTCGCTCGCTAAGATACACTGGTGCAACATGACCGCCGTGAATAAAAACACTTCGACCTTTGCAATCTGGTCACCGATACATCGCCTCTTACCTATTGAAAAAATCATGACACTGTTGATGACGTCCTTATCGAGGGTTCCGTTTTCGTCCAGGAAGCGCGAGGGGTTAAAGATGTGCGGATCCTTCCATTTCAGGGGGTCGTGGTTGACGGACCACTGGTTGATGAAGACCACTGTGTCTTTGGGGATGCTGAGACCTTCGATGGTGACGTCTGAGGTGGTGGCGTGAGGGATGGTGATGGGGACGAAGCTGGTGAAGCGCATGGTCTCGTAGATGAAGGCGTCCAGGTATGCCAAGCTGCTGCGGTCCTCAGTTGAGGGCAGTCGGTCGGGACCTACCACTTTGTCTATGAGGTCATGCAGCTTCGCTTGCTCCTCGGGATATTTGACCAGCAGAAGGGTAATCCACTGCATGATGGTGGACACTGTGTCTTGGCCCGCTCCAATCAGATCTGTCACCGTGGATTCTACGAACTCTTTCGTCAGGCCGCTTTCTTTTCCGTGCTCGATCACGTTGATAATGGCGTCGCTCATGTCCCGGGTCACATCGGGATCGAAGGATTCTCTGTGCTGCATCACTTTGTCTGTCACGTAGGCGAAGAACTCCTCATTGAGAATCTTAAAGTTTTCATAGATGCTGCGGACCGGGTTGGGGAAGGATTGGAGCCAGGGCATGACGTCGACCAGGCTACCCGCTCCAACCGTCTCTCCAAACTTGTCCAGCCTCGTCAACATGGTCCTGAACTCCATATCGTCATGCCCGTACCGTCTCCCGAAGCAAAGAGCACACAAAACGTTTGCAGCGGCTACTGTGAACTCATGAGACGGGTCAAAATATTGTTCATCTGTGCTGTGTCGCAAAAATCCTTGCACCAGTTCCATAGCCTCAGCCATAACGTGCTGCTCAAAAGCTTTTTTGGTGTGACTGTTTGCAGAGGAGAAGGCTCTCAGGCTGGACTGGGCAATTTTCCGATGCGCCTTCCACTCTTTGCTGTAATTAGTAAACGTCAGGCTTCTTCCTCCTGAGATCATCTGGAAGGAGAGAAAGTTCGGTCTTCCGGCAAACTCTCTGCTGTGCTGGATCAGAGCTTGACGTATGGCCCTGTCTCCATTCAGCACCACAATGTCACTGCAACCAAGTCTTATCTGGTACACGTTACCATATTTTTTAGCCAGTTTAGCAAAGGTGATGTGAGGCATCTGGCCCAGCTGCATGGCGTTGCCAACCACGGGCCAGGCGAAGGGGCCCGGCAGTCTTCTCTTGAGCCTCAGGTCCCTGAACCACAGGCAGGCTTCCAGGCAGAAGAGGAAGATAAAAGATGCAACAAGAGCTGGCTGGACCTGTCCACCCCACTCTCGCATGATGCTGCTGCTCTTCACAGCAAACTCAGTGTCCACTGCCATTGGGACAAATATTCAGGCACTGCTTCAAAAAAGAAGGGAAAAGAAATGAACTTCTTTGGTTCAAAATATATTCAGAATATACTTTTAAGTTTTACAAAGCTAAAATTCATCTCTTTTGTCTAAATAAGAATAGAAAATGCCAGTCAGTTTATTACAAATGAGTTTGGCAAGTTTTTTTTTTCTTTTTTGCAGATGATTTAAGGTTTGAATAGCTAACTGTGCCTCCCTCCACCTTATATATTTTGCTGTTTGTGGGCAGGGCTCTGAATGGATGTCATACTCCTCCCATTGTGGAAGTCCTGCAGACCCCCACTACATTATCTCCTTAACGCAGAGCGCTCTCGGGAGCGAGCGTCATATCGGGAGCGCGCGCCGTGAGTGAGCGCGGCTGGAGGAGAAAAGACTTTGCAACTGGTGAAAGATTTAGTGGAGAACGTGTCGCGCCGATTTGTTTTACTAAATGGAGGACTGGCAACGTTTGCACCTCTCTGCGTGCAACATTTGAACATGCCTTTTTTTATTTCCATCTTTTTTGGTCATTGGCAGCCTGACTGTGGTCAGAAAAAAAAACTTTAAAACGGTTTGTGTAACTTTTGGTTTGCAGTTGAAGTTAATTTGTGCACTGTGCTGGTTTGTTTTGATTTGCGTGGACTTGGAGGACACGTGTATGTTGTTTTAACTGGTGTTTGCTGCTGTTCAAATGAGGCTCTAATGAGGATTACTTCACAAGTCAATACTGACAATACATCTTTAAAAAAATATTTTGGAGTGTAAAATACCTCGACTCATTTAATCATTTCATCTTGACTATTAAAAATGTATTTCAATAAATGAGCGTTGGCTTTTATTTTTAGAAAGGCGACGGGGGGGGGGGGCAGAAAAAACGTACTTTTGAGGAATAAAAAAACAGCACGAATAGTTAAACAATAAAACATGGCTAAAATCTTGACTAATTGTATTTAAAAAAAAAATGTCTTCCCTTGGCTGAAAGTTGTAGAATAAATTGATCCTGAAACAATAAACAAGCACAATAATTAATATAAAACAAAACTTTCTCAATACCAAAGCAGGACATTCCATGTTTACAGAATCAAAAGACAATATGACGAAAAAGAAAAAAAACATCAAAATAATAGATGATATGAAATAATGATGCATACTATATCCGACTTTGCCACATCAGTATCTTGGCATCCATTCAGTCAACTAGTCAGTTGCACTTTGGCTTTATTATTAACATTTTTGTATGCCAAAACTGTGCCTCCCGCATTGCAAGTCTCAAGTCACAACCTTCAAGTCTCAAGCAAGTGCCAAATCACTGTGGTAAAAAAAACACAAAAAAACATGCAAGTAAAGTTGCTGCCAAATTTAAAGCTCGTCAAGACAAGTCATAACTTGGTTCAAGCAAGTTGTAAGTCAAGTCATAAAATTTTGCTCAGTCACAACATATGTTGAAGTGAAAATAAAACCTTCCCCCCCACTGATCTTACTACAAAAAGTACATTCATTGTCTCTAAAACAAAATGAACATTACACCTACAATTAAAATCTTTTGAAAAAAAGTTGGATGTCTACACTTAAATTATTTCGATAAATTATTTTTTTCATATTCACATTTATATGAGTGGCACACAGCTAGCTTAGGTAGGTTCACGGAGCTACTTTATGTGCGTCAAACAGATAAAAGCAAACGTCATATGTTACAAACCTTGCAGGTTGCTATTGTGCTTGATACCACACGTTATCTTTTTCGTGATGTCATCAAAGTGATCATCCTTGAATCCCTAAACATTGCCACAGCATTTTACGGGGCGACGAGTGAGATACACGCGTTTGTGAATGGAAACCTCAGTCGAAATGAATGGTTGAAACAGTTTTCACAAACAAACCCACCGCTAGTTACATTACTTAGGTTAGCTGTGGTTAAATGTTCACAATCACATATTTTTTTACTGGTCAACCCAGAGTTCATATCACTAGCTAAACTGACCATTTTTCCATTGAGTAAATTATCCTTTCAATACCCGAATAATGCCAACGTTCGGGTTTCGAAAGGCGATATTAAGATGTGAAAAACACCCTAATATGCTCGTATTCGGGTTTTTAAAAACCCAAATTAGACCCCTCGGTTACCATTTTTCTAACCCGAATATTTTGTCATACAAACGAGATCGAAATACCTCATTTGAAAAATAAAAACCCATTGCTTTGTAATTACAGGAAGTACTTCACGGTGACGCGATTTCTTGCCATAGCGCTAAGTGACGTCATCGACGGCCTTCTTATGTTGCCACTCGCTAAGAGAGCCCAACTTGCATACATTGATGTCCCCGCTGCGTTTTCATGTTATTTTCTATCTCCATGTACAAAAAATGACACTGCGTGTATATCGACACACATACTCGTGTATATAAGTCCGTGCGTCAGGAGCGCAACTCACAGGAAATTCACAAGCAGAGATAAACAAACGTGGCGAAACTTGGACGAGGCACAGAACTACTCTTGAAGTGCGGAGGAAACCCGCTGCTTTATTATTCTGGTGAGTGACATAAATATAATGTGTTTTATTGACGACAGAATGTAAAAAGCGGAAATGAGGTTTAGTTGAGCCGTGACGTTTTCTGTACATTGCGGTTTAAATCGGGATATCCCATATGATCACAATTTACTTATACGTATACATTTGTTCGCCCACGGAGGTACACGGGTCATTCCGAATGCTCCAGAAACTGGAATTATGACATGAACTGACTGCATGTAAACATAGTCACGGTGATTTTAGCTTTCCGAACTTAGTAATGAAGATAGACGTTGTTTTTGTGTCTTCATTCTGTGAAGCGCAAACCATGCATTTTGCCATCCTATTTTTTTTTTTTTTTTGTCAACATCGTCGACCAAGGAATCCATTAATTCTAATTCATACAAATGAATAATCCTCGGAGTTGCTCTCATGTTATTATTGTTTGTGTCGCCACTTCACACTAACAAGTGATGCTGGCTGGGTTGCCAGGTTGGTGTGAATGAAACAAAAACCCTCTTTTATTTTGTTCTTTCTTGCTTTCCTTCCTAAAAAGGCAAACCGTGTTGAAATGCAGATTACAAACTATAAACAAGGTGATTTGTCAAGTCAAGTAGTCTAAATCAAGTTAGATACCAAGTCCAAAGTCAATTTTGAGGCCTGTTAATGATAATAGTGTGTTGATACTGAGTGGTACTTTCGCACTCGGTTTAGAAGAGCTTGGAGTGATAGGGTGGATCAAACCATTTTTGAGGCAAGGGGAGTACTGTATTTTGGTTGATAAAATACGACGTTTATAATGAGTACTGTATGGTTTTAATACTTAGATTACTCGTGGGAAAAGGACACAGAGTAAGTAGATTTCTCCAATTTTGATGGTGCTTGTATTCACTTAAAGGGTGCTTCAGTATCCTCATAAATGGGCTAACCACGCCTATGTCGTGGTGTAAAACGTTTGATTTTAATTAAGTGAAAATGTCGTCATGCCTAAATAATGGAAACAAACAGGAAGGCAGTAATAAAACGTGACTGTATCACAATCTTTTTTACTTCCATGCTATTTGGTGAAAGTAGGTCATTTATAGATATAAAGTTGTGCTGATTCCTACCCTGGAAGCCGTTTGTCTGTACAAATGTGGCATGGCTAAGAAACAGACTCCACAGTGATTTTGGGGTTAACCAGAGACTTTGCAATGTCTTTGAATACACTGCTCTTGGGATGACTGTTTCTTCTCTATAGGGAAGAATCACCCCCCCCCCCCTGCCCCCCCTCACCTCAGTCTGCTCCTCGCACACATGTGGCCACTTGCATCCCCATCATGCTAATTCGAGCCAGGTTTGTGGCTGAGGAAGAGGGTTGTAGGGTGTTGTGGGGGCAGTCACGGTGGGGGTGGGTGTCATATGTGCATTTTGCGTGTGGCTGCTGTGTTTGCCAGTGATTACCTCTTGTAACGTGGCTGTGGGAGGCTGCCCGTGACCCAGTGTTGACTCTAGCTGAAGGCACTGTGTGCGTGTGTTTCTGGTTCGGGGTAGTGGGGGGTCCCTCTATATGCTGCATGTGCTGGTGGGTGGGGGCAGTCAGTATGTAGAGTCAGGACCAAGAGCAGACTAGGCTGCTCTGTCTCTGGAGCTAATCATTGTTTACTAGTCTCATTTCCACTTCTCAGTGAGCTACTGTCACGCACAGCACCGACAGGGAGTAAGGGAGAGAGGGAAAGGGGGTCAGGTTTTGGATCGGACTGCGGCGGTTGCAGCAGTGAGAGCAAAGCCAGGGGTCCAACAGGCAGTTGGGGAGCTGGGGGGGACTTAGGAAAAAGAAGTGTGGCGTGCATATAGGAGCGTTTTTTTTTTTTCTGGACGGGGGTGGAAATGGTGAGCTGAGACTGAAAAAGCTGTAAACATACGAACGAAAACATCCTGTGGGCAAACACCTCCGCAGACAACTAGGAGGTAACCACTGGGCATTTGTGCTTGGATACGGTCACGTCCTCATATGCCAGACCACAATCTGAAACCGAGTTAACTGAGGAACATTGTCAGTGTCAGATGTGATTGTTGTTCGTGTGAAAAGGCATTCAAAGTGATCTAAAATGGTATGTAAGTAGTATTTTGTTACGTGCTTAAAAAAAAAGGAGCACCCCCACAAGACTGAATGGAACACTTCAAGGACTGTGGTCAGTCTCACATACCAGTCTTGGTTATGTGCAAAAGTAAAATGTTAAATATTTGATACGAAAGAATGTCAATTTGTACTCTTCCGCTGTTGGAATGTCAATTTCTATCTTTTTTTATAGACTATGATGCTTAAATACCCCTAATAAATTCACAATTTGGCGTTAAAGCGTGATAGCTCATTGCCAGCCAGTGTAATTTGACAAAGCGGCCGTGATCATTTGCAACCTGATATAAGATTGGCTCAATTACAACGTCACTGAGGCCTCTGGGTCCTGTGTTCATTTGGAACAAATAAAAAACCCAGTCAATCTGGTTATTGTGAAATATTTATTTCATTTCTGTCAGACAAAAAAAAAAAAATCAACCATGACCAAGAGAGACGAACGTTTTGGAAAATGCTAGGAGTGATTCAAGATCTGCAGAGCCCTTCCAAAAATCTACTTTATGAGGTTTTGTGAATAAATATAGCAGGAACAGTGTGCATAGCAGGGCGTGATTATACTTGTGTGACCTCCACTTTCAGTCGAGGTCATTTAGGAACGCGCCAGTTTGACATATATGGGTTTAAGCCATTCAATAAGCCCCAAAAAATAATTTGGCACTCATTTTCGAATTACACTTAACATCCATTTTTATTTACAATTGAAAACACTTCACAGGTGTCTTGAATACATGTCCGTAGTATGCTTTCTTCAAAATAGCCCAAAAGATTAATAGACATATTTTTAAGGTAAATACTTCTTGTCAATATGGAATTGGCTTTTTTTTTTTTTTTTTTTTTTCGGACAAACCTGTCTCATGCTTTGCGCCAGCCTTTACTCCACAACATATACTTCTGGGCCAATTGCAAGTCCGGTTTTCGTTTGATTGACAACCAGTAGTCTGCGTGTTCCTGCTGGCGTTTGGCCATTTCAGCCTCAGTCTTGCTTTGTTACTGGGTTCTCTGAGTGGAAGCAGACACCAGAGTGTGGAAAACAAGTGAGTTCCCCTTGCTTAAAGACAATGAAAGTATTTTACCTCACGGATACAACAGCTCTTCCTGTGTATGTGATGCATGATACCTAATGCTAAACATGCACATTCATTTTCGGAGGAAATGAAACTGTTGCCATCATGAAAGCCTTTTTAACTTTACACACATGTTTTATGGATAATTAACTGTCAATAAGTCAATCTTATGTCTGATATTTTCATGAAAACCATAATGACAAAATTGTGCCTCACGTCTCACTTTTTTAAGTGTAAAAACAAACAAGATAACAGTAAAATATACAAACAAAATAACGCTTTTAACTTTGATGACTATAGGAACAGCACACATGGTGACGCTGGATTTTTTTTTGCATCATTTCTTATGTATATCTTTTTTTTGGGAGACACAGATTAATCCTTTGATGCTTGTTGAACTGAGCTCTTGTGAGGAAAAAAAATGACTTGTTGCGTCATGTGCTTGACAATGAGGGAATATCAAACAGGGAAATTTTAATACATATTGCTTGCCTTCTTTAAGCTCATATCTCACTGAGCGGCGAATGTTTGCGGGTTTTTATGCACTTTGAGAAGCAACATCTGCCAACAGTTTTTCATGTCGCCTTCGACTTTGAGCGAGACATGGACAATTCAGTCTCCACTTAACAAAAGCCAGGCAAGCATGGGGGGGGGGACATGCAAACCGAGCCGAGAGTCAAACGCTGAATCTCAGAACTGGGTGGTAGACTTGCTAACCGCTAGACTACTGTCCTGCCTTGAAATTCTTCACATTAAAGTTGATATAAGTTGTTTGGTCACACACTAAAGGTTAACGACTCCAACATAGACACCATTAAGTTCTGGTTTTGTTGTTAAGTAGATTAGCACAGTAATTGAAATAATCTTTCCTAGCACATTTGAGCTTTTTTAGTGACTTTTCGCCTCCCCTGCAGGCAGGCTGCGTGGTAGAACCTCACTGGGTGGCACCCAGCACAGCAGCCATGTATTATGTACAGTATCGAGATATTTCTTTCTAATGCCGTTGAGTTTTTTGCGTGCTTGGGGAGCCGAGCGGGGATGGGCTTGCGTGCCGCGCCGGCCTGGCGTGCGCGGACCTCGGCCACTGAACTCCGACTACCCAGGGGGGCGGGGAGCGAGGAGTGGGGGCTTGCGTGGAAGAGGGGGTGCAGCACTGTACCGAGAGATATTAAAATGAGACGAGGGAGAGAATGTGAGGAGAAATGGCTTCCAGATGACCCTGAGAGTGTGAGCTCATCAGAAGGCGCTTTTAGGACACTTTAAGTATCTCACCTCCTGTCTGAATAATCTAAATGGAACCACTACAGCAATGACCAATGAGGAAAGAGCGAAAACCCCAAACAGAAATGACAATAATATGACTGTAATAATAAATTAAAATTTTATGAAAATTGACCAATGAGACATTGCTTTTCAACAGAATTTTTTTAACTTGTTCCGTGCTAGCCCAGGTCATACACATTTACTTATTGGCTTCTATACCTGTCAAAGGCAATGAATGAGTTTTTAAACACAAACAATGAAACAGGCCTGGACACAAATGGTGGTCCCCCTGCAAAAGTTTGAAAAATGATTTGACCAACCGGGCATGCTCAACAATGTTCCTGTCACTATCGTTGCTCTATCTTCCCAATCTGTGTTGCCTCTATTTAAAAATTACCTTTCACAGGCTGTTGAAAATGGATTATTGACTTCCTATATTAAAACACACGAGCAACTAGGACTAATAGTAAAGATTTTGCACCATTATTTCTTAACACATAGGGCCTACCCGTTTTTTTTTTTTTTTTTTACATTTATTATTTTTTTATAACTCATATTAACTTGCTCCAAATGGACTAAATTACTCCATAATTATCAACAGTTTGTTAGCTGTCGAACCAGACAGTGTTTTCACGCAACATGTGAATTGTGACAAAGCACGTAATGAGTCGACTAGACTGCTTTTTAAACTAAGTGCACGCTAATGTTGTTTTGCTCCGATTTGTTTGTTTTGCTGCGGTTTGTTGTGATGAACTAGATCGTCGTCTTTGTTATGAAACAGGACGTTGCTGTCTTTTTTTTAATCGTTTTTTTCTTTACTGATTGGCATTTCTGATGAGCTCCTTTGTCTCTGTCTGTGCAAGGCTCGGCAGGTGGGGAGGCAGAGGCCAGTGGCTCAGCCTCAGGCGCACTGAGTGTTCCGTGCAGTATGGATACTAGCAGCAGGTTGCTCTCCTCATTGTGTAATTGGGCGGATAAAGTTCCGTGATTCCCTCTTTTTTGCACCTTCATGTGTTCTGCATGAGCAGCTCTGTGCATTTTAGTATCCTGAAAATGAAGCCGGGTCAATGTGCGGTCACTTTATTCCCCCAACCCCAACTCCAACTCCCCCTGTTCTCTGCTCTAATTCTGCACATGAGTGGATAGAAGTGCCGCAAGATTGGGGCAGTGCACTGAGGGCAGAGTTCATTCATGGCCTTTGGTGTTTCAGAGCGATATTGTAGTCTCAGAGCTATTCTTGCTTCACTACTAATGCCCTGGTATTTGTCTGAAACTGGCAATTATTAACTCATTGATTTTTAATTTAAAACACAATATAGTTTTTACGCTACACTGTCTTGCAAAAGAAGAAGTGTTCACGTCTACTATTGATGGACCAGCTGGTTGTTTTAAGATAGCGTCCATCCCAATGCCTATTATGGAACTTTGTATGGCTGTATCACAATAGAGAAACTACAAGTACAAGGTCAAAAAAATCCTAATTTATTCAGCCTTGATTAAGTACGGCACTGTTCCATTGTCGTTTGGTGTTCCACAGGGTTCAATGCTGGGGCCTCTGCTGTTTTTATTGTTCCATCTTAAGGAAACTCGGTATTTCCTTTCACTGCAATGTGGATGAACAAAAAACATGCTTTCTCATTGAAATCACTTTTGTCTTCTCTGGAGGAAATCAACACTTGAATGGTGCTGAATTTCTTGAATTTTAAAGAAAATAAAATAGAAGTTATGGTGTTTGGTCCCAGTGGCCCTTGTATTTCTCATCTTGCTTACCTGGGCCCCTTGGCTCCTTATCAAAAGGCAACAGTCTCAAACTTGGGTCTTGAACTGGTCTGTGATTTTCAATTGGAGCGGCAAATTGGCGCTGATCTTAAATCCAGCTTTATTCATCTTAGGTAGCTGGCTAAGGTCATATATGAGTAAAGTTTATCAACAGCACTCCGAAACAGTAATTTATGCCTTCGTCACATCTCGTCTGGATTACTGTAATGCACTTTATTTTGGAGTCAGCCAATCCTCCATCAATTGTCTCCAGTCGGTCCAAAATGCTGCTGCTCTCCTCTTACCTGATACTCGTAAAAAGAAACTCCTACTCTGTCCCTTCACTGTCTCCCTGTAAATTAGAGAGTTCTTTTTAAGATTCTTTTATTTGTTTTCAAATCTTTAAATGGTCTCCCACCTTGCCTCTTGAGCTACTCCATCCTTACGCACCTGCCCGGTGCCCCAGGACTATGGACGCTATTAGAGGTACAGAGGACTAAGCGAACGCTCAGAGTGGATCGAGTCTGTTCTGTTGTCGGTCCCTCTCTTTGGAATGACCTCCTGCTAAACGGTAGGCAAGCCTCCTTGGCTTCCCATCTTTAAAACTTGACTTGAAACAAATTTGTATTCTTTGGCTTTTGACTCAGCATCAGATTTTTTTTTGTTTTTGTTTTTTTGGTTTCACTGTTTTTGTGCTTTTTACAGTCTTCTTAATTAATTTAGTATAGCATTTGTTGTAGTATGATTTACTTTTGCGCCATGTACAGCACTTTGCATACAGCGGTGGTTGTCTTAAACTGCTTTCTAAATACAGTTGAGGTGAAATCCACTTAAAAAAAAAGTTCCTCTGTAATAACGTTGCATTATTTACTGGAAATTAAGGAACATGTATAGAGTTAGTCATCATGAAAACCCAAACCCTGGATTTGCACCAAAATAAAATGTTTTTCTAGCAATCATGCCCCATCTTGGACTCCATTTCTTGGAAATAGGCTCCGTACTTATTACATAATTCTCCTCATAAGCAAACACGTTTGATTTCCCTGTTAGATAAGAACACCACCCAAATCCAGCGAGAGCCTGGGAGACAAAAATAAAGTGCTACTGCTTCTATTAATAAGGATGAACCCACGAGTGTTTACATATAAAACTGACAACTTTTCCCTTGTGCGAATAGACCTCACTTATGCAAGACAACTAGCGCCTGTTTGTTATGCTTGAGCGAGCGAGCAGAAAAAAAGGAAAGGAGGTGTGCGGCTGCATAATGGGAGTAGGATTAACGATGAGGAGAATAAGTCATCCTTACCGTAGACCAGACAAGCACTTCAGGAAACTTCTTTGCGAGAGTGCTGCGTGTGCACAATCTGCCGTTATATTCACGTGTATGTAAATGAATCTTTGGAGCTGCGGCTGCCATCCAAATACATGATTTAATGAGTTCACATTTTTATAAACAACCGATTGCGACCATCTGCTAACTTTTAACCGTTTTTGGCAGGTCATCAACTCGGTTAATAGTTAACCTTTAGTTTCAGTCTTATATTTCTACTCTTTGGGGAACCGAGGAGCTGCTGAGGTCTTCATCGAGTACACTGCATGTCCTCCGATAACTGACGAGCCATCACAGGAAGCTAATGGATAATAACAGCGTGATCCTTGGTGATGACACATCTCTTGTACTCTGGTGCACTCCACCAGAGCGAGGTGTCATATTTGCTCTCAGATGACTGATGAGGGGCCTCTGAGCGCCTCAATGTTAAACGTTCACGCCTCCTTGTTAGCATGGAATGTTTTCGACACAGTCTAGCGTGACTCTCGTGTTTTAATGCTATTGCGTGCGCTTATTCCTTTGCCCAAATGATGACTAAGCATTAATGACATGATGTACCGTGCATTGTACATAGCAAATCCATCCGAGTGTTTCCCTCCTCTTCTACACACAAAAAACACTTTTTGAGACCAATAAAACCAACAATTTAAACCATCTGGGATTTTATTGACTCAGTTGTTAAACAAAATCCACCAAGTCGCGCTGTTTTATTAAGATAAGATAAGTATCTTTATTAGTCCCACAATAGGGACATGTGAAATTACAGTATTTATATATATATTGCAAAGCTTTATGCATAACTTGAATAAAATATGCACGTGAGGTGCAGGTATTATTTTTGTCCACTTCTTAATCCTCATGTTATACAGTACTGCATCTGTGACTAGGACTGAATATAGGTGACTGGCCAATTGTGGGACGTCAGAGTCAGCCAAAGAAAGTTTAGACTTGACCGGCGGTTAACGGGCTAAACCGTTAGCGTCGACGGTTAACGAGCTAAACCGTTAGCCACTCTGTGTTGAGTGACAGTGTTTGAATTGTGTTTATTTATTGATTGATTTTTATTTTGTATTTTTTTTACATTTGTACAATAAAGTGCACCAACAGCTTTGCTTGTTGTTGACCACCTGCGGAGGGATTGCAATTTGTTCTAATAGGTGGCGGTTGGCTAAATTAAATGAAGTAATACCATGGATGTGCAGTTTTGACTTCAACTAGTTGTGCTCTGCTATAGGCGCATAGGGTGACAAATGACCATCCATCTTATTATTATTACCCAGACATGTCAACTTTTGCCACCAACTAATGTTGTAATCGTCCAGGATTTGATGACTTTGCTGTGACTCAGTTTTGAATTCTGCTTTCCTGCATCGTCTGACTGTCAGAGGCTGCCTTTTCATTTACTCATCATGTAATCATTGAGCAATCTTGTGTGCGTCACACTAATTACACACAGCACCATTACGCTGCGCACGTTTATGTGATTACAGTAGCACAACAAAGCACCTGGCAAGTGTGCATTTTTTAAACCAAACTTTTAAGAGAAATAATGAAGACAAATTGGTACATTCATCATTCGGAAGTAGGCCTGTGAAATGATTTTAGGCAACTGACTTGCATTTAGACCTGTGGCTTGAAAAAAACGTTATAATTATTATGATTGTTACTAGCGCAATGTTTGATTTTGTTTATCAGTATGCTGTCATGTGTTTTGAGACCATTATGTTATTTCAGTTTAACAAATAATTACAGTGTGTTACCATTTCTTCAACATCAGAAAAGTCGATGTTGCTTTCATTGTGGTTGGTTACCATAAAATGTATTGTTTCCATTATATACTAGGATGGAATTAACATCATTTAAAACTTTTGTGTTCGGGTGAAATTTCTCAAATCTAATTTTGAGCACAAACTTTGCTTATGTCGAAGTTAAAGAGTGAATTTTGACCTTTTCCATGAACAAGTTGGGGTGGCCAGATTTGCTCTTTATTTTATGTGACGTTGATAGACAACGGTGGTATGGAGCTTCACAAAGTGTACCATTTATTTGGGTAGAAAGATTTACATATCATGTAGTATTCTGTCCCCACTACGACCGGAGTCAGTTTTCTTTCTTCATTTTCCAGTGCATGTGCACCGTTGGCATGACGATGCTTTCGAATAGCCACACGCACACTTTACATCTGCTAGCACGAATGATGTTCATTCTTTCCATTTAAAACATAGTCGCAGTCACTGTGTTCAGCCAAGAATTGCGAGAAGGAAAATACATGTACTGTCACAGTATCTTCTCCATGTACATTCTTGTCTACATTGTGTCTCGCATAATACTTTTCACCCTTGCATTCAAATCTTGGCTTTGGCGTTCCTGTATGTAGTTTTCATGTTGCGCGTTGTCCTTCTTGAGTCCCCAAACCATTGGACTTCCCATGGCGGCATTCCTTGACACAAACAACACTTTTGACCTTTTGAGCTCTTACCGCCTCTATGCGCTGCCCTTTGCCTCCCTTCTCACGTCGCACAAGCTGATACATTTTTTTAATAATTCTTTTAGGGTAAAGTGGCGACTGCACAACACGCTAAATAAAGTCTCTTGTGCACAATGTATTCCTCATGCATTTGTGGAATATGAGTAAAGCAGTCAAATCTACCCTTTTTTAGCCATCTCAGGGGACTTGCTCAGGGGCTCAGCTAATGACCAATCCTGGCTCAGCTTCAGGAAGCAGGTGAGCCGTGATTGGTCATTACTTGAGCCCTGAGCAACTGTCATTTTCAGTCAACAGAAGTCACAAAATGGCCGCACACTGAGATGGCTAAAAACGGTGGAATTGTTCTGCTTGGCGCATTACACATACGCAATATTAATCAGAATGCAATGTTTAGTGAGGTACATAGAACATTTTTTTTTGCAAATTTTGGTGGTTTACTTCCACTTTAAGGTATCAGAAAAATTGCCAGGCAGTCGTGGTGAGGATGATAAACCAAGTCGACCATACTAAAACTGTAAGTTATTGCCTGAAAAAACAAAACATGGGGGCAGCGTTCCGTTTTGTCACATTTCTCACCGCAAGCTAGGACGTATGCTTCTTCACATTCAATGATCTGTGTCCCGGCGTGTGACCTTTTACAGCCTGGTGTGATACAATTTGTTGTGTTTTACGATGCTCTGACACGACGCACGCAGTCCAAAAGGCGGCAGGAGAGCTTACAATATATGAAGTCTTATGTGGTCACAAACATGCTCCAAAGCTGTCTGGTAACCACATTTTATTATTCAAAGCCTTGACAGAATGTGGAAAACATGTCAGTCCTTGATCAGATTGTGAGAAACGCGGTGAGGGAGGAAATGTGCCTTCGTGTGACGCCACGACTCAGCCACTTGTTCTTGATGAATCATGAGAAACCTTTGCAAGACAAAACCAGACTCTGCATTACATTTCAAGCAAATGTGCTGCGACCTGTTTGGCCTTCAGGTTTAAACTTGTACTTTACCAAGTTATCAAAACGGCTATTGTATATAATTGACAATGAAAGTTTCTTTTTTACTTTTGCTCAAGTAAAGGAGTCGAATCATGACTCCTACTTTTCCCAAAGATGATTTTGCACAGATATTTGTTTTTCCAACTAAAATAGAAAATGTGAAAATCTCTGTTGCAATCTAATATCTTTGTCCAGTGCGTTAGTATCGGCATTAACCATAAATAAGTTGAAGGAAGGTGTGGTAATTTTTGTAAATTTTTCACAAGAATATCACGCTTGTTAATTGAACACAAAGTTATTACTCTGTTGTGTGAATGTCAAAAGGCAGATATGCAGGAATACCTTCTGCCATGGAGTGAAGGAGCATTTCATTATTCTACTATCGCTCACTAGGATTGATAGATAAACAATGATAGTGTTAATAGTAAATGAAACATTTTCAAACCAGACATGAAATTGAATTTTGCACGGCATGCTTAATGTGCAGCGGCACGGTCGTTGGAAATCACTGAGACATGTTATTTCAATTTCCCTTGAGGAGTAATTTTGAAATAAAACTGCACACTTGAGGCAGTGACAATGTTCAACTCAAAGCTCAACTCAACTGAAGGTCAACTGAGGACGACGTAAGATGGCTTTGGTTCTGCTCTTTATCCCGTCGCTGTTCAGTTGTTTTGGTTGCAAGGCTTCACTTTTAGGACAGCGGTCATCTTCCCGTCTACTCCCTGTGTTTTATTAGCTACGTCGGCCCTAATTTGGTGTGGTGGGGCCGTCCGCTGCATGGCAAGACATGTCTGGGCCCCTGCGTGAGAAGGCTGGCTTGTTCTTGCTGGGCTTGTTTTCTTTGCGTGACCATGTCCCTCAGCTCTGTCACTCCTGGCACCTCCCTGCAGGACCCCCCTCTGACCCCGTTCGTGCCCTCGTTCGCTGGCACGGTGCTGGTTTATTTGCTTTGGCCGCCCGCCCGTGTGAAAGGCACATTCTGTGACAATGCGCACAGAGGGGTCATCGCAAAGAGCGGAGCCATGGCGGAGGTGTCGCGAGAGGTTGCGAGTGTGGATCAGAAAGAACTTTGTGCGCGGTAGCGTATTAGAGTGTGTGACCTCGGTGTCTGGTCAAAAGGAAACAAGGTCCATTCCATCTACTTTTGAGGAGTGACATGCACAAACAGGTCATTCAGAGTTTACTGTCCCACTTGTCCCATGCACCGATGAGGAAAAAAAAGGGAACATGATGCTCATTGGGAGGAACTTTCGCTTGTTCCCACTGATGTAATCCGCAAAACGCTCACGCCATGTCTCCTGCCAAATTTCCCGTATTGTATTCTGAGTGAAGATAGCTACGAATGACGTGACACAAGAGCTTCGCATGATGATTTCCTGTCAGGTGACACTTTATATACATAAAATAAAAAATCCACTCATTGCATATTGTGTGTTTTTAACCAAAATACACACAATTTTGGGGTGGGGCAGTTATAAATGGCTTATGACAATTGCAGGATCATTACTTGAACATATAAATAGTGTAGGCAAGCATTGTGATTAGCACAAGTTCTCTCCCTGCTTGTGTGAATTTTCGCTTGCCCAATAGGAATAAGAATTGATTTATGTTTGTATATGGAGTGACAGTAGCTTGAATTTTTTTGCAGTTTATTGTCGTTAAAAACTGATATTTAATCCCCCAAATTTTTTAAATTATTTTTTTAAATTATTTTATTACGCTATTATTCATGTTTTTATCAACAATTATAAACAATGAAATTAGAACAAGGTCCTATTTCTTGTCAGTCGGTGTTCTAAGCATACGTTCAACATAAACCACGGCTGATCGCTCATTGGTCTCTGTGTCTTTGTAACTTTTTTTGATGCGTGGCTTTCCCTGTGTCTTAGCTTTGGATGCTGCGGTATGGTCACTCCACAGTCTCCAATTTGCTGCAGCCTTCGTTGTTGTTGCTTCCCAATGAAAGATTCATAATTCACAACGTGAGGAATGAAATTGGTCTCTTTGCTGAGAAGTCTCTCGTGCTCTTCCGATGTTTATTTATTCTTACCCTGTTTTGTTATGACTGATAAATTCAATGTGGTGTGGTTTTTGCCATTTTTCTCTTGTCCCTACCAACAACCGTTGAAATAATGCATGATTGCCAGAGGGCTTCTCTTAAAAGGCATACAATAAGATCCAGCCATCTATTTTCCGAACTTCTTGTCCTCATTAGGGTCGCTGATGCCTGTCCCAGCTGTCTTTGGGTGAAAGGCCGGGTACTCACTTGAATAGCGGCCATCCAGGGCACGTATAGACAAAAAAATTCACACTGATGGACAATGTTGGGAGAAGAAATCCCGCATGAGTACGAGCATAGCATGCAGCACGCACAGGAATGCGGGAGCCGGGATTTGAACCCAAAACGTCAAACATGTGAGGCAGATGTGCTCAACACTTGCCCACGGTAACACAACAATGAGCTCCAATCCAGTACATCTAAAAATCCATTTGTTTACTAAAATGATTATTAATCTAAATGATGTTGTTGGAAGAGTATTATTTGGCAATATATTCTTTATTTATTGTTGTATATAGTTGCTGTTGGCAATTGCGTAGGACTGCAATGCATCATACCGAGATCCATTTTTCATATTTTGGTGACATTATTTAGCGACATAAAAATGTCAAAACGCAGAATTGAACACCTGGCACAAGTTACTAATAAACATACCACACAGCAAAATTCCCAAAAGCGACAAAGGGAATCGCCAAGTGTTCCTCACTTTTTGTTCACGCAA
The DNA here is from genome assembly GCF_059441095.1 of Idiotropiscis lumnitzeri. NCBI lineage: Eukaryota > Metazoa > Chordata > Actinopteri > Syngnathiformes > Syngnathidae > Idiotropiscis > Idiotropiscis lumnitzeri. The sequence goes on along the minus strand of NC_142391.1, from coordinate 13,457,029 downwards.
AAGCTTTGTGATTGTGATTAAAGATGTTCAATGACTGCATGTGCACATGTGGTATTCATTCCCTGCTCGGAGACTGAAACTGGCTGTGTTGATCAAACTCACCGCAGTGTTTAGTGTATAATCATTAGACTCAACACAACAACAATGTGGACCTCCTACTAGCCAAGGTTTGGGGTGTATTATTATTATTATATCGGGGTAGTGACACATTCAGTCATACAACCTTGATCGAGTACGTTGACTTCTGGGGAAGTCAAGTTTATCCGGTAATCCTTTAAATCAGGAACAGCACAGAGTCAGCGAGGAGCAAGACAAGGTCACTAAATCAAGGCGGATTTGGGGACAGCAGGAGAAGAGTTGCAGTATGTTCCTGATTAACCTCTGCCCCCATTTCAGTCAATACCTCTGTTGGGAAGGAATCGTTTGCACTTTAAATACTGACTCGTAACCCGCTTTTCACATTTCCCTTGACTACGATTGAAAATTTCACATAGTTGATTGATGTTATCGTTGAGTCAGTGTTGCAAAACACTCTCTCGTTGCATGTTTGGAACAGAACCCCTCAAAGTGAATCATTACGATTTATTTGCTTGAAATTGGGAGCTCGTCAAACTCTAACTGCGTGGCTTACCAATGACCTGCCCGCATATTTGGAGAGCGCAAATAGAAGAGCCACAACCTTATGTGTTGACATGCCCGTAAATGACAAACAAGACATTAAAAAGAAGATGAAAAAAAACGAGTGTCGTCTGCTGTTCCGGGAAAGCAACTTCCTGGTGGTCTACCCACGTTACACTGCCACTAACCTAAACAGATACCAACACGATTTGATTAGGACTGGCTCCAGCGTGGAGGCTTTCTCACTTTGTCATTCATCTTTTTTACGTGCAATAATAGTTTATCACTGTTGGATGTAGAGAAGAGGGAGAGAGCACTCCCTTGAGAGGTGTGGTACTGAGCAAAGTGGCTGCAGCTGAGCAACAGCCTACATCCATCCAGGCACACAATTTACAACAGTGCTTCCCATCCAGGGCGCTGTGGCACATTCGTATGAGGTGCTGCGGGAAATTCACTGAATTGTCCAAAAAATGATTATTTATTCCTTACAAATATATCTTTTGTCGTTTTGTCACCTTCCTAAAACATGAAAAACTGACTCAAATACTGATGATATTGCATTTATCAATAATTTCAGGCGTCTTATCTGTTAAACTAAGGACGTGGTCGATTTTATAAGCGGTGGTAGGGAATTATGAGATCTTTAAAAATATGACTTTGGCCATTATTTTATGAATGTGATGATATTTATGAGCGAAATACGATGACATCCACCTCATACGTCAGCACAGCTCAAAATCCGTCTGCCTGGCCCTCCATCAAATCCACCAAAATTGCGTTACACCACCTGCGTCAAAACTTAGACCTGCTTTTAGCTGGTCTAGAGATTAGTCTTACTTTACCCAATCTGCCAGAACACCCAGCATGGCTCAGCGGGGTCTGCCAAATTCTTAAACTTGCTAAAGAAGGCTTTGCACCTGCACAAGAGTCAAGCGCACGTGCGATGCTAATGAAAGTAGAGTCCTTCTGCTCTACCAGAAAATCGCCTTCCAAATACAAATTAGTACCACTTTAATGGACAAAACAGACAGAAAATTTGAGGTTGATATTGGTTTGCTTTGACAGCAAATGGATTATTCTGCTAATAGGAGAAATGATCATCGTCAGAACAAGACTAGCTTCTTGCAATATGGCAAATTATGTCACATAACGGTTTTGTGTAAACAAATTCAAACAGATACCGTTTATATTGTTTTGTTTCATCCGTTTAGCTTTAATGTTAGCTGTGTGAACTCTGTGATGCTTCGTGAGACTGGGACAAACCGGCAGAGCAACAGTATTTTTCTTGTGCAACTGATACGACACGTACCACCATCTCTTTGTTCTTTTCTTTTGTGTGCCCTGATCAATACATTTGCTTCCTTTTGTTGTGCTCTCCAAAATTCCACTTCAAATCCCAGCAAGTCAAAATAAATGTCTTGCGAATTTGACACACTTCAGAGATGAACATTGTTTATGCTGCCCGACATTAATGATTTCAAAAAATATATCAGGGCTGTAGAACGAGCCTTCAAAACTGTTTACAAAATCAAACCACACTCTCAGCTCTCAAGCGTTGTGGCTGAATACTGAACATCTGTCAAGTATTGCCGCAAAAATGTAAACTCTGCAAACTTTCAAAGTGTAACAGGGGTTAAAAGGTATTTCAAATTAAAAAAGAGGTAGTCTGGACAGAAAAAAAGGTGCACTATTTGTACAGTTCAAAACATCCTTACTACTACTTCCAGTTGTTTATTATTGTGGTTTTACTGAATATGAATACCATGTCAGAAAACCATAAATCCCATCATCTGTTTTCAATTAATATTTATCTTCTTTGCAAGATTCCTCCAGGATTGTATGTGACACCTCGCGTGCGGGAGAGCTTCTCTGACTGTCACGAACGGAATAGGATTTAGTCTCCTGCCTTTTCCGCTTTTATCGGACCCTGGGCTCTACGCCGTGTGGAGTGAGTGATGATGCAGGGGCACGAAAGAAGAGGCCATAACGTGAGACAAGACGTAACGATCCTTCCTGCTGCTGCGCATGACGTGCGAAGGGCAGACATGCAACTGCGAGGAGGAGAAGCTTGAAATCCACAGGTCATGTATGCCATGTGAGTATTTAAGAAAGGTCATGACCTCAGGCACCTCACCCTCCCCTCAGTTCCTAGCCCTCCGTGACCCCCTCTCGCCCTCCGTTCACACCGCATCATCCGATCACCTGGTGAAAGAGTCGCGAAGCTTTAAGTGATCTGCAAGCCATCCGCATCCCAATTGAGAGCAAGTTGTTTTGGTTCTAGGCGCCATAAATCACAGTGGTCCCAAGGGTCAAATGACATTCCAAATAATCCATGCTGAAAATATAGAAAATGTGTTTGTGTAAATTATAGTTACCTTGAAACAAAATGCAACCCGAGCTGCGGTAAAAGTGATTCCTCAATATTCTTTAGAATCCCAAATAACTCTGGTCACAACATGTTATCAGCTAAAGACATTCAAATTATTCTCCTTGATTTTACACTTTTTTTTTGGCTGTAATGGAGTGTGTCACGTCGATCAAATTAGCAAAACAATACACATTGATCTCAATGTTTTTATTTTTTATTTATGTTTATCTAAGCAGCAAAAAACACATTAGCAGTGATTAGCACTCCTACTACTGTATTACTTTATTCCAAAATAGTTGTGAAATATGCTTTGCAGATACTTGAGTGTAAGTAACAGTGTTGTATCAATCACCAAAAAAAAAAAAAGTATTGGCGCCGTTTATGGTTGAGCTGGACTAATCCATTTCCAAGACGCTTTATTACATGTATTGAAAGCGTAACAATGTTTTTTTTTGTTTATTTTTAACGGGAAGTTTTCAAAAATGTTCGCATCTACATTGTCCTCTAATTGTGGAGTAACCCTCCTTCTTGAATTTAGTGTTCGTGCTAAAGCAACATTTGCCTGACAAGCTGCGCCATAAATCTGCACTTGAAGTCCATCACCCGCGGCACTTTGAGTATAGGCCCGCACGATCCCGTGTGAGGATACGCGTTCTTCACAGGTGCCCCCGTGCCGAAACTTAATGCCGAACCTCCCCCGACACTCTGCAGTCACGCAAACGCTGCCCCACGCCAGGACCTCGGACTGATTTTTATTGCTGCCAGCAGGGAAACCAGACGCTCGAAAGGCTTCGCTCTACATCACTTTCATGAGCAGAGCTACAGGGAAATAAATTATTTTGAGGACTTATGAAATGTGGAGACAGAAAGCAGGATATGTGCTGTCTTGACCGGCAGCCTTTTTCCTTTATATATTGTTTTAAAATAATATATTTATGTTAACTTTGGGTATACATGTGTAGCCTACTTTATCATCAAATTAGGGTGAGTAAAAAAATTTTGTGGATTCTCAGCACTTGGGTCGAATCAAGTATCCACACAGATAAAGAATAAAAAGCTTACCGGTACATTAGTTCCGGTTTATTACTTATCTGAGAATGAAAAATATTTTATTTTGAAAGGTGAGCGTACTTTCTGCGATATATCCATGAATGACGTACTTGTGACGCATGTCAAGATGCTAATTGTCTCAGTCGCGCATGCTAATGTTAAACCTAGAAACTAGCAAAATGAGTAAAAAAAAAAAAACAGACACATTAGGAATTATGTTGTCATATCAATCAATCCGATAACAATGACAAATAAAAAACGTGTTGAAAACAAAAATGCAGGAATGAAAGGGAAAATCCAATGAAACAAGACGTTACTGTCAGTGCACAAAAATCAACCAGCTTCAACACGCGAAGAAAATCTCCGTCTTGTTGCCATCGTCACTGCATATAAAAATTGCAAAAATGTTGTTTACCAGCAAAATATGAGAGACAGACTTTCAGTCGCTGATGTAAATAAGGACACAAATTTCACTATTGATTTGTGAACGTCTGACGTTAGCCTTTCCTAGCGTGCTAGGTCTCAACGCGCCGTGGCTTGATGAGAACTTCAAACCACGCAGTGCTCAGTTGAACTTTTACTGTTTTTTTTGTTTGTTTGTTTTTTGTTTGTTTTTTTTACACATTTTCAGCAGTACTCACCTAAGAGTTGGACTCCGGGAAGGCTTTATTTTTTTATTTTTAATCTTCCATGTACATCCAGTAGAATGACATGGAGTTGTTATTTCAGTAAAGTAAAAGACCATCTCAAAGGTCATCAATGCTGTTGTAGTGTTTGATATTCATTTACCGGACTGTATCTGCTTTATTACGCACTACAATATTTTTACATTGTTTTCTTTGAAAAAAAAAAAAAAAAGTACACTTAAAGCAACAGATCTTTTTTTAATACTTAGCTATGATAGTGATGTCATATTTGGTTAGGACTAATCTTTGAGTATTTCTTTCCACCAGGTGCTGAACATTGAAAAAATGACAGTTTTTATTTAGGTTTTGTGCAACTTTTGGGTCATATTTTCTTTCCAAATGTTGGAAACATTTCTGTTTGAGCCTCGAGGACGTTTATTGCTTGAGGTTCCAGAATATTTCTATTTATATAATCATATTTGGTGCGACCATGCAAAGTTCCAGGAACAAGACCTCAGGGTTTTATTGGTCACGTGACATCAGCACTCTGGATTTTATAGTGCAGGACTCCATCCAGACTGCGATTCGTAAAAAAAAAAAACATTCAACGCCGATGTCTCTTTTGCTGCACCTGAAATACGCTACTCATAAAAGTGAATACATTTGCACTTTGGCTGTGATTAACAACAGCAATTATTCCTAGTCCTGCCCCACTAAAACTAAGAAAACAAACCCTAAAGCAGCAGATGATGGAGAATAATTGATGGCGGTTGCTTCGATGACATGCAATCCGACGGCACGACGAAGATTTTGGTAGCGTTTTTCAAACATTGGGAGATGCACTCCATCTGCTTTAAGGCTAAGAAGAATTCACAGTGTTTTCGCCGTTCCCCTCCACTACGCATGTTTGGCTTTTGAATCAATCAGCCCGATTTGACACTTTTACGAGATGGCGTGAAAGTTGAGCATTTTTCATCCGTCTCATTATGAACTCATTTGGATAGACACCGTTATTAAAATGTTCCCACACAAGCTTCCTTTTACGCATTCCTCCCAAAGGTCTGCCGCATCTTTTTTTTTTCCCCCTGAAAGGTTTTTAACTACTTTTCAGAGAAGTTATAAAACGGCACGTTAAATCATTTATGTCTCGCGTGAGGATCTTTACAGACTTTTAAGTGTATTAATTTGATTAGCACATAAAATGGTTGTGGCTTTGTGAAGAAATCCCTGCAGTGCTGTTCAAGTATGTGGCTCTTTCGTTTTTTTTTTTTTTACATATCATATCAGTGTGCTCATTTCAAAAGAGCTGGGATTTGGAATTGTACTCACGCACGCACACACACACACACACAAGCATACTCTTAAGTACACTCACAAGTACGCCATAGAAGCCTGCTGTGCTCGCCATGAAAGGCCTTTTTGGGGGGAAACACAAATGAGATGTGTATGGTCGTAATTTCGCCACTTTTGGGCTGGCAAAATCTGCTCACTTAGAAGATTAATCAGTCATAGATAAATAAACAGTTAGCGTGTCACAGTGTGGTGTGCGTCCACATGAAAGGAGGACTCCCTCCCCTAGAATTCCTCAGCAAACAGCTTCATTCACAAAAATGTCCAGGTCGTATAGCTGGCGGATTAATGCTTGGGTTGGGAATTTTTAATGGCACCAAGAAAAGAGTTTTTTAAAAAGGAGACGGTGTTATTTTATCACTTTCTGAAGTACGGTAATTTATTGAGCATATCCCACCGTGACTTCATCCCATTGTGAGCAAAAACAGTAATTAAGGATATTTGAGATAGAATCTTAACTCTGCTTAAATGTCCACAACATTGTGCGTTTTGTTATAGTATATAGTTTGGGAATTTTTATTTTTGTTTCGTTTTGACTTCTGTTTTTTAAATAGATAATTTCAATTAGTTTTTAATGTGAGTTTGCTCATTTTAATTAGATTATATTTTCTCAAAAATGCCGCATTTTAGATTAGTTTATAATAGTTTTAGAATTAATTTTTGTTTTATAATACATAAATAGTATTTGTTGAGTGAAAAATAAAAAAAGGCCCCTTGGTTTCGTTTGATGACGTAAATGACCATTTGACCTTCTTATTTCTGTACAACTGTACTGTAATACCGAAATAGAGTCACTGATCCCCGCCTGTGCGTTTGTTTATGCAGCCATGTCGTCTGGGTCATTGTAGCAGCGACGGCAGATGGGGAGAACCTCAATGGTGAGTCCTTCCGATCACACAGAGGCTTATCCCATACTATATTATTCAACTATTAATATATATTTTTTATTCATAGACGTCATTGAAAAAAATTACCTTTGGTTCATTGAAGATAATGTGTGGATCTTTTGATTTGTTGGGGATTCAATTTATTATAAGTGATGAAAAACATAATTATATGTTCTGATTTGTTTGTCAGTGTTGAACATTGAGTTGAGCATCTCAGTTAGGGTTGGGGAGGGTTTGTCGATATTTGATGATGAAGTCCCGTGGCCTTAGAGTAGATAAAGACAGAAGTGGCTGGAGAGGCCAGAGCTTTAAGTCAATCAAATCATGAGCTAAATGATGACAAAATATTAGCATTTGCATAATTGACATGCAAGATATGGCACACGTATTTTGTTGTATAAAAAAATAAACGTACTTGTTGGACATGTTATGCAAACACTCAATAGAACTAATGTAGCCCTTATTTTTTCCGGTTGCTTCCCATTTGACTATTGTTACATTTCAAGAAGTGATAAGGGATAAATACTCAAATTTGGCCTGATTGTTGGTGCATATATACTGCGCTTAACTTCATCATCCAGAAAGTGAAGGGCAACATTTCTCGTAACTGTTTTTCCGAGCAAAAGTGTCTCCATGAGATGCAGGTTAAAACAATCTTGTTAAAATATTCATTGCATTCCTATGCATTACTGTAACTTTGATAAAATGTCAAATCGCAGTGAGTCACAACATGTTTTGCATGTTTCTCAATGAGTAAGATAAGAATTATGTCGGAAACTGACTCATCAGCATGCACAAAGGTTCTATTGAGACTTATTTGGATGTTTTCTTTTATGAAAACATCTGAATTACTCATTTCCACCCAAAGCAGTCTTTAGTCAGGGAAAGGAAATTCCTTTTAATGTAAAGATGAATGAGGAGGACGCTTCGGGTTGCGGCACATCTGGCGTTCTTAATTGTGTGCAATTAAATGTCGCCCTCTTGTGGCGCATTATCTCGTGGAATTGTTTTTTTTTTATTTCAAGTCACAATACGAATCAATGGTCATGACTTGGAATGACTTTAAAAATACAACAACGGTAATTTTCGTTGTCACTGTCATCAAAGTTTGAAAGTAACAATAATATTATTTCAGACGTTTGTGATAAGAAAGAATAGTAAAAACAATTAATCTAAACGTGAGGAGAAGTGGTACAGATAATGGATGTATGCGTATATTCAATATTAAATCAGTTTGTGTTTACTCAATTATATATTATATATATATATATATATACATATATATATTATAATATATATTATCTACGAGAGAGAGGGGGGGGAGCGAGAGAGAAGGATGTCTGTACAGTACTTGTATATAAATCGTTTTCACCAATAGAGGGCAGTCTCTCCACGTGATTGTGTTTTTGTCCAGGTTTCATTTCAATCAATTATAATTATTATTACTGATAAACACTGCGATTTTTGTTTTAGGATATGGCGTTTGAAAACAGGTAACGACAACAAACCAATGACTTGATTTTAATTTTAAAAAGGGAAACCTCAATATTGAAATAAAGTCAGATTTTAATGTTTGATATTTGAAACGGATCAGGAACAGTCTAAAATCGTATTTTTATTTGTAAAACGAAAATAGAATATAGCACGACACTGGAATCGAAAAACGGTCCACACATTTGTTTAGAATTACCAGAAGTTGTCAACGACAATTTTTCTTAGACTGACCAGAAGATGGCGACAGTGTGACGCCAACACATTCCATTTCACGTGCCAGCTGTTGGAAAACATTTTAGAAGGAGCAGAGGCTGCAATTAATTATGAATCAAATGTTCTGTTCATGAAATAAAATAAATAATAAAAGAAAGAAAAATAATAGTAATACTAAACGCAACATTATTGAAAATTGACCAATGAAAATAAGCCATTCCTTTCGAATTGCGGTTCAACAGAATTATGCACAGCCTTTTGAGCAAACTAGCGCAATCAAACGATTTATGTAACTTTCAGTGAGACTTTGCTGCAGGTATTTTCGCCCACTCTAATAAGCAAACTGCTACAACAGTCTCTGATTTGCATCTTTAAGATCCTTGCACAGTTGTTAAGTTGGATTTAGATCAGGACTCATAACCCTTTAGAATGGTCCAATGATTAGTCATTCTTGGGTGTTTTATTGTTTACTCTACATTAAAGTTGTATTTATTATATTATTTTCATTTTATTAATATTATTATTTTTCTTGATTGTTTTCCTTTCATTAAGTTTTGCTATTTTTAAATACCTGGTTACCACACATAATATCCAATTACTGAAAGTGACATGGACTGCCCAACAACTAAACTTATAAAGAATAAGTTTGAATAGGCAATAGTCTACTATGAGAGAAGAACTCTTTATTTTGTCTTTATTTATATACTTGTTTACACATGTGGCATCCAAGATTATTATCGTCACTCAACTATCAAAATGCAGATGATGGCGCTCCTGGAAATGCTTGTAAATGTTTATAATCGACGATAAACTTTGCAAAATTAAATTAATTCAAAATCCAAATAAATTATTTAACAATGTGGATAAAACAACATGACATAAAAACCATTTAGGGTTCAGACATAATTACAAAGTGTCTGACAAATGCAAGTCGAGTTAAAAAAAAGTTCAAAATTGCTCCACGTTTTACTAAGCATTTAATAAAAGCACATGTTTCATGTTTATTATCATGATTGTGATTATGAAAATTTAGCAAGCAACAGAACTACTGTGTCATGCTCAGTTAAAAAAATTTAATTTTGTATAATATTAACTCATTCGCTACCAGCCAAGTAAAAAAAAAAAGAGAAATAGATCCGTGACGTCTTTTGCCGTCAATGGCAGTAAATGAGTTAATAATAATGACGCGTGTTTCTTCATTCAAGATTACGTCATGAATTGCAACAATGGCTTCCACAGTATGGGAAGGAACAAAAGACATTGAAATCTTATCCTAACAACACTCATGAAGACAAATGTGTCCCGAAAGCATGAGCGACTGAAACAAATAGCAGTGATAAGCAGAGTGCAAGTGAGCGTATATTGATAGATGGTTGCGCCTTTGGAGACGCAAGTTGTGCTTGTCTGTTAACAGGTAGCTAACATCATTACAGGCGGCCTGCTAGCCTGCCGAGGCAATTAGTGTTCCAGCAGCAGCAACGCTAAACGCGTTTAAGACTCAATCGCAGTCGTGCTGGAGCTGGTTGGCTTCGATAATGTCGTTTTTATTGACAGTGCGGAGTTAACTCAAAATATTGATTGATGTGGTCAGTCATCTGATGTCATTCTTATGTACATTCATCTCATGTGGCTATACAGCTAATATGCTGCTAATAATATTCCCTTTATTAGTCCCACACTGGGGAAATTCGAGATTCGAACCCAGGCCTCCTGGGGAGACTGGGTCCTGAACGCGGCGCCTTAGACCACTCGGCCATCCAAACTTAGGTGCCGGCTAATGTAACTTAAACTGTAAGCAGTGTTGTAGTTTCTTTAACCAATCTGATTTCAAATTCATCCTCCCATTGTCAGCCAGGGCTAGCGACCGGCGTGCAAAACACGTCTATAGCAATCTGCACAATATGAGGAGAACGTATTTTATTTCAATGTTTTCTTACTTCTTTGACATGGTATTGAAATAATATGGATTCTGAACTACTCCAGATGATGTTCGTGGCATAGTTGCCTGCTGTTATATGGGCTTTTCCTCCCAGTCAGTGCCATTTGGCAAATTAAATTTCAGTTTTTGTTTTTCAACTCTTAATCTGATAATACACATATTGAACTACTAAAAAATGTTTGGGCTGATCTCAGGCAACTTCATTAAATTTTGAAAGCTGGGGCAGGCAACAAAAACTTTTATACAACAATTATAGTAAATATGCTAGAGATGCACAAAAACCTTTCTACATGATTAGTGCTGATTTAATTTGCCCTCTTTTTTTCCAATTGGACCTCAGATATTCCTAATAATATTATGATAATAATAATATATGTTATACAATTTAATATTTAGTTTAGTAATATTGATGAATTAAGGGATTGGTTCCGCAGCAGATAAAATGTTTTTTTAGTTATAAATTAAAATGCATGGTAAAATCTATTTTGCGCAACAGAACCAAACAAAATGTGAAAATACGCCAAAAACCTGAACTACGAGGAAAAAAAAAGTGAAGACATTTTTTAAATCACAAAAAGCCATATCTGATTGCATTTTTATGTTTACCAATGTTATTATTACCCCGCCAATTCATTTGCTTGCATTATTACACAGTAACTACACAAGTGATTTCCATAAAACTTTGTCCAGAGTCGGCACATGCTCACATTTCGATGTGAATCTGGATTAAAACAGAGAGATTTTCATTTTGGGCTTTTTGTCAGAAGATTTCAGATTGCATCTGGAGTAGTTGTGTTAGCCATCTACCACCTTGTTTTCAGCATCTCACAAGTTGCTTATTTCAGAAACTGCCATTCGCCTCAGACTTTTGCCATTTCCAGCTTGGCAGCCATCTTCCCCCTCATGAGTGATATTCTAAAGACGAATATGTCGTTTCATATTGTCGCTTTAATTCTATTTTGTTGCATTTTTGAGTGTCTGACTCTGAAACAACTACCACAAGCCTTACTTTGGTGATGTGTTCCGATTGTAGCTTTGCCAGTTTTCGCAAATGAATAAATCAGCAATCCTGGGTGGAGGTGAGCTCTCATTAAAGCTGCGTCTTGGCGCTTCACTGCAGGCGTCCTCACTTTGTTGTTGTTTTCACACATCACTTTTCTTGGTGGGTTTTCTTTTTTTAATGCCGCAGTGGGGAGAGAGCCAAGCTTCGGTGCCGTATGGCAGATGAATATTTGATGGCCCTTAATGGACCCCTCGCCCTCTTGCCGTCGCTCTGTTTTTCCCACCCCCGCGCAGCACAGCGCAACGGTTTGGCATGGGTTTTTGGTGCTTCCCCCCGGTGAATTCGGTTGCCAGTCTGTGCTGGGCGGCTCAACAGCTGCACAGATTTCATCACAGCAGTTGGCGGCCTGGCTACAAAGTTGACAGACAACTGGTCGTGATTTGGGAGGCAATGCTCGAGCACAATGTACCGAAGCCGCCACAAGCCGCACGTAGCGCGCAGCTGGTTGTTTTGCCCCGTCGATGAACTTGTCATCGCCGAGGCCACTGGATCAGCCGCCATCTATAAAACACAGCGACTGCGTCATCTTATAAGTCACCCCGCATACATCTGGACACATGTCAATATTTATGTCCACGGAGTATGAAACATTGTCCACACCAATCCGGCTGAGGAGATTAAGATCTTCAGTGAGGAGCGATATGACCCGGCCTGTCTTTCCAATTAAGAAAGTGACAGTGAGACAAAGCAACTATGTAGTTGCTCGGTGACCTCATCCTCTACACAACGGACTCCATAATTATGCCAGAGGGTCACCTCCAACTAAAATTTCCTTGTTGTATTGCTGCTGTAATCGAATTACTCCGTATTTAGGAGCCGTATGGGTCTGAGATGAAGGGCGTGAGGAAGAGGAGCTTGCTTGGCCTTGCGCTGGAATGTGGCATATCTGCGGTTGTGTGTGCGTGTGTGTGCACGTATGTGTGTTTGTGTGATGTGCACCTGTTTTTATACTGTCCCTACATGTTTAAGCCTGTTTATTATGCACAATCACAGCTGCCCCTCACATCATGCTGCTATTTCTGAGCCACCCAGAAAGTGTGGGGCGAGAAAGGACGAAAGAGTCACCAAGTGTCTTTTTCTCTCTAATAAATATAGAATCGAACATCATAACCTTCATAGTCATTGTAGTGGACAGCAAAATTACAATGTCACTCATTTGGAGCGATACCAAAAGAGAAGCGACAAATACAATAAGGTGCGATGATAAAATCGTGAGCAATGTGTTTCTGCATGATAATATTGCTCTTGTATAATTGTCCGTGTCAAGTAGCACTTGTGCAATCGCCCTTGTAACAAATAGCCATCTTGCCCGTGTACGAGAAGCACACACCAAAGCTCAAGATGATTGCACACACCATGAATCCTAATAAATATCCACTCCAATAACTGCCACAATGATTCTGCTTTTACAACAATAGTAATGCCAAGTTGCTGAAACTAATTCATTTAGCACATTTTGTTTAGTAAGAAAATGTCATTTTATTCATTTTTAATTTGAATGGGAGTTATGATGTTTATGATATCATTTTTTAAAATTTATTTTTAGAAACACTTCTCACTGATCATAACGTGTAAATGATATTCTTAGTAATTTTTAGAATAATTCTGCATTGTTTAATATTCTTGCTGTCATCACCGACTGATAAAAGCCAACATTAAATCATTTTGAATTCATATTTGTTCATTTACACCAGTTCAGCACAAACCTTGCGTCAAATCCTTTGTCCTGGACAAGTGAACATAATCCATGCTATGTTAAAACCGAATAGCAAAGGAAGAAAGAAGAAAAACATGTGATCGGATTTCTCACATTAATTTTAATCACTTCTCTTTTACAAGGTCGCAGGTGGCACCCAACACCAGACTGTGCCGCACCTCCTTGAACCTCCAAGCACACGACAAAAACGAACATGAACAAAAGAAGACTGCCGCTGTCTGACGTGCGAGGTTTAACGGCATTCCGCATCATTCTAGAGTCACACTCAAGGTCACCTTGGTAAGTGGAACGTGATTGAAGATCATCGGCCGCACTGTCTGTCATATCAGATGCACAATCATTTACACTCCTGACACCCAATCTCAACACCAGATTCAGCTTTGACAAAGATTTGTCTCTGTTTTAATGAAGATACTGTCAGAAAGAAAGTCATTTACTCATTTACTACCATTGACGGCTAAAGACGTCAAAGATACTTTTTTTTTTTTTTTTACTTGGTTGATAGTCAAAGAGTTAATTGTAAGTCATGATTTTGGTCCTAAATGTTGTGGCCAACAAGTGGTAGATTTATACACTGTGTGTACAAAAAATAGAAAGACAAAATCCACAAATCGTAGCACAACCCAATGTAAGGTTTACACCAATGTTTGAAATTAGCAGAGGTACTGGTCGCAAGGTGTACAGAGCGGGGTTCGAGAAAATTAGCATCTTGACAAGCATCAACAGCTATTTTTTTTTCTCCTTTCATCTGTGTGGCCCGGGCCGCAGACCGGTGGTTGAGGACCACTACAGTCTACATTTGTATGACAATTGTTCCTCAAAAGTACATACCTTAGACAACTGGTCCTCTGGTATGCTTAAAAAAACTTTCGGATTTACCCTAAGCCAACAACAAGAGATGCTCTGTGTATATATAGTAAGATCGCATACAATTTTTATTACTATAACTGGATAAGCGGGGAAAAAAATACTAACATAAATACTAAAAAATAATAATTGTGATCCTGCAATTGAGGGCTTTTTTTTTAACACACACTGTTTAACTGCAGTGAAATTGGTGTGAGGTAGTGCGGTGGTGTTTCTCCAACAAAGTGTCCATTTAGAGATAAGAGGAAAAACATTACTCACATATGTAACATTTCAAATACCGTACACAGACGAAGGCTTTCTAAAGAATATTTTTTCTCGCCTTTTCTTTAAGTGACATCGCTAGTTGCTTTGCATGCATGACTCATTTTGAACACAGGAGTATATGTAATCTTTAAAAAGGGGGGAATGATTTTCGTTAATGTACACATGTCTGGAAAATGTTTTTATAGAGCATCATGTAAAACCATTTTGAGTTGGGGGCAGCAGGGGAGTGGAGGTGAGGTTTTAGTAATGTTGGTGGGACCACCTCACTGAGGTGTGAAGGGCTCGGGAGGGGGGCAGCAGGACTGAAGATCACAAACTTCACAATAGAGGTGTGAACTCGCACGAGAGTGTGAAGACATCGAGAATAAAAGCAGAGGAATGTGGACGTGCAGGTGATGGCTGGGTGATGATGGTTCATCGGGGGGAGTTCGGGACATCTTGGGGGTAGCTTATGACCTTTTATTTAGATAATGACAGAGGTCATGATGTGCACAGTGCTTCACATATACATGAAAATGTTGACTTCAGCTTTGGGATTTAGGTGCCAAAAACAGGTTTGGTCACAGCCAGTCCAGCCTCCCAAACGTCACCACAAGTGCTAATTTTGTTGCCCACATTCACTTCACTGCATTTCCAGCGTATCCACTTGGCCAGTGGGGAGACTGAACTAAAAAAAAAAAAACAAATAAAAAGGTATGATCTCACTGCTGGAGACGTTTATAGATCCACTTCTGTTGCAAAGTGATGATTTCATCACGCGGGTAAAAATTTCACATGTGCGACAAGACAGAATTATTCAGGATATTTTGACTGAAATGATACACTCTGTGTGACGCAAGACTTTTTAACTTCCTTTATTAGCGGCAGCAGTCTGTGGTTAGCTGTCGCTTCGGAAAAAAAATGCGCCCTTTTTCAGACTGTTCCTTTGATTGGTGTAATATTGTCATGGAAGTGCCACTTGCTGCCAGGCAGCAGACAGGATGACGTCATTCTCTTTGTGCTGCTGTATTGTGTTAGTGACTGTCTGTAATTTGTCTGAAGAGCTGCCAGCAGCTTGATTTGTCTGTCTGCCCGCTGTCTGCCAGGAATCCCTGCCTGGCACTGCGCCCAAGGACATCGTTTTTCATCAAAGGTCGAATGCAACTATGTCACCCAAAAGTGAAAGATGGTATATAGCGCAGTATATAATTGCTCATACGTTATAGGATCCCTGCAGATTCTACAATACCTTTGCAGGGTACTTTGTAACACTATGCACTATTTTTCCAGTTTTTCCTAAGTCACTTGGATACATTTCTCAGGTCACAATTGAAATTTGCAAAAACATTTCTTTAAACAATTTGTACAAAGAGCAAAAGGTTCCCCTGCAAAAGTCATTTCCTTTCTCCAAATCCTTTGTTCTTCTCTCAAAAGTACACACAGTGCAAAGAAAACTTATTGAAACAAAGTATAAATGTGACTAGGGGAAAATCTACTGGTGATCCACCTCGCAACAATTATCTTCACTTGCTACTTCAGAAAACTGGTTCACCATTGGTTGATCTACTCTTTGACACGAATCCCTTTGTTAGAAAAAAAATCCAGATTTGCTTTGGAAGTAAGTCAAATGACAACTTGTTCAATCATTTTTGCATGCAAAGGCTCATACAATGAGCTCATGCCAAAATGCTGCGTGGTGTGAGACAATTCAACAGAGACCCATTTTCTGAGATTTTGAGCAATGTGACATGCCGGAAACAGCGGAGAATTATGCATAATCATTTGCATGGATGAAGCCAAGATTTGCGAAAGGTTCAAAGAAACAAGAAACTGCTTTTGTTATATGCACACATGACACAATGATGTGGAAATTGAACAAGTTGTTTGGAAACATTTGTTTCTGATTTGAGAAATGTAACAAAGCATCTATGGAAAAATTCTCATGCAAATGACTGAGGAGAAACACTTGGCCTTGATGAAGGGAATTCAGAAAAAAACATCAAGTTGGTTTCTCCCTTTGCATCGTCCACTCGTGACAGTGACTATTAAGATTTTTTTAGATAGATAGATAGATAGTCTATTTTTAATCATATACAAACAAAGCAACAAATTAAAAAAAAAAAACAAATACAAAGAGCAGCTTGAAAAAAATAATCAGTGTGTCTCAATAATTTTGGCCAGCTAGTGTCTGGCAGTCACATGACTCAAGGCATGCTTGGAGAAGTAAACATTCGTCTTTCCATGTGCGCACTGTCGCAATGGAAGCCTTGTTCGTCTGAGACTTTCCTCACGTGATCGTCTTGTTTACAGTCGTCTGATTTTCGCTCGCGGCCTCAGAGTTTATTGTAAACACGAGACACAACAGTTGTCCCTTTCTGGAGGTAACAGAGAATGGGATCCACTTTCCCGCCTGTCACTTTTCAGCTCGGCCTCGGTGGTGCACATTTGAAAAGCCATTTATTCATTCGCTTCAATGTGACAACTGCTCCTGCTGTTGTTGGCTTGTATTGATTGGAAGCAATCCCTCACCCCTCCTGGATTCTCAAAGGGAAACCTAAACAGCCGTCCTGCATGACCTCAAATGCTTCCCATTGTCGAGGACAATAGCGTGATCATTCCTGTGTTGCAGGTGGCCAGGAGCCCCCTGCTGAGCCAGAGAGAATCCCAGAGTCAGCACATTAGCTTGTCAAAGGAGCAGATTAGGCAACAGGGGATGGCTGGAGGGAAAGAATCCCTACAGAGACCCCCCAGTGATTGCTTTCCAGCTGTGAATTCTTCAACTTAAATGTGTTAAAATGGTGCCAAATTAAAGACTAATACTAAAGTGATGGATATGTCCGAGTTAATTTGTTTATCCATGCTACCACCTCTTTATGTGCACTATAATTTACTATTTGTTTAGTAAGGATTACTACATGAAGAATTAGTAACACTCAATGGTGAGTTGACGAGATAAACTTGGTCGTTCTCACGATACCCAATACAATCATTTGTCACAAATTGCGATTTTAAAACGATATTATTGACACAGATATGTATTAGTTAAACAATATGTTTATTATAGTACAGCTCTCTAGTTGTAGTTTGCAGTGGGATAGAGATGGTTACCCTACATGAAGTAATGTATTAAGAGACATCTCTCAATATGAGCAAGCACAATTCAACCCCACTAAAAATGAAAACCACGACAATGAATCTTCAAATTATTAATATAGTTATTAATAATGTTATGCAATTAATTTTCTCGAACATACCGAAAATAGGCGGCAGGATGATCAAGTCGACTGGAGATAAAAGCTTGGGTACATTTCTCCTGGTCTGCTTGGAAGATGCAACCCTTCATCCTGCATGTTTTTTTCAGCTGGTGAAAGGCTGTTTTCGTGATTGACTTATTAACATGACTAATGAAGTCCGGTCAAAAAATGTACCAAATTATTTTTAATCAAACATAACAAGTAACTTATTTTTGAGCAAATAACTTAAAAAAAACACAGATCAATTCTTATTACAAATATCAGGGATGTGTTTCACACTTGGGTGTATGTGATTTTGTAGGGTGGGGTTACTTTAGCGGGGATCTCTACAAGGTGGCATTCAAACTAGGTCCGTCACTAAAGGTGAACTATCGTTCTCACATCTTCCAATCATATTTCCAAAACATTATCTTAAGCAAAGTGAAGACCATAAATTGTCATCAATTTGAGTATGAACGGTTGTTTACATATTCTCTGCGGCGTACCCCACCTCTCCCTAAATTCAACCGAGATAAGCTTCAGCTCTCATATTGTGCTCGTCTATCTGTTGTCATGATCTCCAAAAGCATTCAGAGTAAACTGTCAATGAACCCTTAAACGGAAAGCTGTGTGAGCAAACAAAAGTAAGATAAAAAAAAATAATAAAAGAGGCTAATAGTTCGATGGAAATAAACAAAGATGACCTCCTCCGTGTTCACAGCAGCGACGGTAGAGCTGCTTCAGAGGCTCGAGGTGGGAGTCGAGCAAAAACTTCACAGCACATTTGTTTGGTCTGAGAAATCAATAAATCTCTCTTCGTATGAACTTCCCGGGAAAGAATGACCCAGAAAGACTCGCTCAGCTACTTCACTGATTATGTTGAGTTTCTTCACAGCAGGACTCAAACAGCCCGCAGTTGCCTATGGGCGAGTGAAAGGGCAGCAAGACAAAGAATGTTTTTTTTTCTTCACTTGCCATATGGGACAGCCTACATTAAATATGAATGTTAATCCATATGTTGAATCTTTTCCCATGAATATTTAACATTCGAGCTATGCAGATACGTGAGCTTTACATAGTCTCGCAACCCTGCATCGCCTACGTGTCTTTTCTTTCCCCTCTCTTGCTGCAATCAATAAATGATAGCACTTGACAATCAAAAGCCTGTCGGGATGAAACCAAATCAAACATCTTTCAGTGACCACCTGAATCCAAAACATGAAAGAGCAACGCCACTCCAGGACGGAAATATTGATCAAGCGCCATGGCGCGGCGTGTTGAGTTCAAGTGCAAGTGAGCGCGTCGTGTACTCATACTGTGGTGAGACAGACACCGGGGTTATGTGGAGGTAGGGGTTACAGGTTCAACCTCGCAGCTGCGGAGTGAAGTCTGAAACTTTCACAGAGATTAAATTCATCTTTTGTTGCTACATTTTCTCCACTCCCGCACTGCCGTAGAACATTAGAAGTTGCTTTACAGCTGGCTAAAAAACTAGCCTCATTTTAAAAGTTTTGGTTTTTTTTCCAGAATGCCCCGAGGATGTTATTTGTGCATGGATTTTGTTTGATTTTCATTATCCAAATTTTCTCCCACATGAAAGGAGACCCTTCCCCTCTATTAATAATTGACACTTTATGACTTTCCTCTCTCCTCGTGCCATGCGTGCGCTTTGATGCGAGCGCTGTTCTTTTATCAGCGTCGTGCCATGTATTGATCGCCTCGCAGATAAGCACAATCAAAGGGATTCCTCGTGGGGGAGTCAACGCATGGTCACATCACACTCCTGGAATGTGCTGGGACTCCTTGTTTGGCTCATCCTGTCTGAGAGGCACTTTCCCTCATGGGTGGAATATTCACACACAATAACAAAGCTCTCAAAATGACATCATTTGGAGAAGAAAGGGAGGGGGGTGGGAGGATTTTATTTATTTTTTTAAAACAAACGATGCAATTAAAAGTCACATTTCTTTACAGGTTGTTCAATAAATAATATTCCCTTTATTAGTCCCACAATGGGGAAATTTGAGATTCGAACCCAGGCCTCCTGGGGAGACTGGGTCCTGAACGCGGCGCCTTAGACCACTCGGCCATCCTGGCATCCATTCAGTTCTCGAACGGACCACCAGCCAAAGCTCCACTACGTAAATGGGAGATGCACACGATAGAATCATCTGGATTTTGATTTTTTTTTTTGTAAATGCCGAGCATTCTGGTTGCAAACCCACACGCACGGGCAGATTATGGCACCATGTGTCTGAATGGCCATTGCGGTTTATTCCCTCCTTCAGGTTGTCTTGTCGATTGTTATAGATTGGTTATTATTTGTCAACTTCTGCACTTTCGGTGCACAACCACATGAAACACTGGAGAGATATTTTTTTTTCTCTCCATTGGTTTGTGGTTTCAGCCAAATACGATGCTATTGATTATGATTAAAAAACAAAGGCAATGGGGAAAGTCAGTTAAATTAGAAAATATATCTCAATCTCCGTGTAACACACAATAGCGACATATAAACAAAATATAAGGTCGTACTTACTCCATTGCTACACTCGACATGCCGTATAAATCCAGGAGATTTACATAATCCATCTGTATCCACAACTGTATATTTATAACTCTTGTTTATACCTTCCGCATAAATGCTTTTCATACATTTGCACCTCATGCAGATTTGAAGGCTGAGCATCGATTGCCATTTGACACCCTGAGATCAATCGCCGAAAGCACTTACAACAAAGCACAGCGCGGTCATAATGAGCACCTGCTATTAAATGAACATATAATGGCCACATATGAAAAGACACAGTCCATTGTCTGTGGTGAACACTTAGAGACCATTAGCAGTAATGTAAAAGCTGGCCATCTTTCCATCATCAATATCGGATAAGTGGGCCGTGGCGTGTACGGCGAGGGCCCGACCCGCTACGATTCTCCCAGGCTGACGCCGCTGGCGTTGTTGACGTCGGCTCTGATTGACAACACTTTTGTTTTCCGCGGATTAAGTAATCTGACTTCATGCCTTTCCGCGAGGGGGTTCACGTAACAACGGCTGGAGGTCACTCCGCCCTCGTGACCCCTCCAGACCGAGCCCAGGCAATGGACATGCTCCCACTCACGCAGGTCTTCTACTCATGACATATACTTTGACACACTCCGAGGTCCTCACGGCCAGAGTGTAAATTTTTAATGAAATATACATTAAGGAGCATTCACAAGCTGATACGTGATGTTTTCCCCGCAGCTAATATTTCAGGAGCCTGAATATCACGTCAAGACCGAATGATTGATTTTCTATCAGGCTGCTTTTCTTAAATGAATAATTCAGTCTTATAGCTGGAGACCAAAGTATGCTTGTGACACCTTCAGCGTATTCCCTCGCTCTCCTTTCACACCAACATGGGGCTTGATGTTGAAATTTGGCTACAGACAAGACTAGACGGTTCTCTATATAATATAATGGTGTAGATCAGCTGGTTGTGTAAGTCAAGAGGAGTTTACTGGTCGACTTTCTCTCCTGGCCTCCTGTCTGTGCAGAGAAATGAGAGACGACAGCGTCTGAGGTCACACACTGATTACTTGTCCCCACACGGGGTCAAATGACTCTTAAATGCTTTGTTTACACTTCTTCAACCACGTCCAGCTTCTGACCCAAGTAAAGTGAACCATTAGGGTTGCATAAAGCTCATTAGAAACAATGTGTTCGCTGTTAATAAATCAAATGTTACGTAGTAGTCACGGTGAAACTGACAGTAAAGATGCAGAAGCCATAAATTATTATACATACCTCATTTGCCGTTTCATTAGGTACAACTGCACAGTCCAAAAAGATATTAATACAAGATTTATATCAAAAGCTCAGTATTATTTACCATTGCACTCTCTTATTTATCTAATTTATATATTTGTCTGTATTATTGTTGTATTGCACTGGAGAGGGGAGCTCTCTAATCTCGTTGCACTCTTGAGTACAATGACGATAAAGGGATTTCTAATTCTAAAAAAAAAAAAAAAAAAAAAAAATGAAAGACAATAACAGGTTTAACTGGCGTTCAGTTTCGGCTATTTTTGTTGAACACGTATCGACAGCCATGTAATAAAATAATACCATTGAAAAAAATCTAATTTTTGGTCAATCTTAATTCATTTGGTTCCAAATAAAACAAAAAAAAGACGTGTTTTGCTTTGCTTTGTTTTTTTTTTTTTGGTTTTGTTTTGTTTGTCTTTATAAACAGCTTGTGAATCTTTCACGAGCATCTCCTCTTTCATCTGGCTCAAGTCCTCGAAGTGGACAAACAGGCGCTGGATAATTAGCCGGAGCAGTGTTAAGTAAAAATTGCAAAGAATAGCTCTTAAAAGGATTTGCAAATCAGACAAACACTATCCTGCCGATGAGATTAAACCATCATGAGGATTAAAACCTCAGTTTTTTTTTTTAAATCTCTACACTGTGTTTTATTAATGGTAATTCTTTGGGCATTACTTTGCGGTGCATTTCAAGTAGCCTTACTAATTACAGAGGGGTGCACCTACGATTATGCTAATACGAATTGAGAGCCCTGAGATCTTAAGCACACATTATAGTCCAGCCCAAAATGATTAAATTGTGCATATAAAAACTGAACATTATAATCCTCATCCTCAGTTATTGCCTGACATTTGTGTTTGTAATATACAGCGTGCAATTACAAAAAAATAACCGGAGGGCTATTTTGCTGGTAATGCATCACAGGGCATCATTATCCCTAAATATACTCCCGGGTAGCGTGATGTGTTTAGAAGCATGATAATTAGAATATAAGTGGATGTTTGGAGATTTTCTATGAAACCTCTAAAGTTAAACGCAACACATGTTAGTACGATTCATATTTGGACAATTTTTTTGCGGCGCTCAAACGTTGCACAACATTTTAAACCACCAGCGGAGACATCAATATATTGGTAATTCAAGATCTTAATTCAATAAGCGTAACATTTTTAGCTGTGTCTATTTTTTTTTGCCTCTTATTGCAAAAGTAGGGTTTAAGACTATTAGAAGCAAATAAGTTTATAACCACTTTTGTGAAGTAAGCCAACTCAGGATCTTTTTTGAACCAAAAGCAAATGAAGGAGCTTACACGTAAATGATTGTTTTGAATGTTTATTTGTGCTGTGTGCATGTGAATCATAGTAACAAAGCTGTCGTCTTTTAGGATGTGTTTCAGCATTTAGCGTTTATTTTTTATTTTTTTATTTTTAGCGTGTTATTATTTGTAGAATAACATTACCGTGAATGATTGTATGTTGTGCGGAGATGACAACCTGACACTGTTTGCTCACTGTCAAGCCGATTGAGCTGCAGGACACTTGAAGGGCATGAGTCACTATATTCAATTTCACCTGCATGACAATAACAAAGGCAGATGGTGGCCTGAGTCATATTTGACATCCAGCATCAGTCGAGTTACACCTGAGGCAGGTGACGTCACGATGACCCCGAGCTGATGACCCAAGCAGCAAACCAAGCAGTTTTTGTGAGGAGAAAGGATTAGCACTTGTTTGCTTTTCGCTGCCCTTTGAACCTGAAATAACTGAAAAGAAAATATCTCGCATGAAAAGGCCCGTCTTGTTGAAAAAGCACAGAACTGAGGCGTGACCTCTCTTCAAAGGCGGGTGAGTCACTTGGAGAAGACTGCCCGAGACGCCTTTCACACGGCCAAAATTGATGCATGCTCCTTATATGTCATTCCCACTTACCTTTATGAATGACTTCAGACCGATTTTCTCCTACTGTAACTTCTGTCCTATCAAGTGAGGCTTCCTCAGCCTTCATGAAAAAGTGTGATTAAATATGAATGCTAAGTGTTTGGTGGTTGCAGCCCATAGCTGAAACCGGATCCATTGTGGGCCACAGGCAGCATAATTAGTAGCTGATGATAGATGTCATTAATGGAACTAAGCCGGACCTCCATTGCTGCGGCAGCCTCTGAACCAGCGAGTTAATTAAGCTGCAAATAAATATATCTTATCACGGCTGCTGATTCTGATTGTAATCAGCTTTATATTAATTGTTTACGTGATTAAATATGAAGCTATTTGTAACTTTTATTTGATCTTTTCTGTAGTCTAACCTCTGGCTATATCATGTTGAAAGCATGATGAAAATCCTGTAGAAAACCATATCACCATTTCAAAGCCTTGAAGGGCCAGTGTGACGCCTTTAATGGTGGGGAAAAGCTTTGTGTGCGCTCTGAAGGTTTGGAGAGCTCTTTGGGTTGTCATAACCCCGGCCCGGTGTGAGATTGACGCATTCATGACGAGAGCTTTCCAAGTTTTCATCCCGCGCTTCT
This sequence comes from Idiotropiscis lumnitzeri, assembly GCF_059441095.1. Classification (NCBI taxonomy): domain Eukaryota; kingdom Metazoa; phylum Chordata; class Actinopteri; order Syngnathiformes; family Syngnathidae; genus Idiotropiscis; species Idiotropiscis lumnitzeri. The sequence continues at coordinate 13,433,029 of NC_142391.1, read as the reverse complement.
TTGCAGCGCGGCTTTGGCCACCGCTGTGCTTCCGCACTTCAGAGGGAGAGGCAGAGTCATGTCCACAGCTGTGAGGACATGCCCACTTTGAGGCTGTGGGGCTTTAATGTGCCGAGCACATTAAACAGCCTGGCTTTGTTAAGTGGTCAGCTCCCACGCAATTTATCCAACCGCGCTGACTGTTTCATGCAAGTCTCTGCACGTTGCTGCAAGATCGTTTGCATTGTTGATCATTCTCAAGTTGCTCTCATTCAAAACTCATTCATTTTCTCCAGATGATTCCCGCCAACAAAGAGGTGACTGGCAATCTACGATGGAATTCTCTTTGAAAGGAGTTTCTTCTCACTTACTGTGAAAGTATCACCTGCAGCCTATGAACTGCTAAACTAGAGTGTATCCGATTCGTGATATAAAATACACTATGATCAGGCAGGACTCTGGAACGTGACGGCAGTCTGCAGAGAGGATCAAACGCTTGACCCCTCAGCTAGGTCAGTGGAAGCAGAGCAGTTAAAAGTACTTGAACAGTTTAGGTTTTTTTTTTTTCTTCTTAAAATCCAACAAAGGAAGACCTCCCTTATACTGTAGAAAACTGAAACATCCTTAGTAATTTTTTTCTACGTATTTTTTTTTTGGGAAATGTTTACAAGTTTAGAATTTTACAGCGTAGAAACGGAACTTGTTCGGAATCCACTGAACGCCTGAAAATGAAATTAGAATTTTGTGAAAAAAATATATCAGTTCACAGGACCAGTCAAAATATTATGAAAACAAAAACAAAAAAAAAGTATCCAAGATTAAGGACGAAACACTACGAGAAATAAAAATTGAATTACAAAAAATATAATCATCCAAATTAAAAAACAAAGTCATCATTTTACAAGAAATACATTTGTAATGTATGAGAATAAAGTCAAAACATAAGGAAAAAACATTAAATTTTATAGCAATAAAGTAAACAGAGTAGAAAAAAAATATGTCAGAACTGATTCAACGGAAATGTTTCGCACAAAAAAAAGATCAAAATTTTACCTAAATGAAAGTTTGAAAACAAACAGTTCTTAAATATTGAATGCAAATATATTGAAATTTCCCACAGTACTTGGGCGGTTATTCATTTGTGTAACCCCAATGATGTACGACAATTGTCAGCTCTTCAGCAAGCGCTGCAGAAGCCCGATCACGATCCTGATCATTTGATTCTGGTGTGTTGGAGAACGAAAACATCTAAAACATGCAGTATAGGGGCCCGTTGTGTTGTTTAAGATAATAAGCAAAGGGCATCAACCTCAGAAAACCTCAACGCAATATGAAATGATGTGATTGAGTTGCCACTCTTTTATTGTGTCATTCCTCATACGTTTTTGAAACCCGAAAAGGCTACTTGAGAGGGGGTCATTTGGCCATCGAGAGATTCATGGTGACCAGGCGCACACTCCCTAGTGGCTGCCTCGTCTTCTCAGTTACAAAGGGTCAGATCAGCTGGCATTGCTTCATAACTCGGCCATGCTCCTCGACTTCACAATTTGGAAAAGAGACAAAATGAGCCGGGCCCCTCCACTGCCCGCAACTTTATCATTCACGCCATCTTCACCTGAGAAGACCTATGCGAGGGGTGAGGGGGGTTGCGACTACTCTTTTTAAGCTCCAATTTACTTAGCAACCACTCCAGACTGTTGCTAAATACAAGTAATAAACAAAGTATGCTCCACACGAGCCTTGCATGTCAGAGTCTTAAAGTTGCAGCAGTTAATAGGCTTAAAAACAACAGATCACTTTGATGACACAATCACAAACCTAATCCAGTAAGAGGTTTAACATTTATGCTTACTGTATATGGATCTTAGAGTCAATGTGTACAAACATTGAAACAAAGCTTAAGATCCGGTCGCCTCCTTTGTTGCTAATCGGACTTTGCTGATCCCGATCATGTAATATGATTGAACATGAAGAAAAAAAACGAGCGCAAGGAAACAAATCACTGTTGTGTTGTTGTTTTGTTTTGCTCATAATGTCAAGAGGAATGTGCAGAAAACCAGAGGCGCAAACCCCCTTGTTGTTATCAGGTCACTGCTCTGGCGCGATCTCTGCCATTGGGTCAGTGTGCCACTCATGTATCATCTAACAGAACAGCAGGCAGGATGCGGTTGCCATGGTTGCCATGCCGCTTGTCCATTAAGAGCAAATGAAATCGCCTCTTGCCAGTTTCCAGGCAGAATTCCCACTTTGTTTGGATGAGTAACAGTGCACGTGTGCGACACACGTGCCCGTATAGAGAAGGAGATATCATGAGGGAGAATAGGCTTTCGAGGTTACAGGGGAAGTAGGGCGTGTGATTGTGCAGCCAAGTGTGTTTGTGCATATGCATGTGTGTGTGCACACAAGTGGGCTTGTGCAAGCGTAGCTGTTGGGAAACAACTCTCTGATGTAACATAAACCGATGCCTGCCCGGTCTCTCCCAGGGATCTCGGGCGACCACGTGAACCTGTTTGTGCGATGTGGCTCTTTCCCATAAAAACACTTGTCAAAAAGTGTGTTGGCATGCTTGCAGCTATTTATTATTAAGTAATATGTGTTAGTGGATTTTAATGTTTTCAAAGAGCCTGCTGTCAGAAAGACATCAAGTAAATCTATTTACATAACGCGAAGAGGTGGAAGGACTTCATCTACGGTATGTTCATTATTAATGGATGATGTATTGAATGCCTGTCTGAGTTGAAGTGAGTGTTGCCTTCCAGCCAATGCATTGTGCAGCAACTGCCAATTGCTAAAGCAAAGAGTCAAACATACGATGAATTAATCACATTTGTTTTCTTCTGATTTGTGTACTTACATCCATGTGCTTTTATTATTTGATTTGGTCCATTGTCAAGACAATGTCACACACAAATGAATGAATTGCCAGCTGTTGATTGTACAGGAAATGTTTAAAGTAAAATTGTAATATTTTAACTGTCTTACGAGAGTAAAATGAAGTTACTGCTGAATAGTCTGGTGCTGTTTCATTTTCTTTAGTGTACGACACGATCAGCATTGCAGTGATTCGCTCCAATAACGTGTTTCTTGAGTGTCAGATGGACCTCCTTTGTTGTGCTCAAGCACAAAGGGAAGCTGCAACTAATGCTTGCACATTCTTGTTTGCGGTGATCGCTCATGCAAGAAGTGATCAGCTTTCCAATATCTCAGTGGACAAAGAATCCAATCCTCTCTTTGCCCATCACATCCACTCCTTGGATCAGAGTACAAATCTCACGGTATGTCCGGCACTAGAAAGAAAGAGGAAGCACAGACTTCTCATACTGCATAAAGGGAAGAGAAGTTGTTGGGGGAAGGTTCTGTGGGAGAAGGGACCAACCTGCCATGGGGTTATTGATCAAAGCTTGTCCTTTGGGGAAGGGTGATCAGCAACACCTGATCTGCACAACAATACTTAAATGGGCTCATTGAGATTGCTGGTTAAATGTCTAAATACACTCGCTGGACGCAAGATTAGGTAAACCTGCACAATCTGATGGAATACAGAAAAATCATGAATCAGAAATTCCTTTATTGTCATTGTACTCAAGTGTGCAACGAGATTAGAGGGCATTTATCAAATATTTTAATATTCACTTCATTAACACTTTCAAAGAGGGCAAAATATTCAACCGTTGCATTATGAGCCAGTGCTATATTTGACATTACTTCAAAGACGATAGGCGGGGAACACCCTGGACTGGTCACCAGTTCATGCCCACACCTAAAGACAATTTAGGCTTCAATAAACCTGCATGCATGTTTTTGAAACATGGAAGGAAGCCAGAGTATCCAGAACAAAACACACACACACACACATGCAAAAGCCACACATGGAGTAGTATTTTATTTTATTTCATATTTCTGGACTAGTATAGGAATAGAGTGACCAAAAAACCTCAACATGTATGGATTACGGTGCTTTTTTTTTTCAACCTAAACCTTGCAAATGTATTATTTAACTTAATATGTTTTTTCTATAGCATTACATTACTAAACCAGGCGCCATTTTTATTTATTGATGTATGTATGTATCTATATATGTATGTATGTATTTATGTATGTATGTATGTATGTATGTATGTATGTAGGTATTTATTTATTTATGTATTTATTTATTTAGTTAGTTAGTTGGTTAGTTGGTTAGTTAGTTAGTTAGTTAGTTATGAACTGGTAAAATGTCGTTGCTGCAATAGGTTTAAAGAAAGTGTATAAATGATCAATAAATCAGCCTGAAGCACGACCATGCACACTCTGTGCATTTTCGGGACCAGATGAGGATGGTAGTGTCGAGTAGTAGAGGCGTGCAAGAGCTCGCGTGAGAGTGGGAATTTCCCGTCCACGTGTCTGAATACGCGATGGCAGAGGCAGGATCACAACAAACTCGACGATTGGTTACGGCAAGGGAGTCTTAAAGGGAAGTGCTTTGTCCCCGCCCGGGCCCATGGGAGTGGACCGACATAAATCTACGTGTCTTTAAGAGGGCTTATTTACCAAGTTGAGGAGCCCCGCCCCGACGGCGGAGTTTAGTTGGTGCAGCTGACGTCGGCGAAATGAAATCGGCTTGTCGCAGTTTTCCCCACAGAATGGAAGTTGTCGTGGTGGAGATACGGGCGAAACTTGGTTGACCGGGCAGGATATAAACGTCGGTTCACCTGTTTTTTTTGTCTTCTTCTATCTGGTCTTAAGTTCACGTTAACTACGAAGCCTGTGTAACGGGTAAGTTCAATTTTTTTACGGACCGGTGAGCCGGCTTTTTACCAAAATGCTTGCACATTTATCCTGTTTAACTCAATTTACTCTTAACGTCGTGTCGAAACCGAAACTAAGATAACAATATGCATCACTGGCTTTCCTGTGTAAATAAGAACGTGTAAAAACAATAATTTCTCCGTATATAGACTTCTATGTGTTTTACTCGCATTTATTACGATTGCATTAGTGTTAAACACAACATAGCAATTTAACTCACACGCTTTTTAATTTTTTTTAATTTACGAGGTTACAGGGTAATCGCTTGAAACGTGCAGTTTAATTTTGCACGTCCTTATTATATTGTTTAGAATGTTGTAGGATGTGTGTTGTCGTGTAATGCTTTGCTTCGACATGTGTGATTATTTTATACATGTGTCATACACCCACATACGATGGAAATGTTTAGGTCTCAATCGATCGTGTCAAATTATGATGTCCTAACTTAATATATGTCATCTTTATAATGCCATTTTAATTAGATTACGAGATCATCGCATAAATCAAGCGCGCACACACAACCCCCATCGCCTTCCCTTGGCTGCATTGTGTTACAGCAGGGGGAGCCATGACACAAATCCTGCTCGCTGCAGAGCAAAGAGCAACTCAGGTTATCGGGATGTTTTTTCTTTCTTTCTTTCTGGCTCATCTGAGTCCTCTATGGTCCTTGCCATATGTTTGTTTAACAAAGCATGGAGTGGTTTTACTCAGAGTTGATTGTGCGGGCACACGGTTTAGACAGTACTTTTGCACTTGCTTGTGTGGGGTGAAGAAATGAAAACTTCATGTCAGAGAGTTGGCCAGCTGACAGGCCAGAGTAGGGAGAGAGGTTGAACATTTTCCATCAAGACTGTCATTACTCTTTTTCTGTGAGCCCTAATTTGGTGGTGTGGTAGTAGTGTAACCCTGTATTACAACTCCATGTTGACTGGGGGATTAGCTGGTGAAGCAACTTTTTGATAACTCTTTGACTCCCAACTGACTCAGAGTTGAGTGCAATGAATCATTGTCACTGAAGAATAGCGCATTTTGGCGGCAGAGCTGCAAGATTTTCTAACTGTGTGAATGTGTGTTGTGTTAAATGTACACTCATAACTGCCTTTTTTTACCTCCTGTTCAGGAGTGTCACAAGTTATGGTCTGGTCAACATGGACAAAATAAATCGACATTTCATTTACCTCAGTAGTCAATCTATGACCACAGTGAACTGTGCGGTTTAAACAGTGAAAGGAACAAAACTGTCATCTTCCCACAGAGGGAGGCCTCATCGCTTACCCAGCTTGTCCATTGTGGTTTTATTGATTGAAGCACACACATTATAAACCAGACAGGTTGTCTAGTATGCTTATGAGTGTATTAGAACGACGTCTGATATAATCAGCAAATTACTGTGGCCTCCATCTCATATTTCTCTCTCTTTCCCCCATTTAACCTTTTAGTGCACTCATCGTGTAGCGTCCCCGCATGGAGGATGAGGAGGATGATGTGTTTGAGCCAGACCCCCACTGCTGGCGCACCACATTCAAGGAGATAAAGTGCGAGGAGCGGGCAACACAGACACCTGGCCCTGTCCTGGCGTCGAACAACGGCATGCTGCCCTGTGGAGTCGCAGAGGAGCCAAGACCACTCTTTTACGGTGAGTCGAAGATAAATCACCACCAAGGAGCTGTGAGGGGAATGTTTCCTTGTGCATGTCAGACAGTTGTTGTCGAATCCGAGTGTGACGCTTTAATGTGTGAAATGGCAAAGTGTGTTGTTGCACTGATGTGACCTGTGGCGCCTGACAGTCGGTGATCACGGCCAGTTTTTATGGCGCGTGTGGAGTGTACCCAGCTGCTTTGCTATTCAAAAGGCGCCAGGCTGCCATTGTGACTGAGTGGACAAAATGACAGGGGTGACTACCTGTGTGAGGAGGCTGTCACTGATTATCAGTGACAGCAAAGTTTCAATGGCACCATATACTGTATGTGTAATCATTGCTGGGTCGCTCCATAGTGACGATAGATACCGACTTTACACCACATTAGGTGAGTGTGACTTTTAACACCGTAAAAGGACTCACTGTGATTGGCTCAAGAGAAAATACAGCAGCTGTGAAAATTCAGCCTGAAGCCAAGCCATAACTTCTTCTCCAGTTCTTGGCAGCTCTTCCTGCCTGCTATATCATCATCATCATCACACACGTACACAAAGAAAAGTCCCTCAGGTGTCATTGCTGCACTATTTTCTGTACATTGTTAACTAATTCCAAGACCAAACCTCCACTCCTCAACAGGTAACGCAGGTTTTCGATTGCACTTCCCGGCCCACTTTGAACTTGTTGGTGATCAGGAGAGACTGCAAGAAAGCGACGGGGGAATGGAGCAGCAACTCCAGCAGCAGCAGCAGCCCGTGGCACGGAGCATAGAGGCCTGCATCGGTCAGAAACTCCAGCTGATTGGAGACCAATTTCACCGGGAACACTTACAGCTGGTGAGGAGGACTCAACACGAACACATATAAGACTGGCGTGATCAGCGGCATTTAACGGATTGAATGGTTATTCAGAAATACAGTACGTTACTCTTGCTCTGTCTCTTTACTGCTTTTCGAGGAGCTTTTGAGTCAACAAAAGCTGACCGTGCAAGCATATATATATATATATATATATATATATATATATATATATATATATATATATCCTGTTTACTCTCACTGCAGATGTGCATTTGAACACAAGTAATATTGATGTTGCAGTGTCGATTTGCACTGCGTCTCACTGAGAGCTGTCTGTGCTCATATGACTTTAATTAACTTGATTAGCAACTTTAAGGGAGATTGTGTAATTTACCTGATGTCATTGGGTCATCATCTTACTCAAGTTAAGTTTGTTATGTTATTGTGGATGATTAGTAACGCTACCATCAGCAAAATGTGAGTCACATGAGGAATGCAGTTAAGTTGGAAAAAGTAGCCTTCCATCACTTTCACACAATTTATATAAAGATCAGTGCCCCCTTTAAAGCCAGGAAAGGATAACAGTATGCTGGAGCAAAAGTTTGCTCTCATTTATTGTGGTAGCGCCATATTTGTTTTGGAGACGCTGTGTGTGTGTGTGTGTGTGTGCGTGTGTGCGTGCTCCCCTCCTCCCAAGCCAAAGACAGGCTGAACCAGGGCAGCCCTTCCCCCACCTCACCAAGCCCTCCCCTGCCTCCTCTTCCTGTTTATTACTCTCCCCTCTCCTGTTTTCTCTGTGAGCTGCGATGTCGGCAAGCAGCATACAAGATGCTTGCTTGGCCTCGGCTCGGCACTCTGTACTGTGGTCAGGGTGACACTGTCCACAAAGTCACTGACTGGGCAACATCACTTTCATGTCTTTTATGTGCTGGGTTGTAAAACTGTGACAGTGCACAGCACAAAACTCCTTTGGAGATTTCTTTTGCAAAGCATAAGTCTCCTGTTGCACAAGTGGTTCATCGTATATTTGAACGCACAAAAAAAGCAGAAGTGGCGGGAGTGCGTAAACATGTAACCTGAAGCCGAACGCGTGAGTCCGAGGGGAGCAGCTGCGGTTCCAGGGAGTCTCCAGTCAGCCCCTTTACTGGGCGAGGAGCGGTCAGCTGAGAAACCATAATAAGACGTCTACACACATGCGGGCAGGGATGAAGGGGTGGGGGGAGTTGGTATAACAGTCAATGAGGTTGTGAGGTGGGGAAATTAACCTCAAATGACCAAATTACAGTGCTACCATAGAATTCCAATGTTCCAACAGTTTTGAAAAGAATTGGTCGCAAAAAGTCACACAAAAAACTTGAAGTGGAACTGTCATTAAGTGAGATCTCAATACACTTTTTGTGTGTTTCGTTGCATTCCAAAAGTTGAAATTTTGCCAACCAGTAGGGTTGCATGATACTTGGAAATGCCGTACGTGATATGGCTATTGAACATTGCGATAGCGACAATGTGATATTTAACATGTACTTAAATAAATGACATTTCAATTTTCTAATGAGAAATACTTTTTTAATGCGACAAAATAAGTTAGCTCAATGTATTCTTAAATAATTAATTGTAATATTGCGTTGATAATATTTTTTTCAATTCCAATATTGTTTGGATGTGTTCCAAAGAGGTTTCCTCTTTTTCTTTCCTTCCACATACAATTCTTCTAAACCCCCGCCCCAAAATAAAATACGAGGTGTGAATCATTTTGAGATTTTCTCGTACACTAATCAAGCTGCAGTCATTAACAACGCTGCAGCTCAGCAATGACTCACGCATGCCGATCGTTGCCACCGAGCCATACGGACCTTATGCCGGGAGCAGTGCAGTGCGGCCGGGCCATCTGACGCACGCCAAAAGTCGAGCGGAGGAAGTGGTTTGTGTTCTCCTCGCTGGTTGAGTAAACAGCAGTGGAGCACAGGTGAGGTCATATCCTGAACAAGAGGAATGACGAGGCCGTGCCGTGCTAATTGAGGGATTGTTGTCGTTCAGTGAGCAGAATGGGGGGAATTGCTGTCATTAATTAGGAAGGAGAACCGCATGCCGACACTTTGTATGCATATGTGTGTGCGTGCGTGGGCGTGTGTGTGTGCGTGTGCAGTTTTGAATGCGTGCAGCCTAAGTAATTGGTTATCCAACTCTGTGGTGCTGTTGTGCAATTAGTTTCATTGAGCCTGCACGTGCTCGTACATGAATGCAAGTTGTTTATCAGCTTTTTGCCATTTCTCACTATCACACGGTCTGACTTCCCGTGAAAAAGAAAAAAAAAAAAAAAAACACCCCTCACTCAATAATAGTGTTAGTGTTCATCCATTTTCATTCCTGTCAGTGGGTGATTGCAGTTCTTCAGTCGAGACACTTGTCCCTGAGCCGTCCAAGTGCTTGGACTGCCATCTGGTTGATGGATCGAGGAGCCTTGTGGCTGTGCGGGTCCTCCGTGGGAGCTCGCGGGCCCCCTTGGCTAAAGCAGGGATTAGGTAGCCAAGGAGTGCCGGAGGATGCTGACAGATAAATTGCTCTTCTGTCAGAGAGGGCTAGAGGGGACACTCAAGTCCCCAGAGGATTGCCAACATTAGCTGCTCCGCCATTTGAGACATAGCGATAATGACAGTCACAATGGCAGGAAGACGGCTCCAGCTTGCACAGGGCAAGGAGCAGGGTTGGGTTTCATCCCCGTGTTTTTTTTTTTTAACACACCGATGACTCCTGGTGCTTTCGATAGGAGGTGTTGACAGCTGGTTTGAATATTGCCTTGTGTGTGTGTGTGCGTGTCTTTTGGTGTGTGCATGTGTAATGCACATGACTACTTTATCTTTGCTGTTTCAGCACTTTGCAGAAGGGAAGAACTAAAAACACACCAAGGTGACTTGGATATCTCCCTTTTTTTTTTTTTTGTTGATAGTTGTCCGCTAGCATTCAACGTCATTAAGTTTATTTTTCTTTGACTCCTCATCTCCTCCCTGGTGAGAGTTTGTTCTTGCTCGGAGGCGGGCCTGCTCTGCTGCAGAGATAAGAGCAAGTTTGTGAGCAGCTGGCCTGATCGACAGCCCACACGGGACACTGATAAAGCACATCAGTACGGCATTCGAGTGACGACACTGAGCATCTGGCTAAACTCTGGTGCGCTGTTGCCGGCTAAATTTAGAGACTCATTTTGACAGTTGGTGGCATGAGTTATTTCCAAGTTTTGACAGGCCTCCTCGCTTCATTCTGTCTCTCGGCTTGATGGGAGTGAAGCACAAAAGGTCACTGTCAAGGGAAGGTTCAGTTACGGTTGCTAAAGATGAATTTCTACTCATCTGGTTTGTAGTAAACACACTTGGGTAGAGTGATTAATTAAGTGCCGTGGTTTGACTCGTCGATATCATTGCATCTCGATACACATTCTTTTACAGTTTCATTTTGGTTTCAGGCCATAGCCTGGAATGTGACGTGAGTTTGGCTTTAAGCTTGAGTTTACGTTTTGACGCTGATTGAAAAGTGAATCATTCTAGTTCAAATGCTGAGTCACTCACAAGTTGTTTTGAATCAAACGTAAGCAATATTCACTTACAAAATCAAAGTTTACCAAGCACAGACATGTTAGCTCCGATGTGTTAAAGTGACCTCATCAACTGTAATATTCTTCAAAGTACCCCCCCCCCACGCACGGCGAGTCACACAGGACAGAAAACTCCAGAACTCTCTTCTTTTCACTTGATTTCTTGCCTAGACAATTTGTTGGGTCTAGATGTAAAAATCCCGGTTGGCAGTCAGCCAGCCTTAGGCAACACTTGCTCACCACACAATTATATTTGAGGTTTTACCCAAATGCCACTTCTTGGCCGCTCACACATTTTGTTTTGACTGTCACGTAAACAAACTCAATTTCATAAAGAATAGTCAAGAGATGGCACTAGTGGAAAATTATTCTTAAGGAAACACAACAAGTAGTCATTTTGCCTTGTTGTGTCCGAATGGATTATTCAACCATTAATCGATTATCAAAAGAATTGACAACTATTTTGATAATCGCTAGATAATATTTTGTGTTACTTTGGGAAACTATGGTCAAAATGTTCGGGCATGTTGCAGACCAGTCACGGAATCCTAATTGATTTATGTTTCTTGTTCTTTTTCTTCACTGTCAATTTAAATGAATGTCCTTTTTTTGAATAAAGTAATGCAAATTGAATTTTTTTTTTTTTAAATGTTATTCAAGAATTACTCGAAAAACTACATACAACATATGAATTATTCGATTATTAAAATAATTGTGAGTTGTAGCTGTGATGAGTTGGATGTAGCACAGCTGTTTTTAGTGGCGTCTCAGTCATTTTCTTTACAAAGGCAATCACGTTTCACAAATTTAGCAAAATGCAATTGTGGCTCAGCCTGATTTCTCCCACTTGGATGCAGGCACTTCCCATAGGGCATTTATTTGTTTGGATTGCAAGATATTTTTGGAGATAAAAAAAAAAAAGAAGGGGAATTTTCTCGGAGAAGTTCATACCTTTATTAATCATAGAGGTATGTGCATTGTGATACTCGAGTCTCACTACTTTGAATACGAAAACTCCCTCAGAGCTGAACATTTGCTTAATGAACTCAACCAACTTAAATGGCCGATATTTGCTCAAATTTACGACCTTTCATTAGTAAAGGCATGATTTCTGTCTGAGAGCAAATTACGCTGGACAAATGTAAGAGAGTTAAAGCGCACCAACAATCCTGTCACTTGAAGCCTTGTTTACAGTCCTTCGAGTCTGAAATGGCCTTAGCATTATCAGGCGTAGCCGCGTCTGCCTTTCGTCCAGAGATGAGCTGCCGGTCTGCTACTGTCTCTCTCGCGTGCTGAGACGTCTTTCCCAGAGGCTCCCTGCCTCTCATCAAGAACTCCCTAATCCCATTTGGTGCAATTATCTTATCTCAGCTTCTCAATGGCTGAGATAGTATTATCCCGCTAATCGCACACACAGTCCAATTGGCTCACAAAACCTAAGCGTCTCCTCCTCCCGCATCTCTGCCAGAAAGATTACAAAAGTGTGCTCACATTTACAGTAGGACGGAGAATATCTGCTGAAAGTGGGGAAGATTTCCACTTGGTGGTAAAGAAAGACCGCTGTGAAAATGTCATTATCATTTTCAGCATGTGGTTTCGTTTTAGCTTCTGTAACCCTTTGAACCGTGTTCATTGACGGTCAGCAAACACAAATTCATGTTTATAGCCCCTGCCTATTTATAACCCAGCGCTTATTGATTGCGTTTCACTCTGTGCCCTCGCCAACGTTGGTCTCTGTTTGTTGTTGCAGTATCATCGAAACCAAAGGATGCGGGGGCTTCTGTGGTGGCGTCTGGCCACAGCCGTGCTCGGCCTGCTCTTCGACAGGGGCTTCTTGGCCGGGCGAGGCGGCGCAAGACGGAGGTGAGACGGTCTTCCCCTCGCGTCTCTTTTAATCATCTCCACGAGGAACTGGACTCCCGATGGCACTGTCAAATCTAACACGGGTCTGTTTGCGGGGAGTGGTGGCACAGTTGAGGCGTGGAAGGGTTACAAAAGGTCACCGCGGGACGGAGACATGCAACTTTTATACAGGGGTTTTTCTTTTCAACAAGATGCCAAGATGCCCAGAGATTCCTCGACAGGACAATGTTCATATTTTGCTATAAGTGTGGTGTTGTAGTTTTTGTACAGTACATTAGTTCCATTTTTTTGCACTTCACAATGTATCCATTTTTGATGACCTCCACAGACCCTGGGAATGCCTTATTCAATGTTTTCTGCCGTAAAGAGTATTGAAAGAATTTTACATGATGGTCGAAAACAAAAGGAAATGTGGTGTGTGTTTCTTGTTTTTCCAAAAACCTTGGTGAAGTTTTTTCAGGTAACCACTCAAGTTGATTTGTTTGCAAATTTCCAAAGAGGCAACTTCTCAGAAAACGCATTTTGCACCTCACTTAATGGTTACATTCATTTTCTTTACAATGTTGTGAACTTGTCATTTCCCTGTCGTACTCCTTCATTTGTTCAAATAACATTCACAGACTGTTTCTGTACATGCTCAGCAAGACAAATATTTCGTTCAACTACAATACGTACATTCTCCAGTATTTGTCGCTATTCCATGAGGTGTCACGGGTGGAGTTTGCAGAACTTAATATTGGTCACTCTTCCTATAAACCTCTTGTAAAAAGAAACTATTCAGAAAGCAAGAAATATGGATTTTGGGCTCCATTTTCGTAGCCAGCGTAAGTCTGGCATGAGTCGTGGTCTAAATCTTCGCAAAGGCGGGCTAGAAATTTTTTTTGTATTTGCGCAGACATACTCAGTTTGGCACAGGTAAACACCTGCGTTTTGCAGCCGACTTGATTATGCCAATCAAATCGGCTCCTCCCATTCCCTTTAAAAACTGGAGGAAAGCAGTCCTCTGCAGCCAGATAATTCAAATTTAACTTGGGCTGAGGTGGGCTCAGTCACAACCAGGCGGGGGAAGATTTAAAAAAAAAAATCAAATAAAAATGATAATAATAAAAATGCATTCAATGAATTGATTTCTATCGTGATTCATACGGTCATATTTCTGAATGAAATGCGATGACATCCACCACACGTTCGAGGCACCAAAATCGTGTTATTGACCTGCGGCATTACTTACAAGTGGTTCCAGCGGGCATAACACTCCGGCAACTTTCGGCCACTAATTTGTCAGATACAAAGTAAATGCCCTCTGTACGTGGCGACAGCCACCATGGCGCAGAGCGGTCTGCCAAAGTCCCCAAAACACTAAACAAGGTTTGCACAGGCATGAAAATCGAGACGTGCCAGTTTTTACGCTGTCTACGGCTATAGAGCCCTATGCGTCGATCACGTTTCTTACACTGTGTGGATTAAAAACATTGTCACATAGTAGGTCTTTAATTAATGGAGTGGTCTGGCTGGACTTATTAGGTTCCCCCGAATTTTAATTCCCCCAAATTCTGTGCTTCCAAATTCATGGCAACAGTTTGGAAAGGCCCCTTCTTCTGTTCCAGCAGAACTTTGTGATGAATTCCAACAGACCTCTTATCCAACATCGACAACCTTTGACCTCCCAGACACACTCCAAAGTCTTCCTAGAAAAGTGAGAAGTTTTAGAGCTGCACAAGAAAGACTCACGTCTTCCTCTTTCGCTTTCCTTTGGATGCAGTCCGTCTGTCGCAATATTTTTGTCCATACAGTGTATCGAGCCATCTGCTGTAATCGTGTCTAATGGCAGACACAAAATATCAGTGCTCTAACTTGTAAAGAATATTTTTTTAGTAAGTGCACTAAATGACAACTCAAGTCAAGTCAATTGCGTATTTGGTGAGAGCACCAAATCCTCTTCCATCTTGCGTTTTTGCATTTGTTCTGTCCGTGTAATTTGCAGACCTCCAAGCCCTTGAAGTGGAGCTGTGGATCCACTGTTTTTGCACTAGCACACCCTTTAAGATTTCCACTTCTTACCTAACCACCCGCCCCGCCCCCACCCTATATGAAGGTTTTCACATAGTCCGTTTTTCAATCAGTGTTGCCACCTGGCTGGAAAGAAAATTGCCCTGGTCCTGTCAGGCCACAGCTTTGTGTGTCGTTTTCCACACCAAACAGTCCACAGGTGAAATCGAAACCTTTCAGGCAACTCTCTTGGAATTTACACCCGCTTTGTATTCTTGTATTGTCTTTGGTACTCAGAGCCAGATGTGAGGCACACGCCACCACCTTTCACTATGCGAACTAAAGACAAGTTACTTCCTATTGTTAATTTACTATGTTTTGAAGACACTGTCGAAGATTTGTGTTATTTTTTTTTTTCCATTGGTGAACACAGGCCAACTTTTGGACCCACTGAGCGGTCTGTAATTACTTGCACCTAACAATGTGTCAAGTTGATCACTGCGTCATGATTAGATTTTTTATCCTCTTGTAATCAACATATCTCAGGGACAAGGCTTTGTGGGCCACTGGTGACCTTGAGAATTAGTTACACGGTCGGAGAAAGAGCAGTGTTGCCACCCATGACGAAACCTCGTCTCTTCTGTCTTTCTTCATCCCGATTTGTCCTCACAATGGTACATTTTGACCACGGAGTTGGAGGCTGACTGTCCGTCAGTCGGTGGTGATGGGGGCTACTGAGCGTGTAGTTAGGAGGCGCGTGACGTGCACTGAATGTGGTTGTAGTTTCCTGCGGATCCTCAATGCTGAGCCAGTCCATGTAGTGCCCCGTCCCGCCACTGGCTCTTCAAGTCTTCTTTGTATTGCTCCTATAAGACACACCTATTGTTCATTCATGTAATTTATTTTTTCTCATTATTTATTTTCTTTTTTTTTTTGTCAATTTGCCCATTTCTACTGTATACACTTGTGTGTGCGATCATTTCTTGTTTTCCTTATGAGCCTTTCACTAATTTCAAGTAGTGATAGTTTAGTAGTCTGTCATAAAGAGCAACAGTTTAGTTTAAATTTAACTTTGTACAAAAAGGACTTAGATGGCATCAAGTATGTATCATCCACTCCGTCACTTTCTCCCCAAAAATCATCGTTTCCATTAAAAGCAAACTTGGGCATTGGTTCATGTTGATTAGATGACACATCTTGCCTTTCAACTTTAATATCTCCTTATCATTTATTTGCCTTATTAATGAAAGCAGCTACTGCTCTTCTTTAGGACAACAACAAACCTCGTCCATCGCCTTTCAATCCAGGGAAGCCTGTTTGATCCTCGAAAAATAGATCAAGGGTGGAGTATTAAAAGCTGGTGATTTTCTAGGGATGGGCCCGACCAGTTCAGACATTTTTCAATTCAGTCTTGAACCGATTCTCCAAGTGTGGTTTCGGAAAGCAGCTTCAATGTAGTTATTAATTTGTATAATAATTATAATGGCGCATGTCTTTTCCCTTATAATTCATGAAAGGTCATCCATCGCTAGTGATACGTCAGAAAGAGGGGGAGAGCTTAAAATGTTCCTTTAAGACACAGGGTGTTGGTTTTATGTGTTCAATTCCCGAAATCTTGATCAATGTGTTGTAATCAACATGCACTGGAAAGTACTTTGTTTCTGTCGATCCCATGGGTCCCTTTTGTGTTGTGTGTTCATATATGATGTACAGTATGATTTGGATTGTTCATGTGGCGTCACATCAACTGTATATCTGTGCATTGGCCAAGGTGGCTCACATGTTTTGATTTATTGGAAAGGGAAACAATCTGCCACGGTGCCCCGTGTGTTTTGTTACAATGACGTTCCGACGCTGCACTCGTTCTGTTGTGTGTACACTTCAAGAGTGGAGCGCCCCTCGAGTGCGGGGGGGGGGGGGGGGTATTGTATTTTACGGAAACCGTCAGTGTCTTTGCATTTTGTAGTCCACTTTATATAAATTTGAAGTTTTTGAGGAAGTTTGTTTTGTTTTTTTTAAATAAGATTCCTTCACGTTCTTTCTTAACTTTGGAAAATGTATTTTCTTAACAGAAATTCAGTTTTTCTAAGGACTTGATTTGATTTTTAAAGAGATCCTCGCGACTCCATGATATCAAGGGCATTTTATTTTTTTGTTTCAACATTCCTTGCACAGCTCTTTGCAGCGTGTAAAGCAAACCAAAACAATTCACTGTTGTCAATTTAGCGTGTTCCGTTGCCCTTCTTTACAGTCCCGATCATTTGTACATGTATTTGTAAAACCCTGGAATATGCCTTTAACTGCTCAGTTTTAAATGAAGTCTTGATTATCACACACTCTCTGTATACCAAGAAAGGAGACCCAGCGAAAATGTAGCATTTTTGTAAACATTGACTGTGTGTTTTCGAGACTCTACTGTGCACTCATTTTGTGTTTATATGTAATTTTTGGTTGTTTATATATTATGGAAGTAAAGACAATGTGTTCTGTAGTGCAATATGCTGTACATATGGAGCTTTGCTCTACAAATCTTTTTCCTGGATTTCCTGTTGTTTATTGGTACTTTTTTTTCAATAAAATTTTATTGAACGTGTCTACTGAAATGTAGTATGTATTTATGAACATGGAAAAAAAAAAAAAAAAACATATACATATATATATATATATATATTCTAATTTCTAACAAAGTCAGAATAAATAAAAAATCAGCAATATAAATAATATCCCATACATAAAGACCATGAACTGTGAAGTAACATTTATTAATATCCTACCCCTTTACATTTACCTACAGTTTTTAATCAAAAAGTGCAATCTGAAATGCAGACAATGTACATAAACACCTCAAAAATACCCTCCCCATATCCATACATAACATTTTTTCATACACACCCACATGCCCAATTGTTCTTCCCTGTGTAATACTTTTATAAGTTCATGTGAGTGTTAGTGGATGCAGCAGACAAACAACAAAACATCCATCTTGACTGACAATGTCAGAGGTACAATTTAATTACACTATTTTTAGCCTAAGAGCATAATTGGCCCATTTTATTTTTAACTTACTGTTATCAAATCAATAAAATACACCAATGCGCTTGCTGAAAAGTTTTCCAAAACCGTTTAAATATTATTTAAGCAACTACGCTGTAAGATGGGGTGCTCATATGGATGTGCAAGCGCACTGAAAATATTATAAGAGCACCAGGTTCAATACTGTCACTTTGTATCTGTGTACTGAACATTTTGCATTATAAAGTATGAGGCAGTTTATACTTCCTCGGATGAATTCATCGGTGGGTAAATAAAAAAAACAGCGCAGTTTAATCTGTGTGGTTTAGTGTAATGAAAGACAAAATTGGTGTCAGTATGCAATAATGGAGCCGCTGACATACGTAACGTAAAAGTTGAAAGTACATCAGGTTGTTAATCAGGGATTCCATTGTGTGTATTTTGCGCACCACCCACAGCTACAGAGCTGGGGTCCCGAGCCACCGGTTCTCACAGAAAGACTGAACAAACAAAAAATAAATAAATAAATTGTGAAGCGGGAGACTCAATCTGGTGAATTGTTGTTCTGTTGGCCAATAACTCATGGGAAAAATTGAATCTTTTGAGTGAACATACTGAATTGAGTCACTTCATGAACTGATCATTCCTTTCTCACGCTAATAGAACTACATTTCATGTTATGAATGGTTGTATGTTTTATAAACAGTTTCTATTTATTTTAAAAAAAAAAAGTTCAAGCACGCTAACAGAACTACATTTTTTGTATGTTTTAAAAACAGTAGTTTCTATTTATTTAAAAAAAAAAAGGTCAAGACCACTGCACTAGAGAACTGCGCCAAAACAGTTGATCTAATTTTCAGTCTTCAAATTCATCTTGTGACATGGATGGGTCGGGAAAGAAATTAGCAACGACCTCAAGTATCCCTTTGTGAACCAGACCAAAATTGTTTTGGACACCTATTAGCTTTTTTCTAGCACTACATGCAGCAAATATCATATATATTGTGAACCTAAAACTGAGCCCCTGATGGATGAACTGTTTGGAGGTAAGAAGGCCTGTGAGGCTGGCCTAACATTTGGCAGAGGCCGTCCTCATCACATCCCTCCTGCTGTTAGGTCGTTAATTTAGCGAGCACAGCGGGGCTTCCAAACCTCTCCAATAACTGCTGCCCGCCCTCCACACATACACAGTCAAGTGTTGCATGACAACAGAATAAGCCCGTGCATCGAGCCAATGAGCGTTACCTCACACTGCATTAAGGCAGAGGCTGCTGAGCTTATACAGATTAGTTACACCACAGCATGGATGCCCTGAAGGCATGAGAGTGATTGATTACTCCTGACACACATAAACATGAAACTCTCCAGCTTATCACTGGTGAGTGTTCACCCCAAAAGTGCACTCTTCTTCCAAGTGTTTTCAAGTCAATTAGTAGAGTGATTTTACACGACCGGGCACAACATTAAGTGCATCAGCCAATCAAAAATATTGGTCAGTTTGAACTGACATTGAGGTGTGAAGCAATAGCTCATGTCAAATGTGTTTGTTATTATGATTGTAGCTTGCCATGGGGTAGAAGTGCAGTGCTCTGCAACACTCAGAGCTGTTTTTAATTTTTTTGCTCCTCTCGTGTGGCTCGAGACAAAAACAACTTTCGACACAAAGCAGCACACTTCCACATTTCAACGATTACCTTAGTCGCAGTGTCAACTCCAAATGGAGCAGATTTGGATGTCTAATTGATCTCGGCATGAACCTGTGAGCGTCCATGCATTATTTTTGTTTTGTTTTCAAGCATGCTGCTATATCCTTCCAATCCTTAACCTCGGGGTAGACACGTGGCACTTATATTGTCACTCCATGCCAGGTACGGTTTCACGCTTCGCTGATACCTGACTCACCTGTTTGGCCACTTGCAAGGGGGAAAAAAAATACTCGTCTGCAGGCCTTCAATACAAACATAAATGCAGGATGTGGTTTAAAGAGAAAAACAGCTTCTTCTCTCAGTCTTCCTTGGCTTAGTGTACACAACAGTTTCCCTCCTAATCCTGTCTTGGGAGTTTTAAGTGAAGGAATGTAGGACACGTGTCATATCCACTTGATTTTTCTGATACCAGAGACCAAATGTGACATTGTGCTAAGGATGTTCGTGGTCTGGCTGGCTGTTTACGCGGCTTCATGGCACCATTGGTCCTCGCCTCTTGGCTCAGCTCTTTAATAGGGAGAGAATTGGCTTCCCCAGGCCCAAACAATGGCTCCTCTGTTCCACTGGACTGGCCTCCTGCTGAAAGAGACACCCATTAGAGAAGCTCTATCTCTGGGGTCAGCCTCAGGGGTCACACACAAGTGCGGCTCTTGTTTATGTCTGCAAAGTCAATCAAAACACGGCAGCTTAACTCCTACTTGCCTGACTCTACTTGGTGGCTTTCTGTTCAGGCTAAAGACCAACAAATCCAACCACGGCTTCGACTTGCTTGAAGCTTAAGAGATACAGGATGCTAAGTGAATGAGGTGGCTGCGTGAGAGCGAGAGAATAACAACAAAGTGGCGTTGACATGTACCTCAGCACCTGCTCTGCACCAGCAGTCGCTGAGTTGACACCCCCCCCCAAACTTAACCACTCCTCCCTGCAAAGAGAACTTCTCAAGTAGCTCCCAATGCTACCACACACAGACACTTAATGATCACTTTCAGGCTCACCTATTTCATTGAGATATTTAAGGATGATGGTGATGATGATGATGACTACTGAAGATGATATGGCTCCTCGGAAAAAAGGAACAGACTGTAAATTAGTTTTAATGTGTGAGGAACTGAGTCGTTTAATTAAGTTCACTCTCTGAGACTGTTCAGAGCAAAAATGAGTCAAAGTGGGTTTGCCCGTGTTCATGTTCCAAATGCTGGATCGCGCAGTCTATCATTAGGTCAGACTGTTAGAGATGGCAACTTCAATCATGGAGCTCGCGACACAAGTAAAACCAAAACCATCCATCCTTTTTCAATACCGCTTATGCAGTTCAGGTTCTGTTCTACAGCATATTACAGATGACCTCAGTTGAAAGTTGTACTACAACCTGCACAGGCCATCAGTCAATCATAGGGCACATTAAAAGACTGAAAACGTTTCATACTCACATGCACATATCAATAAATGAGACAAAACTGAAACCATTACAGGTAAATAGGAAAAAATCCCAGATTATTGAATGAATGGATTGAAAATGTCACCATTGGATGGATGGATTGGTGCATAGATGGATGCGGAGTTGGGTGGATGGATTGGTTGATAGATGATTGGATGGATGGGTGGATGGGGGTTGGGTGATGGATGGATGTATGGATGGGTGGATGGATGGATTGATGGGGTTTGGGTTGACGGGTGATGGATGGATGGATTGGTGGATAGATGGATGGATGGATGGATGAATTGGTGGATAGATGGATGGACGGATGGATGGATGGATGGCGGGAGAGATAGATGGAGGGAGGGAGAGATGGATTGGTGAATAGATGATTGGATGGACGGGTGGATGGGGGTTGGGTGGATGGATGGATGGATTGATGGGGTTTGGGTCGACGGGTGATGGATGGATGGACGGATGGATGGATGGATGGAGGGAGAGATGGATGAGGGAGGGATTGATGGATTGGTGAATAGATGATTGGATGGATGGGTGGATTGATGGATGGAGGGAGGGATGGATGGATGGATGGGTGGATTGATGGATGAGGGAGGGATGGATGGATCGATTGGTGGATAGATGATTGGGTGGATGGGGGTTGGGTGGATGGATGGATGCATGGATGGATGGAATGATGGGGTTTGTGTGGACGGGTGATGGATGGATGGATGGACAGATTGGTGGAATGGATCGATCCATGAACAGGGACATTCTTATTACCAATGGTAGCGCAGTCGTTGCTATGGCCTACTTTTCAAATAGTAGATCTCGAGCTACCGAAAGCACTTAACCATAACTAACTAGTGTATGGATGGATCAATGGATGCCAGTGGACCTAAGTGACGAGGGATATATCCAGATTCAATCAGTGGACCAATGGATTGATTGAAGTACGCAAAACGATAACCGCATAGAAAACCGTACCAATCGTCTCAAAGAATAGCCTGATTGATGGACGGACTGATGAATGATCGAAAGTATTGTTGGAATTTTCAACTCCTCCAGCCGTTTTATGCTCAGTCATTCCATCACAGTTTAAAGTTCCGGAAATGAGCGCTCATTGTTTTTCCTCTAGTGTAACAGTCGTAATGAGTACACCCCCCACCTCCATTAAAACTTCATTTTCATTTTATATGCCTCTTGCTTTTAATCCGCCGTGCTCCTCCCGCTCTTTTCGTTACTTGCTGTGTGAAGGGGAGGTTGGGCAATCACTATACAGCGCTGTGAGTTCCCTTTGTTTACCAAGAGCAGGCCAGCTTTGCTCGAGGCTTTGTTGAGCAGCAGTCACTCGCAGCTTCACAGCTGTGACACACATACACACGCGCGCACGCACACACACACACACACACACACACACACACACACACACAGAAATCTCTGACTCACAAACTCTTGTATCCTGTGGTCAAGGGGAGGGATTTAAATCCTCCGAGTAGCGCTCATGAACCTGCTGAACTTGTCTTCTCTGTCTCCTGCTGGCTATTGTTCACCACTCTGTATTCCAGCTCTATCACTTTTCATACTCATACACAGCCATTTGGAGCCAATTAAGCGATACACCCTGGAAGCCTTCACACAGTGGGCAGCTGTCTCTCCACAAGTGAAAAGAAAGAAAATCATGCACTTGGCATGTAGCTGCGAAAGACACAAGCCCGGCCTAATTATCAGGGAGATGTCACTCAGTAGACACGACATAAACAAGTGGGGTCATTGTTGAGAACTAATTGGCAGGGAAAAAAGGTTCCTGCAGCGGAGATATAAATACGCAGGCAGCGTGGTTTCCTGAGGACACATGAGAAGCCCTCAGCTCCGCCGAGGCCTGAGGTGTGCAGTAATGAGAGACGAGCTCGCTTCATGCCCGCTCTCCAGATGCATTGTCCTCGCAGCGGCGGAGGCACGTACGCAAGCGGCCCGTTTTAGCCCAGCGGCCTGGCGGGACGCCAAAGGCACGAGGCAGGCTGTCTGTCAGGTTTGCGCGCCTCACCTTGATAACGGCGGAGGGGGATGAAGATGAGGAGGAAAAACAACTCAGGGGTGGGGCACTGGGACAATTATGTCGCTCGCGTGTGCGTGTCCGTGCGCGTGTGTGTGTCTCACGCAATGGTCCTCCTCCAAAAACTAACAACTGCAAAAACACTGGGTAGAGTGTTAAACTCTGAGTTTTTTTTTTTTCCGAGCTCAAGTTTCACAACAGACGACCAGGTCCTCACTCTCGTTCCCTCCTTTTCTTTCTCTCTCTCTCCTGACTTTTTCTTCCATCCTCCCATCCCCCAACTTTCAGCTACCCCTCCTCTTTTTTCCCCCTCTACTTGCTCACTATGTCGATCACATACACAAACACACTAAGAAGTTTTGACCCCGCCCCCCCCTCTCTCAGGCTGTTGTTGCTGACTGACAGTGCTGCTTTACTCCAACTCTGGCGAGCAGCCAGCTCATCTCAAACAATTGCACATGCAACAGGGCAGCCCGAGGACTCAAGTTTGCATGGCAATAAACAAAGTCAGCTTTTGCCTCCCTTCCTCCCTCAGGCAAGCCCCAACTTTTATTTTGCTCTTGCTTTTAGATTTTTACTGCTCCTAAATGTGTTGAAAACCCCTTAACGGGATTTGATGTGTACTTTAGCCAAGTGGCAAGCAGCAGTATGAAGAAAAACACGTTTTTCTTGTTAGTATATTGTTTTTTCGTTTTGGGCTCTCACCTCTACTGTCCGACTCAAGACACTCTGAAATCAGGATTAAATTACATGTTGCCATAGGAAACATTTCCCAACTTTTTGGATTAATTGTACTTTGAGTAGTTTTACTACAGCATACGTTTTACTTAGTTGGAATATACAATAATATGTTCAACATGGCCCCACTAGTCTAAAAACAATATTCTGCTTATTATTGGATGAGTGAAATATAAATTGAAAATCAAATCCATCCATTTTATCCATCTCAGGGAGCCATTTGCATTGATTGAAAATTCCGTTGCAGTTCAGAAAGCTTGAAATAACTTTTTTTCTCTTTGGAGCAGTTTTGCTAATCAATGACTTCATTTGAGGAGCAAATGACTAATTTTAAGAAGCATCTCATCCAGCTGTTACTTGTTTGTTAATTTCTCTCCTCAATCCATGGTGGAATTTTCATAGGCAGCAGCAATGTTTTAGGCAATATTCTGACATTCTTAAATGTCATAAAAGTGTAGAAACAATATAACCAAAGCTGACGTTACGAATGGCAAATTTTGAACGACTGGTGTCTTAACTGGCAGAAAAAAAATAATTTCATTTTGGTCCATGTGTTTCACATGACATTGAAACTCGTTAACCAAATTGCTCTAGGGTTCCCTTTCAAGCAGTTCACAACACTGATCTTGAAAAGAATCCTTGTGTTTAAGCATGATAGTACAAACCAGATAAGCACGGGAATAAAATATATATATATTTTTCAACAATACCAGCAATGAGAGCAAAGCCTTATTGTTACATTACTTGTTTTATTGTCACATTGCTGCTTTCTAATATTATTTCTGATTGTGTAGTCATCATCACATTTTTTCCTCTTTGTCATCTTCTGAAGCGTTCTGTCGGTCACACGTAGAGTAAAACACAGCATGCTCTTGTTTTTGATGCACTCTGTATCTCAATATGCAGACGTCTCCTGAGATTTAGATTTATTCCTCTATTTGGTCAAGTTTTACGTCTTTTCCAGATGCTGCCAAACCAGCTCACAATGTTATTATTTTTATTTTTTTTCGACTCAGAGTCCAGCTATCCATATACTGTAGCTGCATAATAAGCCGCTAATGCTTTTCCCCAACGGACTGTAAATAAACTCCTGAACCCGCTCTTCTCAATAAGAGAGACGTAGACATCTGGATTTTGGAGACACCAGGGACTAGCGCTCTGATATATAAATACATTTCAATCATCACATTTTTGGCTGTTCATCATTAACCTAAAGTCACCTCCATCTCACCGTGGGACGACAAACTATGAGTCTAAAATAAACAAAACAACAGATAAACAAAGTCTCCGTAATAACTGTTGGGAAAAGGGATTAAAATAATATCCGTTAAGAAGATTTAA
Source organism: Idiotropiscis lumnitzeri (assembly GCF_059441095.1). Classification (NCBI taxonomy): domain Eukaryota; kingdom Metazoa; phylum Chordata; class Actinopteri; order Syngnathiformes; family Syngnathidae; genus Idiotropiscis; species Idiotropiscis lumnitzeri. The sequence continues at coordinate 13,408,121 of NC_142391.1, read as the reverse complement.
TTATATTCTTTAAGCAAAAAAAAAAAAAAAAAGTGTACTTTTTGTATCTTTTGTTGTTTTGGTGCAGTGGTCCCATTAAAAGTGGATGATTCTGACAGACAGTCCCAGCAGAATGGCATCAGGGGAGCGCTGTGATGCAAAACAAGACGAACCATTCCAGTGAGCAGATTCACTCATGAATAATTCTCTTCCAAGGCAGATGAATTAATTTCAAATGCAGACAGAGGAGATGAGTGTGGGCTGGAAAACAATTTAACAGGCATAATGTGCTATTGTGGGCCACAAGTGCCTTTGACAAGTCCAGCCCGCCAGTTGAAATCACTTTAGTAGAAAGTGGAGACATGCAGACAGCAGTTGCACAGAGTACCTGCTCGAATGCTGTCTGCTGAATAAGAAAGATCTCCGCCATAAATACTGTTATGGCCTCAGGAGCTGACCTTAATTCTTTGCCATTTCACTCCGTGCACCATGTAGAGAGACCAACCTCTACAATGTAACTCTATGTGATTTGTTGGAGTCGACCCTTTGAACTATGTCACCTGCTATAGGATGTTAAAGGAAGATGTACTTTTTCTCAAGATCCCAGCACAAAAGTTAACTAATAATAAGTGAGTAACTTTTTTTCCTGCGCCATCTCTCGTACTCTATTCAATTCATGGCCCTGATGAGGAAATGTAAAGGGGGAAAATGGCTGGACTATATCGGGTCTTTTGGTCATTATAATGCATATACTGACATAATAATTGCAGCTATAGAAAGTCCTCATCAAGAGATTACATTGCATGTTGCAAATAGGGGATGTTACTCGTTAACTAAAAAAAAAAACTAAAGAAAACAACATTTTTCAGGCCTAGTCATTGATGCTTAATTTCGCTGTGGGACGAGTGTGCAAGAAACACCCCGGTGCAAGCTTGACCATCTTTGGAAGTGCATGTCTAAGAGATGACCAGGAAGTAACAGGGAGGCATTTCCTGCTGGGTAGTCGATAGCAAATCAAACTCATGTCACCACTATGCCTCTCTTGAATAAAAAAATGTTTCTATTCAGCTCAAGGGCTGTTGCATTAGGGCACATGGCAACCTTGTGCCGGTGTGAGTGACGACATTGCGCCTTTGCAACACATAGACAGTGAACGCGTTTGCTGACACTAATCTGTGTGGTGCTAAGTGCAGAGTGAAAAGTTTGTCGGGTTTCAGCAGTGTTGGTGTGCAAGCGAAAGATGGAAAGACAAGGACAGAGGACTTCCTCAAGTGAATCTCAAAATTATTTACTGCAAAAAAAAAAAAAAAAGCTAGTGATGTCCAAAAACTCTTTTACTATTTGAGTCCAAAAATTGGGGTACAATAAGAGTAATACAGGGGGTGTCATCACAGAAGATGCCAGGCAACAGGGCATGTGACATACTACGTGCGGGATTTGAGAACGTGTGAAAAGAAACCAGCAACCCAAAACAAACTTATTGACAGAATAACGAGGCAAAACCTGGACAAGATGCGAGGAACTGGAGAGAGCTGATTGGCTGACACAAGGGGAGCAGGGCTGATGAGACCAGGTGGAGACAAAGACAAAAAGACTAAACAAGAAAACAGGAGAGATAGGAAAATAGAAGAAAACTAAATTACGGCGTAGGAAACTGAAATAATCAGGACTGATGTCAAGCTAAAAAAACTAAAGAAATACAGATCGTATCACTTACAGTGAATATCAAGTGTCTGGTCTGATTTGTGAGCGTGCGAGAGTGAAAAGCGTTTCAAATGAAAAAAAAACAAAAAACGAACATGCAACACAACGCATATGCGATACAACGACATAGGCATGAAGTCACAACCTCAACCCAGCATTCATAAATTTGCAAGCAGTCCACTTCTTGGATCATTAATGACATGATCACAATCACACTGAAGGTTGTTATCACGCAAATATATCAAGGATGAACTCATTATGTCGTTGCTTTTCAACATGTGTATTTCTAAACCTTACTCCTCAGAATGTGACTCAGCAATCAATTAGGCTGTGTCGATTTTCCTAAAACTCGTTTACTTTTTAAAATTTACAGTGGCCGAAAAGTATTCAATTTACAAAAAAGAAACCAAATTGTCACGTTTTACAACTTCCGCGTCAAACTTCCAAATAGTGGGGCTTTTTTGTGGTATTCTTTTTTTATATCACAGCGAATCTGTAATTTGTGCCCTCACCCGTTTCACATCACTCTGTAAAACGGCTCTGTTTACCAGCGTGGTAATCACGTGCAAATCCAATCGAATTCAGTCCGAGCTTCACATCCTCTACTCAAGCGGATGTGAAAACCAAGCAGAAGTACGCGCACGTTTGCGCCACTGTACCCGCTGACACCATGCATGCAATGCAGAGGATCACATGACCGTGGCTGCGTGCTGTCACTGTGTTGTGGTCTGGTGAAGTGCGGTGAGGTGAAGTTGGGCCCTGCCAGAGCAGCGCCTGCGACGCTGGAGCGAGACGGCGGCGAGTCTTGCGGTCCTCGCAGACGACGCGCGGCCAGCGGAATTCACCGCATGGGGCCAAAGCAGGCACGGGCCCTCAGCAGTCTGACCACGGCAGAAGCCACCATCATGCTATGTTATTACATCTTATTGAGCATTTGAACACGGCTCATCTTTTGGGTTTGATATGCAAGCAACTGCTAGGGCCGTCCAAGTTGCGTACAAAGCGCAAGTTCCCTCCTATCTTGCTGGGGAGTGTTTGCATAAATCCAGCTTGTTTTGCCTCCTGATACTGTTTTCAAGGTTTTCCTGGTTGAAAACACACAATGCTCATCTGCCTCAAAGCAGATAACCGGGAGGTAAATACCAGCTTGTGATAGAAGGAGACGTAACACCATTGTTTTTGGCACGCCCTGACCTAAGACACTTGTCTGTATTTGACAAGATCACAGTTGGTCTGATAAATACTCAGAGGTTGGCTCATACTTGAAAACAGCCATGACGCTTTATCATCTTCCCTGTCTGCTGTTATCTTACCTCCAACATGTCCCCTAATGCGTTTACTCTGGAAATCAAGAAGATTAACAGCATTAGGCTTAATAAATCCAGTCATGGGCGTGATAGAAATGGAGGCTGGGGATTGTAAACTGCAGCCAGTCTCTCCCTGCTGGGCTCCAGCATGGGAGCGCTGCTCTAATCTGGTTACATGTGGCGGGATTTCACACTGGGCCAAATGACATCAGCTCTGCAAGTAAAAGTGAAAAACAAAATGAGACAACATGCACATCATACATGTTGGAAAAGCAAGAAGGCATAATACTTTTTACAGGGTTTTGGGGGAATGTTTGCATTCAAGTGAAGCTCCAGTGTCTTTGATGTCCCACACCCTGATAGGACTTTTAAACCGTAACAAAAGTACCGTCGTGGACTACCATCCCCTCCAAAAGTATTGGAGCACTGAGACCAATTCATTTTATTTTGCTGCTGGAACCCAAGACCAAATTTCCAGCATTTTTTTCCCTGGTATTTTAATCTGGATCTGACACACAATTTATAAAATGTAGCGGAACACCATAGACAGCAAAAATATTGGAAGAAATAAAACTAGCTTGCGGTCAGTTTCTGAACATAACTGCATCAGACCACTTTTTTCAGTTTTTTTTTGTCCCTCCCCGAGAAGACATGCATTCTCTATAGGGTTTAAGTCCAGAGAGGGACTTGGCCATTGTGAAACCTTCCACATATTGCCCTTGATTTCCCTTTTCTTATGACAGCTGCGTTCTGGGTCATTATCGGGATCGCCAATTTAGGTTGGTTGTATTATTATTATTATTTTTTTTTTTTTAATGGGCCGACAATAAAACATTTCTGTAGACATTTTAGATAATTTTGTTGTAGTCATCATGTGTTACATCAATTAGTGAGCGCGGATGACCAGTCCAGATGCAGTCTGTCTTTTTGCCAGAGGTCATCATTTATAGGCTCGAGCTTCTTGCGACGCTGAACCGTATAAGCGGCAACAAAAATGGATGCATGTTGGGAGTTTCACAAAGGAGCTTGTGTGTTTACCATCATGAGCTGTTGCAATTTTTAGCCTTTACATCACTTGAGTAAAGGTTCATCTTTGTTTCATTTGTCCATAAAACGTTCTCCCAGAATTGTTTACGCTCATCTCTGTACTTTTTTTGGGCAATTTATTGACTGGCTTTCTTATTCTTTTTGTTAGTTAATGTTTTTTTTCATGACATTTTCTGCAAACATTAGGTTATGATAGCGACACTCCTGCCCTCTGGAAGTAAAGTTAATTAGGATCTTTCGTTACAGCTCTCACAATATTTCTGTCATCAACAGTTGTTTCATTTTTTTTTCATCCCCTTTGATCTAACCCTTCAGCGTCTGTGAGTGCAAATAAAGCTTCTTTCTTCTTCAGGACATTCCAAGCGTTTGTGCAATGGCTCTGATTGATTTTCCATTGCATCTCTCAGAGGATTTAAAATAAAAAATCTGTTTTGAATAACATAAATCAAACAGGCTTTTTACGTGACACTTTTTTTTTTATAATCAGTTTTGGACACTGATTTACATGGCAACAGCATTTCGGAGTCTGAAAGCACTAAATTCAAGGACGTGTGCATTTCTTGTGAGAGCAAAACTCCACCATAGCGCTGCCCGAGCTTTTGCTCATAACGCTGCTCCAGTATTCATTACAACGCTATTGTATCCAGCACACTACTTACATAGTTACATGGAATGAAACAAACATGTTTTTTTAAGAAGGCTTTGGATAACAATACAACTACATGTTGTACATGTGTGCAGTATTTTCTTCCAAAGTCATGCATATTACCATGCTTGAAGTTATAGCAGGTTTGTTTGCAAAAAAAATAATTTCAAAGTAAAATGTAAACATTTTTTAGTTGTGTAAAGCTTTCTAGTTTACCCTTGGATGAATGGCCAAAAATTCTTCAGATAATGCTTGCTTGGATGTGGCCGACTGGTTACCTGGTTGATTACATTACATTGACTAGGTCATTTAGACTCATTGAAACATGTTGTTCTCGCTTAAACACGTTGGCTGTAAAGGCGGTTCCACCCCAGTAAATAGAGGGCACCCAGGGATGAATGCTGACTGCTCTCATGGGTCCTCTGACAATACTGACTCCTACAATGCCTTTAGCTGGCATACAGATTTCAGTAATTAGACTGTGACTGCTGCTGGCAGGGGGCCAGGGTCAGACACACACTCACACACATGAACACGCACTCCCTCTCCTCCTATCACCCACACCCCCCCCCCCCATCCTCCACCTCCTCTATTCTCCCGTGCTGTGTTTTTATGGGTCTGAGTCAAGGTGCCGGGGTTGTTGGGGTCTGTTTACCAGTGGGTACTTCTGGGTTTTAATGGGGGCAGGGTAATTACAATAGTGGGGGGTGAAAACAAACAGAGGACAGAGCAAAATGGGACTTGGCCACGTTCACATGAGAGCTATTTATTCATCATTGCTCCAATGGGAACCTTGCTTTGCTTTGCTTTAGGATGTTTAGAGTTTTGTGGAGGAGCAGAAAAGAAATACAGAATACTACAAAAGGCTAAAAGTGCTGAATCACCCACCAGTGGGAAATTTTCATGGGTTCATCTTGACTCATGACATGGCAATTGTGAAGAATAACCACTGTGTAGTTTGTGCGCTGTTATTCCAATGTTCTAAAAACACACCAGTGTGCTGCCTCTCTTACTCAAACAACTGTACCTCGGTGAACTCCGTCTGAACCATCCCTCACTGTTGAGGTTTTATGAGCCACGTATCATGGTCAGTCACCCCAAACCAGCACTGGTTGGCAGAGTGGCGTCAAGTGGTTAGCTACACGAGACAACCGATCCTGATACGATCTTCAACTCTTGAACTTCTATACCGCCAAAGTGTGCAATCAGTCTCCTTCCATCTCTTGACTCATGTCTCTTTATCGCGTTTGTCCTTTCTGGCTCACGGTGGCATGCAAGCACAGATAGATACGATGTATATGTGTGCCGTAACAAGGATGTTTCAAGGGACATAAATGCCTGTTATGAAGGCTGAGGTTATGAGTGTGAGCAAGGAGGGCCTGGACATCGTCCTGAAGTGTAGATCCAAGTTTTCCCCAGAGGGTTGCAAAGCGATGGGGGAGGGGAAGCCGACCGTCCCCTTGCTCTCACGCACACTCTAGATTACAACGTTCGGAATCACAAGCAGAAGTGCCATCAGTGCCCACAGCCCATCCCCCACCCACACAGACCGCCAGGTCTTCTGCCTCGTCCAGATATTAGACTTGTTTACATATGATAATTAACAGAAAACTAGGCAACATGAATTTATAAAAATAACAACAGCGATGAGCAAGGTAGCCTTCATGTTTTGTTGAACTAAAAGCCTGTGAAGTCGTTATATGGAAGACGGCTGTATGGATGGATAGTGTCACGACAGAAAGCAATACAATACAACAGCTAGAGCTGTAACAAAGCGCTTTCCATAATATAAATTAGCGGGAAATTAGCACACAAATTGAAACACATAAACACATATACAAGAGATACCAGAAGAATAGCAGAACAGTGACTCTCATGTTGAGTGGAAAGCTAAAGAATAAAAATGTGTCTGCAAACCGGTTTTAAAAGTGGACAGAGAGGGGGCTTGCCTAACATTTAATGGGAGGTCATTCCATGGGGAAGGATCCCCCCTGAGGCTGCGCTTAGTCCTCGGCACCTCCAGTAGCATTTGGTCGGCAGCGGGCAGGTGCGTCAGCGTGGAGGAGCTCAGAGAGGTACGCCCATTTAAAGCTTTGAAGATGAACAGAAGTATCCGAAAGCGAACTCTGTGAAGAGAGTCCAAGATTGGGGTTATATACTCTGCTTTCCGAGCTCCAGTTGAAAGGCTAGCAGCAACATTTTGGACCAGTTGGAGGCGCTTGAGGGAGGACTGGCTGACTCCAAAGTAAAGTGCATTTCAGTAAACGCAGAAATATAAATAAATAAATAAAAGCATAAACAAGGCCGTAAAATCTAATAAAATACACAGTGGGGGGGGGGGGGGGGGTCCCGACTCAGTGACGGCGTGAATGTTTGCGCCAACCATTGTGTATCTCTGTGTTCACTGTGGCTGACTGGCAACCAGTCCTTCAGGGTGTAGTCTGCTGGGACTGGATCCTCAACAGGAAATGGCAGCGGCTATGGAGAAAGAAAAAAAACAAAAAAGCAAGTGCATGTTACATGCCCAAAACAAAGTAGGAAGAAATAAAAAGGTATTTAAGACAATCTTTGTAAATCTGCATCCATCCATTATCTGTACCGCTTCTCCTCACAAGGGTCGCAGGGGTTCTGGAGCCCATTTCTTGGTAAATGTATTAATTAATTATATAATTCTCATCATATTGTCCCATATCCGATGATTCAATTATAATTAATTATAATTATTCACAGCAATAGGCACTTACAAATGGTTGGTTTAAAAAAGAACAAAAATACGAGTCAAAGAATTGCTGATAAATTCACTAGAATCAAGTTGTAATAATAATCACACACAAAAAAAAATACATTTACAAAAATGTAGTCAAAATATTAGCATAAAGTCATAATACTGAACACATTATGAAAATAAAGTAGGGTAATAGTACATGAAACAAGATGTTGTGCAGTATAACAACGTTAAATCTACGAGCTCCAGTTGGAGTTGACGTCATCCTTTATCCTGGGGACATTCAAAGTCGTCAGGAAGATCCCACATCAAAGATATTTACCACAGCCGCTGTGTGGCTCTGGTGGTGGTGGGTTACTAAACTCTCAAGTGCCTCCCACTCTAGCGCTAACTGCAAAATTGATTGTTGCTAGTGGCCTACAAGCAAGTGACTTCCTAACCAGCACTGGCCAGGAGCAGAGCGGGAGACAAAAAAAGTGTTGCAACGCCTCACTTTTGCTTTGTAGTCAAATGTTCATTGCTGCAATTAATCCTTTTCATTATCGTCAACATTACACAATCACAATAGTTGATGTGTACACACAGGTACTGTGCATGGTGAGGATGTTTGTAAGCGTTTGCAATCATAGTGTTTTGGGATAATCACTTGTGGTAGATTTGATTCTGGGCAATTATTATCATTTATAGGGCATCAACTATTTGCGGAAACACAATATTTACAAACTAAGTGTGTTGACTGAAAATGATAATTATGACTTTTCTTCAAGAACATGAACGGACTTGCACTTTGATGTATTGTTGGGTTCATATTTAGTCCAGGAGGAGTTACCAATCAGTAATCAATTTAATATGGCTCTAGAATTGGTTCTGACAGCAAGTCAAAAAAAGTAGCACTGATAAGTCATTTTATGTGAGTTCAAGCAGAAATCACGAGGTTGAGTCTAAGTGACTTGCGGGGAAATCAAGTTAAAATTTAGACTTATTATTCCCGTAGCAGTAGTAGTCAAATGATGTGTCGTGAATAAGAAAGCATTTTTGCTGTTAGTGGGAATTAGCTGGAATCACATTATCAGCTGCTCTTATTTATCGCTCACAACAGATCGTTTCACTCACTTGGTTGGACGAGTTCATCTTTGCTTTCTGGTGTTTACCGTTGCTGCTTTCAAATCGGTGTCATGCAGCAGTACTACAATCATTAACGCTGCAGCAGTTTGCCTTCGAAGACACTCTCTTTCCAACTTCTCTCACGTGGTTCTCACACCCTGGAACCTCACGCTTTTAATCCGAGTCCTTTACAAAGCACTCAGCAATTTCCTAGAGTCGGCACAATCATGTTACGCTTGTGTTGCTCCAAAAAGACAAGGAGGTTTGTGTTTTGTTAAATTGCCGATGTTCGGGAATGAAAGGGCATTACCATTATGTTGAATTCTGTAGACCCACTGTGACGATCTCAACAAGCTTTGGTACATGTACTGTAGCTAAACATGTCATGTATGGTCTAAAAAGACTGATTTGTTACCATACGTCCACATGGTTGATTTATCCATGGCAGTAAGCCTGTTTATCGGGAATGCATGTCTGTTTGGCAAAGTGTTGACGCCTGAGGGATAAACTTCTCCGAATTATCAATAAAGGGTTAATGATTTGACCTTTGGGGACTCTGTGGCTAAATCACACTTGGAAATACCCTGCGGAGCGTTGCGCTTCATCTGCCAGGCTTGCACTTGTGCCCTGCCCCCATTAACTTTCATTCAACCTCCAGCAAGCCACGAAGCACCCCTTGCACAAGTCTCTCCTCTTATCATGTGTTGCGCTACAAATAGCTCCATACTCGCAAGTCCATAAACTGACCTCAATCTGTCAATGCCCACAGGCCTGCACCAATGTGCCACCCATGCAGTACTTCAATCAAGTACACAAGTCAAACAGGCGACGTTATCAAGCCATCAGCAATTAGTTACTATGTTACGTATAGCTACAATTTGACCACTTGTCTGGTTATACAATTCGACTTTTTTCAGGATTATCAACATTTTAATCATCTATGCATGCATGGGACCTTAGAGGTTGATGTTTAAAGTGTTGTACTGTTGGCTGCTGGCTCGAGCTCACCTGTGTCTCTGAATAGGATGAGCGCGAGAAAAAGAATGAATGTGATATACATTGTGATATTCCAGAATTCCACTTGAAGATATCTTTTCTGAACTGAATCTCTTTAACATTTAATTGATGACTACAATCTATTTTTAGAGTCTTCAATTAATGATCAACCTGGAATTTGGTAGGTAGCGGGAGGACCAAGAGAAAGGGACAAGCACAGGGAGAATATGCGAATCCAAACCCATAACCTCTCGACTTTGAGGCAGCCACGCCATCCACTGGTCCACCGTGCCCGTTTCATGCATTGATCCCACTGTGATCACATTGCAAATCTGCTGGAGTAAATTCAACACCTCGGGTGTTCATTTTAACACTGCCAAAGTGTCTATATGCATCCACACTACCTGGTGTTAATGTAACATTTACTAATGAGCTAAATGCTTTACCTCAAATGTTGTTTGTCATACCACTGGAAGTTCTGATCATATGTTGAAAAGAGCATTCAAAATTCACCAGCTGGTGCACGTGTGTCGTGCTTTGTTTCAGTGACATCACCAACTCAAATGGCAGATGTTTTTGCTTTCGACATCTACATATGTGTGATACTTGAAAATGCACAGAAAACTATTTCTATGTAAATCTCTTTAATATTTGCATCTATTCTGCATGTGTCTTTGAATAAATGCACACTATGAGTGAGTATGTATATTTAATTATTAATTCTGCTCGGGGCTGTTTGTAGTGACTCCCATTAGTAACGTTTGTATTTTATAATGATTATCATTCTGGAGCAATGCCCAATTATCATTACACATGACGAAAAATACAATCAGTTGGCATTGTGAAGCCAAACATTTCCAGGTATTGACTACTGACCTAATATCCATTGAGCTTTGCCCGAAGCCTTAGTACCCCCCCCACCCCCTTTCTTTCTGAATCATTTCCTTATGAGAATGACAATAAAACCAAATGCTTCAGCTCAGCCGCTCCCTCTTTCACCGTTATCCTCTCGTGCATCCAAGTTAATCTAAACAAGCTGATGTCTTCCCGGCCAGGAAACCAGCAGAGGCTCCGGTCTGTGGTAATCACGCCACCAGGATAATTGCACTCTGTAAAATACTAACTCAATGTTTATGTACAAGCCCGGAAGGAAGTCATTAATGCTGTCTTAATTAAAGGTAATAAAGTGTTTTTTTGTTGTTGTTTCCTTTTGAGATAGGGCAACCTTAAGTTGATCTCTGACAGGTCAATGAAGAAACTATCGCTCACGAGAGTTGTTTTCACAGCTACACACAAGATTCAGTTGCAGGCGCACCTCTATGTTTTGATCCTGGCAGCACAGGAAATAAGATGATGGCTTTAGTTGGCTCTGTAAACGTACTACATGTTTTTTTTTGTTTGTTTTTGGTGCATGCACGTCTTGCTTAATCGTTCTGTGCTCAACCATACACTGCACTTGTGCATGACTTCTCATTTCCACAAACAACAAAGCAGAGACCAAACAATGAGTCATTAACTGTTACTTCTCCCTCGCAAAAATAAAAAGGAATTAACCAAAAAAAAAGGATTGGGACAATTTATTAAGCTAGACAAGCATTTTCAAATGAGTTGCTTTAAGCGCCGTGGCAGGAAAAACCAAGCTGGCAGGGTTAGGCCAACAGTCATACAACGACCGGAGCTCCAGTGGCTCGCAAAGAATAACACTGGGTCAGAGAGTGAGAAGGAGTGCATGCTGATATGAGTAATGGCAAACAGCTGCTCCGTTTGTCAGCTAAAAATACATGCGCACGCACGCACACACGCACACACATACGCGCACACGTGTGACAGGTGCGTGCATGTGCCAGGGGCAAGCTACAGTGATCTGCAAGTTCAGTTTAATAGATGAAAACAGATTCCATTAAAAAGGCGTTTGCTAGAGACAGCTGCGGTTAAACAAAGTGCGTTCAATGTATGTATTCCTGAATGCAACGTCAGTTTTCATTTTCAAAGTGACCATGAAACTAAAGTCCATACAAAATGTCACTGTGAACAATGTCAGCAAGTGTTTCGGATGATGAAATATATCCATCCATTATCATTTAACAAAACTATTCCTATATTGTCTTTGTGAGATGAACAGTTTATTTCATCCGGCAGTCTGTAAGATAAAAATATACACCCAAATACAAATACACTTATTATATGATATTTTTCTTCGTTAGCTGCACAAAGAACAAAGCTATTAAGAATACAAAGTGAAGGGAATAGAGATATATTATTTTGTCTGAATTTAAGACTCTTGGTCACAACTATTACATTTCCCCACTCCTTATCAAGAAGAAGAACAAAAAAAAAAAAAACATGACTTGGCATTGATTTACCTTTTCATGAAAACACAGCAGTGCTGTCTAATGGTTTATTTTGAAGTCCTTTGATGTGCTATAATCTGGTAAAAACTCCGTCACATGTGCATTTTGGGTTAACCTTTCCTGAAAATAGCCTATTAATACAAACGGTTGTTCTTTGTGTTTATAAATAAAACTTTTCAAGAACAAGTAGCATCATTACGGATACCTTTTTCCAACACTTGCAAAAATGCCAGGACAGTAGTTAGCGATAGCACAAAAAGTTTCGAACGTTGGTGTTTTTGCGTCGCAAAACTCTCCGTACATGTTAACGTACTGTCCAGTCAAAACGACGATCTTTAAAATTAGTTCTCAGTTCAAATATGCACCGTGAAAGTAGCTGACGGTAACAGAGGTCACATTTTCTTGCAGCTGCAAATGTATGTTTTATCACTATTGTTTTCATGGGCGTAAATGCTGATCTGATGTAGCAGAAAGTAAGTAGAAAAAGGAGCGCATAGTTAGACTTATGCAGATTATGGAAATCTTGGGATTTAGGATGTATGATCGACCCGATCCCTGGAAACATCCCCAGTCCCAGTAAGAGGATCTGGTGAGTGTGAGGCTGGACCTCGGGCAGCAAAAACAATCATCTGGTTTCTACTGGGAGTTAGGAGCGGGCCCTCTGCCAACCATAACAAGCCTCTCGTCAGGCGAGAGAGCCGAGAGCAGCGAGAGGGAGTCAATGTGTTTATTTCTCGTGCCTTGTGTAGGTGGCTGCACGCATTCTCAACAGCGTCTCAGTCATGGAACCGAAACGTCGGAGGGACCACAACTCTGCCTCGTGACCTTTTGTTCTGTCACGCGCACAAACGCAAGCACAAACCGTCAAACAATAAAAGCGACAGGAGGTACTGCTCACTGCTACCACAACTCTCCCCAGCGCATGCACACACCCACACCATAACATCCCAGTGATAGCAACTATTTAGCACCTTCTTTTTCAGGGGTGTTAAACTTTGGCTATGTAAGTGCAATCGCAATGACACGCTTATGGAGTCACTGAAAGGAGAGTTCAACAAATCACTTGGCTTCAAAAGCTGCTAAATCAGTATTTCACTTCAGCATGTCAGGCATGCGAATATGCTTATATACTGTGGTGGCACCATTAAAATAAAATGTGACAGACTGCTGACATTTTTTTATTTTTTTGACCATTTTTATCCCACATTATCTATACTAGGGGTGCTCACACTTTTTCAGCATGTGAGCTACTTATAAAATGACCAAGGCAAAATGATCAACCTACTATAAAAATGCAAATTTATAAATATATATATAAATATATATATATATATATATATATATATAAATATATATATATATATAAATATATATATATATATATATATATATATAAATATATATATATATATATATATATATATATACACCTTGCAGAACCGCATGAGCTAATCTCGGTGGCGGCATTCGCTTTTGAAGTAAGTTGTGAGAAAAATTATTGCTGTCCTGACAACTGGCTTTTTAATTCCTTCACCTTTCTCTTCCTCAGCTCGCTTTTCGGCGGAAAGTCGTAATCGTATTTTCCATGAACAGTCCGAAAATCCCGCTCCACATTTCCCTTCTTTGGTATTGCGATGATAGACTAGCATATGAGGCAAACGCACTTCGAAAATGTCATCGCGAAAAACAACTCCTCCTCCCATTCCGTATTAAAGTGATATGTTTTTGTCTTCTTACTTGGTCCAGCACCCCCAATCATATTTATACCCCCCTTGAGTTCAAGGTCTTAAAATTGGAGGTAACCAACTCGCTAGCTTGTAAGTTGTGCTGCACTTAGCACCGTTGTTTGCGCATGCGTGGTGACCTATGTGACACAAAAAAAAAAAAAAAATCAAGTGTCTTCTGACTGGGTGACCTGTATCAATCACATGACGGATAATGATAGGCTGACGTCTATTTTTTAATGTCATGCGATCTACCCATACTACCTTTGCAATCGACTGGTAGATCGCAATCGACGTAATGCGCACTGTATGTACAATGATGTCGAATGGACAAATTGTGTTCAGTTAGACACCGGGAAGAGGTTGGTATGTGTGGCTATATTGCTGACTAGAAAGGTGAAATTTGAGAATGGTTAATACTGATTTCCCCCCAAAAAATGAATACAATTGAAATTGAAAATGCAAGCTAATCATTTTTCTGATCAAAAAATGCATAAAAAGAGTGTTTAAATGAAAAATGGGCCACCCGGCTGGATGATCCCTTTAAGCTTTTTGAATAATTGGGCGAGTGTTTGCTTCAAAACATTTTAGGAAATAAGGCAAAACTGCAGATCAATTTACCAAAGTCCATGAAAGCCTATACTTGCGTAGTGGAATAAGGAAATCATTTGTGTTCAGCGTTACAATTTGACATTTAAAACTCTGTGATTTATTTGTGCCACTTTGGAGAGGAGCGGTTAAATGCAAGATTATCATTTCATTATAAAATATGGCTTACTACTGCACAATCCGTCCAGCAAATATAGCTCTGGGCGCATTTTTTTTTATCTTGATCAATTTTTTTAAATGTGAGAAAGATCACACAAATGACAACAGGGGGAAAAAAACTGTCAAATGTGTGTTAACCACTCAATCGTCGGAGAAGCCGCAACATGGCAGGCCACTCAATCAATTGCCCAGGCTCCAAGCTGAAGGGAGACCCCAAGAGAGGGCTGACATTTGCCTTTATCAACGCTAAAAGAGTGCTTTAGACACTGCAATGTGGGAATTCCACACATGGGGCCCCTTACGAGCAGTTGCTGGCTTGGGCTAGTACGGTGCACAGAGCAATGGCTAAAACGGATCCAGAGAACAAGTGAAACCCACTGAAGATAATGCAAAGATGTGTCAGAATTCTGGATTCTTCCTAACGAGGCCCTACTACCAGCAGTCTTGTCAAACACACCAGGGAAAATTCTCAAATTTATTTCAATTATCTGTTGTGTGTACCCGACTTGAGCGATTACACTGCATTGTGTCTAAAAGATGTGTACCTCATCAGGAAAAACAGATTCAAGCAAGCGTTTTTAATTCTGAAATCCCTTCCCTAAATATAGTCTGTGAGTGTGAGAGCTTGTGTGTGATTTGAGTCTAACTAAAGGGATTAGGGAGGTCTATCTTAAATGTTCTGTGTGCTTTCCCTTGAGGCCCACTGGTGAGGACAGATCCCTGCAGGAGACCATCACTCCATCTATGAATCACAGTGTGTGCAGTGTGATGTGTGTGCGTTTGTGGGCGCGCTCACGTGTTTAAGTTATCTAGCGCACTTTGTCTGTTTTGTCGTCCATCTCATCCCTGTTCAGCAGATGTTGCCCTCACTAGTATGACTGCACTCACCAAGCAGATGTCTGCGAGGACTCATAGACATACTGTGTGTCATGTAAAATGGCATTGATGGCCATTTTGAAAACGCGAGACTGCTTTGTATTTTGCGATTGTCTGACTCACATTTGAAACTGCTGCGAATCTCGCGACCACAAACACACACCTGTGAACACTCACGAGCCGCTCACAGTGCCGTACTTACGTGTCGTTTAGTGTTCAAGCACGGGCGAACATTCACAGTCATTTGGCACCACTAATGCCACAAGTGGCGTGTGGTGACTTTGCGCAAGTACTTACAGGAGGCAGCGGTTTATTAAGCGCCCCCAAAAAATCGGGTAAGTCAACACAGCTCGTGCAAAACGCTTGTCATTTAACAGCTGACTGGCTTGGAAATGTGTATGTGGTGGCCTTCACTGTGACGGCATGTTGTCCGATGCGTTCAGGTGGTGCTGCAAGTTTCCCTGAAGCCACCTTTTGAAAATCTATTGACAGTCATTTGTAATGTTAGTATCAGTTGACCCCCAAAAAGTGTCAAGTATGAAATAATGGTTGTTGATTTAAAGAGAAATAAATGACAAGTTCCAAATACTGAGACGTTCAATCTCTTATTAATAAGCTCTACTTAGATAGTAATGTTTTTTGACGTGATGTTAGCTTGTGAATGCAGGGATTTATTTAACTTTTTTGGAGTTGCTATGAGATTTAACCCTTGTACCGGAAATTAATTACTATCGTATATTTTACACCATTTTTATAAGCTACAAAGTAGCCTGCTTACTAACAAATGGAGAGACAGAGAGCTTTGTGAGAGGAATTACTATTCTCTTTTTGATGGCAGACCTCCGGGTCAGGTTGCCGGCCATTCACAAAGCACAAAAAGACAAACAACAAGCCACACTCACAATCACACCAAGGGGAAATTTAGAATCAAACCCACGACCAATGCACTGTGAGGCGGACGTGATAGCACGTCTGCACCGTGCCGCCCAAGTCAATAACTATTAAGAATGTTTTTGTAGAAGCTAAGATTAACAATGCGGTAAAAAGAACAAAACACAACCTACGCCTAATTTGAAAGGCAGTGTAGTTGAAGATGTGCTCCTTGAGCAGATGTAAAAAATGTCAGACTGACAGATTGAAGTGAAACTTCGTGGTTCAGTGAAACATCTTTGTGGCCAAGCAGGCATGTCTAGGTTGTGCTTACTTGCCAGCACCTTTTTTTTGCTAAGGCATGAATGACCCAATTAACTTGACATCATCCAGCAGACAAACAAACAAAAAAAGTGATTATCGTGTAATTGATGTCTAGTGTCTGTGATGATAATGACGATGATGACGACGATGATAATGACATGATCATGATCAAGTGTCATGGCAGCACTGATCCGCTGGCATGACTTTTAAGACAGTCTTGATGTTGAAGCTCACTTGCTTGTAATGGCACATTGCCCTCGGGATTTTTGCAGCCTGGGAGCAACTGTTGTTTTCTAATCAGCACCATTTGTCCCGGTTCTACCGAATGATATAGTGCACACTCATGTTTATTACAATACAGGAACATTGTAATGTAGCAACATCTGCGCTGTATCAAATGCGTATAAATACAGGTATAAGGATTATATTTGCCACAATAATATGCAAGGTTTTGGTAAATTATTAAGAACAGGGATTTGAAACAAGTACAAGGAAACTATGAGTGTATCGGCACTATCACAAAACTACCAGTAACAATAAATCAAAAGAAGAAGAGAGTTAAACATTTATCTAGTTTGGATCATGGAATTTGGAATTATGTAGACCTTACCTTATAACACATGTAGTCTGTTTCTGCTTATGTGTCACGTCATAGAAACAACCCTGTCATATATTAAACCTTGTTGAATATTTCACCAAACAGTTAAGCAATGTTGACACCAGAAATGATCACAAGAGTGACACATGCAGGAAAACAGCACCTTAAAGGGGAAGTCAACCTAAAAACATTACATACAAGAATGTATTTTATGTAGGCCCAATAGTCGAAACATGGCACTCTGATCAATACTGCGTTTGTGGAATACGAGTTAAGCAATAAAATCCACCCGTTGTTAGCCATCTCAGGGGGCGGCCATTTTGCCACTTGCTGACGACTTAAAATGACACCACAGTCGCTCAGGGCACAGTGAATGTCCAATCATGGCTCAGCTTCAGAAAACATTTGAGATACCTGAAACATGTTACCTGAGCCCTGAGTAACTGCTGTGTCATTTTCAGTCGACAGAAGTGACAAAATGGCCGCCCCCTGTGATGGCTAACGAGAGTTGGATTTAGCTGTTTAACTCATATTCAACAAACGCAATATTAATCATAATGTCATGTTTACACTCGTGAAAGTGTATAGAATATTTTCTTGCAAATCATTTTTGGGGGCATTTGACTTTCCGTTGAATCTATTGGTGAAAATGAATCGCGATGATTAAGCACACAACCACGTTTAAGTTATTTCTCAAAACAAGTAATGCATTAACGTGGGGAAATACACTGTCAAGATACAACAACAAAAAAAAAGGAATGCTGATATGAAAATGAGTAAGCTGATACGAGCTGATGGCCGCCGCCAAATCAATAAAGACATTTGAGCAAGTTAAAGTTGGTTTAAACCAGGTTAGCAACAACAGCCTTTAATTTAATTGTAGTTGTTAACACATGCAGCATTCGCTTTTCTGTCCTTCGCCTCTTTTCCTGCACCTCAGCAGCAGTTGCCAGCGTCTGCCGAGGCTGTTGTGATTTTGCAGCGGGTGATTGGCAGCCATGACCCCAGCTGACCTCCAGCGCGGCTGTTGCTGATGTCAGCATCTTGCAGCAGATTGAAGCGTGCAATTTTTAAACAAAGTCCTCATCTTGGGCCCCACGGTGGGGGAGGGAGGGGTTTATCCACTTTACTTTTTAAAGAAACCGTATGCCTAATGAACGAGCGCCACTCAAGGTCTTAAAACGTATTCGCTTCTGCTTTATTGTTACGACACTCACTCTGCTTCATTGATGTTTCACCATATGTTTAGTTTGTTGTAAATTTGAACTACGCTCAATGTTTTTTTAAATAATTGAGTTGCCGTTTTTAGTTACATTGGAGTACGTCAATAAATCCTCTCGGTATGATGCAGTGCAGTTCGAGGCCTGTGCAAATTATGACCACGGCAGTGTGAATCGAAACTTAACGTGGACTCATAAAAGACTTGAATTCGATCTGTGGCGGTGTACCTAATGTTGTGGCCAGCGTGTATGGTCACTCCTTGTTGCGTAAGCAGATATTCTGGTGAGGCTGTACAAGTGAAGACTGTGTTGACGTCGAGCTCAGTGCTGTCTGGTCAGGATATCCTGCCATTCCCTCTTCTTGTCTCAATGAACTCTCTATGGAGGAGGAAGAGACATTATGAAACCCACTCATTATTTAGCATCTTATCTCACTCTCTGACTTCCCTTTCATATTAGACACACTTGCCCACACTTATTATCTGCTAGATTTATTGTCTTTATACACCACAATGGAATAATCAGTGTCTTAAACCGAACATACTGAATTCATCAAAATCAAATCAGACCTGCTGAAAGAGAAGTAACCACATTACGACTCATTTGCAAGCTTTAATTACAAAATTCCTGCAACACTCTCACCCTCTCTGTGCACATGTGACATATCCTCACCCTCTTTACATAAGGTGACGATATGACTTGTTGAATTAAAACTCAAAGCGGTTCTTTAGGCATATTGCACAGAAGATGAGCCGGATTGGGTCAGTGTAAACATGGAAAACGCAAATCCCTACATTTAAACACAAGCAGTGGCATATTGCCTGCACCTGACCCAACTTTATTGGCCCTGCGTGCCCTCCTCTGTGGCTCAGTGTCTTGTCTGTGGAGGTTTTGTGTGAACAGCTGGCTTGAAGACTCCAGACTCCACAGTCCGGTCATCTAATATCTTGTGGTGGGCCCCGAGGCCTCCAGTGGTGGGGAAACACCATCCATAAAGAGCCTCTTATCTGGACAGGGCCTCTTTACATTGCTAATAAAACACCACAGAGACTCTTTGACTGTATTTGAAATCTCTTAGATAATAACTTTGGATCAAAAGAAGGACCCAAGAAGGGGTTTGCCATCCTCAGCTTTCTAAGTATTTGGTCCAGCCACAGTCTCAGTTCGCTGAAGAAATGACATATGAATGAGTTGATTTACAGACCGTCGCTGTTAAATCTTCTAGCAGGCTAAATGAAACTTTTGAGCATGATTGTTTTTGATGTATTGGTACAAAGGTACTCATAAAATGAACCGCCTCTTTCTTGGCACATTAATACGTTGTATCAGTCACGCAGTATGGTTGTGTTCATACGGTTGTACCAAGGTTCTAAATGTATTGGTAAATTCCATAAAGAATTATTAATAATTATATTAATTATTATAATTAATATATTAATGCCCATAGTGAATGTTGCGCCTAACTTCATACCTGATCGTCTGTCTTCTCTTAAGTTACTTAGCAGCCTTAGTAGGCAAAAGCCCACAAAATACATCATCTCCTTTGGTTGACTGCACGCATTCACCGATACGTTCCAAAATTAGAAAAAGCGCGTTGCAAAATCTGCATTAAAATACCTGTTTTTGACACATACAATTATTTACAGCTCAAATAACAGCACAAATGTGCCATGTTTAGAAGAGTGGGGGTGCTATGCTATGTTCTATAACATATTATTGTAAAGACATCTTTTGACTTCACTTCACTTTTAACATCTCTTTTTTTCTTTTATTAACAAATGGAGACAATAAAATCCCTCCGGTCTGGTCTGCAACACTCAGAGAAGTTGGGGCAACCTCCACATCCTGTCATAAGTCCAACCTTCAAATTAAAAGCACGCCAACATAATAACAGTTTCACCATAATTTATTTGGGCCTGAAGTGGCTTATTTAGCGGTCACACTCAAAATATTTTGTTCTTATCTATTGAATGTGGCTGTTAAATAAGACATGATGTGGCCCAAGGAAATGTGATGAAACTTTTACTGTTCTGGTGTGGCCTTGGCATATGTTGAAGCCTTACACACAAATTGCACAATGCTTCAGATGAATGTTTATTGATTTGTGGGAATAAGTCACATGGCTTTTTACGTATATATGAAACCAAGCCGAAAAAGCCCAAAATACAATAAATCCCTGGAAAGCGAATCGTTTGAAAACCGTGTCATACAAAAACTTTGAAATTAGTCATTCATTTTACATACTTAATATGTAGGTAATTGAAGTGATCAAAAAACTAAGGAGACACTTGGGATCTTAATGAGCTCTCGAAAAAAAGAGCTAAAATTCCCGTCACTAATACTTGACCTTGTAATCTCTAACTTGTTTTTCTAGCCTCCAGGCCACGACTGTCTTGTACACAATGTGTAGCTCTTCTCCAGTCCGCCTCCTTCCCTCCTGGCATCTGTCCAGTGCCTCAAGCCATCGCACTAGTCAAACAATGATTCTGTCAATCAGACGACGCTCAGACTGACTTCAATTTAATTGTTTTAGGTCCTGATCAGCTGTTTTTAAAATCCACCCTGCAGAGATGCCAAGAACAAATCCAGCTAACAAAAATAAGAAACTTATTTTTTTGCCAAACAAATGACTAACACATCAGTACCAGAAGTAGAAGTCCAGTTCCATTCAGTTGGACTTGAGAGCAAGAGTACAAACAACATTTACGTATGTTTAATACCTTTCAAATTGTTGCCAAGTTTTGTGCCTTCAAAGAAGAGGGCAAATAATGAAACAAATTGAGACCAACAAACACATTATCTATTAGGACTGAGGTCTTTTCAAAACAAAGGTTACGGTATTTTATTTGTCTCAGGTTTAATGTACGGTGAAATATGATCTCTCCATTTCGCCCCTGTTCAACGTAATTGGAATGAGGCAAAAGCCATATTCTACTGGCAACACACACTCGTATTAGCAGCCTGTCACCCTCACCCTTCGCACAATTAACATAATAAGCATCTAATACCGAGCGTCACGGGGGGTTAGTATTAAATGGCAGAGGTGATAACTGCAATGTGACTCATCACACGCACACACACACAACGGCAATTAAATCTCATGGCAGTATCGTGAGCAGTCTTACAGCTGGCTCCATGTCCTGACATGTACCCTGACCTGATTGAGAGTGGAAGCAGCCCAAGGCAAGAATCAACACTTTAATAAGATGTTACTCTGACATGCAGTATGGGCAAGCAACTGCTGCTGCAGGCTGTCATGTGAGTGAGGGGAAACAAAAACAGTAGAAAAGCCCACATTTTCAAAGATATCTACCTTTAATGAACTTCCAAGCAGACACAACAACTCACGGGGAGCGGAGGAGGAGGTGGCGAGTGACACAAAGTGCTTTTGAAATAAGTTTGTATTTTGGACTTGTGCTGCCTGTGCAGCAGCTCCAGCACAATGTGCAACATAAAAGCCAGCCACTTCACAGAGCTTGTTGAGCTTTCAACTTTCGGCATGTCCCTCCTGAGACCTCCACTCACTGTCAGAGCGCTCACAACAAAGCACGCCCGCCTCACGGCGGCCGCTGGAAACATTAAGCGGAGGGATAGTGACGAGAGCCTGCTGCATTAATGCAGGAGGCCATTTTATTTATTTATTTATTTATTTATTATTTTTATAATGTTAACTGTTTGTACTTGTTTGGTTTCTAAGTTGACAGGCGCATATTTTGGTTTGCTGCATGCAGAACTTGAAACCACATCTAAAATGACGAGCATCTGACATGGTGTTTGTGGTACACTCGGGGAAAAAAACAATTCTTGTACTTTTAGGGATTCAGTGGCTTGATTCTTGGGTGGTAGGCCTACCCGAAGTTGTGCTGATTTTGTAACGCTAAACATTTTACAGTTTGGGACCATACTTTTCACTTTCTGATGTGATTTTGATGATTGCAAATTGTGTATCTTGACAAATGTGCATTAATAAACTCTCACAATCCTGGCAATGTTGATGATGAAGCCTTTTTTGCCCAGCCAAAATTTCTCAATCAGAAATAAGGCCAAGTCTCCCTTTTGGCTTGGGGCCATTAATGATTGTGCTAGATAAATTTTGCCTGGCAACAAAAGGATATAAAGCATGTGGAATTGTGTTTCTTCCTTACAGTCTGCAAATTTGTGACAAAATCTCTAAACGCTAAACCCCAAATCATAACGCTAACAGGTGGTTCTGAAATCTTGAAAATCAAATGCCACCGAAAAATGATCTTAGCTTTCCAAATACCACAAAGGCCCATATTAAAATAAGAAAGTTTTAGCCACTGAAACATTATTCACAGATTAAAAAGTTTGTTAAATTATTTTTTTCCAAGCCCTATTTGAAGCAGCTTGTGTAAAACATGTTGACGAGATTTTCTGATTCCATTAGCAATTCTGTTTAACAATTCAGTTCTTTATCCATTCTCCTATCAAAATTTTATTTGGGGGGGGACTAAAGAAGTAGTTTTGAAGCCACTTTGTCTTATGCTTTAATTATATCTGTAAAAAACATACATTTATTAAATTTACATGACTTTACAAACCCCAACTCAGTCGCCCACAGACCAGGACAGCTTGATGGGGGGGGGCACGGGGTTGCCAGAATATAAAAATAGAAAAATATACAGTGTACATACTGTTTTATGGTGTTGAAGATGCCCTCCAGAACATAGAAAATGTCTGCGCCTACATTTATGTCTATAAATCAATGAAATCATGGACTTTTTCAAGATCTTTAAACAAAGCAAATTAGATCAAGATGACTGTAAGCACAACTTACTGGACTGTATTTTATGTTGATTTGTTCCAATTTGTCTTTTCCTTTCATGTCGTCCTTGGCTTGGGTGCAAACAGGTCTTCAAAGGGAGTGTTTGACCCTTGTTCCGCCTCCCTCCATCCAACAGAGCCACCCACCCACACACATAAACACACACACACACACACAGTACCCCTAGCCAGCACACTTTGGTTTGCAGACAGGCCCATCAAAGGCATCATTTGACCACCATGAATCGAACACCGATTCGTAACACAAGCAGCACGGCTGGTCACTTGTCTGTTATCCAGTGGGATACGAAAATGAACATTTGTAAGGACAGGTAGCAGGTTGCATTCAAGGCAAAAAAATAAATAAAAAATTGCAATTTGCTGTCCGCCATCCGTCCTTTGAAGATGGATTTTTTTAATTGAATATTAAAATTAAACCATATTACTACACTGTAAAAGAAAAAAAAAGAACTATTTGTGTAGTGAGTATTTGAAGGCAACAAACATCTGTCTTCCAAAAGCTTTTTATTTATTTGACAAGTTTACACAAAAATTCTATCACAAACGAAAATAGCCCCGACCCACACACACCACACACACACCCACACACCCGCAAACCTCTTAGGCGCAATCACACCTGATACATAGTAATGACAGTGTCAAATCTTAATAAGATATATAAACCTAATAATGCTTAAAATAATATTAAAATAATAAAAAGTTTACAAAAATGATAAGTGCAGCATGAAAAACGACTCCATTAAAGCCAACCTCATTCATTTTTACACCAAGAGCACAGGCTGCCTACAAAAATAGGGCCCTACATGTTTGTTCACCGCTGTTATTTGTCATGGACAAACGAACAGAACAAATTAGAATGATTAAGACAGAATAAACAACAAAATCAGCATCTTTGTTTACAAACACAACAGGTCAAGTTCAATGCCATGTATTGTTCTGTACATTATGACACTCAAATTAAGAAGACTTGAGCAAGTCGTTCTGTCCATCCCAAAGGAGCACAACACACCTGCAGCTGTGTCATTTCCTTCACACTCATCGTGTTCCTGTCTCTTTTACACACGTAGCCTTCCTCTCACCTCTTCTACTCCTCCCATCTGCACCTCATCTGGACAACATTAACAGGGCAGCTGACATGGTAAACTCTAAAAGTGTGCCAATGGAAAATTCTACTCGTAATTTAAAGCTGCAAGACGAAGACCCCGGCCTACAACAACAGTGACACCTGGCTCGAGTTGGGCAGGGGAAGCACACGTCCCAGAGGGTATCGAGAGATATGAGACTTTCTCAGAAACAAAATGCACCGAGCACGACAGTGGGAAGGGGGGGGGGGGTCGACCTGTCACTTAGCTTGACGCATTAATCTGTTGACAAGCTCAGCTGCTCCCACAGCTCCAACCTTCCCTCCGCTTGGAGCAAATTGGCCATCCTTTCCAGTCCAAAGTGCTTGACTCAGATCTGCAGGCTTAGCTGTTACCTGAGGCAAGTCAGACCAAGACCTGCCTTCCAGCCTGCCTTTTCTAAATTATAGCCTTCTACTGTCGCTGTTGCCTGGGGCCAGCCGTGTGTGTATGCGCGTGTGCGGAAACTCATTGCTTTACTCAGAAACACACGTTCCCTCACCACCGCACACAGAAAGCCAAGAGCGAGGACCTTTTTGCAGTGTTATCATTGAACAGAGTGTTCTAGATAAAGCTGCAGTAGCTTTGCTTCATCCCTCTCTAAATAAAGATGTGTGCTGTCATTTTCCCATAATATGGCTTAAAGCAGGAACATTCTTGGCTCTCTTCTAAATATGAAATTCCCATAGTGCAACAATGCCGCCCGCTTTTACTTCCAACGTGTCAATCAATACATGCAGCCAAGCTAAAGTTACTTTGTGCAGAGCGGTTACAGAGCTCAATGTAAAAGTTTGTAAAATATATTTGTGTTTTTATAAGGAGTTTGAAATTTGCAGCTCCAGTAGAGCGAGCCGTCGAGAAATGTTGACTCTGAAAAGAAAAGGTTTTACGTGAGCAATGTATGTGCAAATATATTGAAATAAAGAGCTATTTGTTTTACTGCTGGCTGGTTTCCAAGTGTGCAACAGGTTTTTATGGTGATGCAAAACACGTGAAACACCACCTACATTTTCAGACAACACACCACCCCTGTCATTAATAATTAAGAAGAAATGTTCCCGTAGTCTCTGATGCATTATGATGCTATTTTCACTGCCAATTTAGTTCTAACCCTAACCATTTGAGAACGCTTTAAAACTGCAATGTAATAATAAATAACAAAGCCCTTAAATAGATTCACAAAATGTGTTGCATTTACTATTGCGGTGGATGTTGATAACCAGTAACAAAATGTGCATTTCATTTTTAAATGAACAATTTATTTGCCGTTTACTATTTATTGGATTCAATGTCGACCGTTTTCCTGCTAGACCAGCTGTTTTGTTTCTATTGAAAAAAAATCCTTATCATGAAACGCATACCAGTAATAAATGATTTGTAACATTTCAGTTCATTGCATTTGCATTAAGCCAGCCTGTACTTCATGGTAGTGTTTTTTTTTTTTATACACATTTCTTTCAGTCAGGCAAGAGGTCTGTCATTCAGCTGTCCCACATAACACATCAAAATGTCACCCCGGGATTTTCCACTTTTGATACCATCATTGCTGGCAGCACTTAGTTTATGTTTTTTAAAAAAACTTTTATGTAGGTCATTTTTGAAACAGCAGTGATGACCTATCTGTGGTTTTGTTTAGAAAGTTTGGATCTTGTTCACACGCTGGGAAAACCGTATTTATCCACAGTGAATCACATCCATATTCAAGTAGCTTCCAGAGTGACACATTAGTCCTGGTGTAAAATACACCTGTCATGTCAATTATGGGAATTATAGTATTCATGTGAAAACATGTCCACCTGTAATGTTTACAGAGCTCACGACAACAAACAATACACTGTGCCAGTAGGAATCCTTATCGTTGAATTCTTTGTATTGTGTACTGATGATTGACAAGTGAAAATGAGCCAGAATGTTTATTCGGGCCATTGATACCTACTATATTAAGGTTTGTCATATTTTCTAGTCTCGTTATGCTATTAACAACCGAGATGCTTTCTTTTGTGCTTTATCGTGATATATGCCATGTTCACATTTGGAGTTTACTCAACGTTTGTCCAAACAGTAAAGCCATGAAAGTTGTCAGTTTCATTTTACGTGGCAAGAGATGGGCCTGGAGGTTATCGTATTCGTAAGGAGAGTGGTTTATTTGTACTAAAAATTAAGAACTTGCAGAGAGTTTGTTTTGGATTTGGATACATTAAGACACTGGGAAACATTAAACGACTTGAACATGTAATATGTGATACGTCCCACTATATTAGAGTTTTTTTTCATGTGCACAATATGCAATCGGTATTTGAGTTGTGTTCATTTAAAATCAGCAATGATCTTGCTTTGACATGAAACAATATTACATACTGATGGAGATTGACGCCAGTATCGCTTTTGTGAAACCAATTATCAGTTATACTTCTATTAATTAATTTGAAAAAAATATCTTAATTTGTTATTGATAATAGGAACACATATCAGCAATACAAATTTATCTTTCGCATTTGTGTGAATTCAATTGTTGTTAATTTTGTTCATAATTTATAGTCTGGGATTATTTATTTATTGGAGCCATTATCAGTTACTGTTATTTATATTTTTCAAAATACAACTAGTTATTGCTACAAATATTAATCAAAGGCAGTGATCACCCACATTTAACTTTATGCCCCACAATAGAAAGTTAACAATCGTCATTGGAAGTTAAATTACCAGCGGCGATCACTCAATTTGCATTTTCCTTTTAAAATGTTCAAAGTATTAATAAATCAATTAATCACCTATTTAAATAAAAGTAGCATCAATGTAATAAATTTATTACTCTATGCAGACGGTAATATTGTGTTTACGAGTAGAACTCTGAAAAAGGAACATTTTCCCTTTGACCTGTCTAAGGTTTGTCATAAATAAATCATTCAAACTCAGCCAGTTCACACTTTGAGCTGGGGGCTATAATAAATCAGCACAAAGGAAAACAGTGAAAAGGGAAAGTATGCGCGAGAAAAACTTTGATTGAAAGAAACC
Organism: Idiotropiscis lumnitzeri; assembly: GCF_059441095.1. Lineage (NCBI taxonomy): Eukaryota > Metazoa > Chordata > Actinopteri > Syngnathiformes > Syngnathidae > Idiotropiscis > Idiotropiscis lumnitzeri. Next base: position 13,380,940 of record NC_142391.1, on the reverse strand, counting down.
TTCTCGTGCCACAATAATCCACGCAGTTTCATTTTAACCACTTATCAGGAACCAAGCCATCCGGTTTCTATCGTTAATCCTGTTCAGGGTCACCAGTGAGCTGGAAGTGGGGCACACCCTGGACCGGTGGCCAGTCAATCACAAGGCATCCTTCAGCAGGCAAGGAACCATATTTGGTAACTTTAAAAAAAAGACCCCCTTGTCACTTAAGACAATTGGAAATTGTTGCTTTCACCAGGCCAATTAGCAAAAAGAAATAAAAGATAACTGCACCTCTTATAACGCAAATAAAATTAGACATTTAGTACTGCGTATGATTACAGAATTGAAGAAAAATAAAAGATCTTCGGTGATATAGTAAAATTATTGTTTAGGATATGATGGCGTATTAGGGGCTACCTGAAAATATCATCTGTAGTCACAGTGAGAATGTCAGAATTGTAAAAGAATAAATGTTTGATTCTACAACAACTAGATAAATAACTAGATAAATTTGCAATTGTTTACGTGATTTTTTTTTCCCATAAAAAAATAACAATCGTTGCAAAATACACAGATCTTTCTCAGATTTTTTTTTCTTTTCTTAAGAGTGTAATAAAGATTTTCCCCAAAATGTCTAATGATTTTACGGCATTTTTGTACTATAATGAGGCAATATAAGGACACGATGGTAGGGAGGAAAAAATAAGGCAAAAAGAGATGTCAAACACAAAAGGTTTGAGCGTGCCGTCACTTCTCCTCGAGGTCTGCTTTGTTTGATGTTGAGAGCAGTGCCCACATGTCCAGCCTTTCTGCCAGGAAATTGCAACTTCGTCCCCCCCCCTCCGAGCCCCTCCGACTGCTGGGAGAAGCTTTCTTCGTTTGATGTTCTAAAGAAGACTCTCCAATGCAAGTTGGCCTTTCATCCACTCTCTTCTCTTTTTGTCTGTGATTCACGCAAAAGCTGGCAAAAGTTAGCAACATTTGAGAATTTCCCTTGTGGATGAGTTATCTATCTATCAATTTCACAGGTCAAAGGTTATAATAAGACACTGAAATAAACAGCTTGCGAGACAAAGAGAGGAATCTTGCTGTCAGCTTTGGGACATTTAATAGCTTTCAATCATGATTCAGATTTTCAAAAGCATGTCTGAGTGTACCAAATTACGGGAAAAACTTGGAGGGTCAAAGGTTGGCCATTCAATGCACAAAAAAAAAATGGCAGTTCTTACTTTACTCGCAGGAGCATGCATGATAATAAGCCGGTGTTGGCCGAGTCTGTAATGAAATGAGGGACTGTACTTGAAGATGAAGAGGGAAGTGAGTCATTGTCGTGTCAGTGTAGGTTCCTGTCGTACTCAGGCATACATAATAGGACCAAGAGTTGTTAAAGAGGCGTTAGCCTTTTTTTTGGAGAGGAGGAATATCCAAAAAAAGCTCGACGGTCAAAGAGATTCTTGTTTCAGAGGACTATCCATCAAGTAGCTTTCTTTGTTTGTTGTTATTGTAGTTTTGTTTCACGCAGGCTCCCTCTGCAGTTGTGAGCTGAAATTCACAACTTTCCTTTTTAAAGGGGAAGTCAACCAACAGAAAATATTTGCAATAGTATGTATAAAGTGGCTTCACTTGTAGAAACACGGCACTCTGATTAATAGCGCGTTTGTGGAATATGAGTAAAACAGCAAAATTCACCTTTTTTTTTAGCCATCTCAAGGAGGCGGCCATTTTGTCATTTCTGATGTGAGTGGAGGCTTAATTGTAAAAAAGCAAGCTAGCAAAAAAAAAACTAGCTAGCTAACTTCTGGATCATTCCTACCCCTTTTGATCAGGAACTGTATTATTTTGGCTGATGATCAGTTAAATAAGCTTTTGTTTTCGTATAGCATTCACAAGTCAACCCATTTGTTGATCCCTTTTTTTAACATGTTCAACAAAGTCAAGTTTGAACTGTGAAACACAGACAATATAGAGAGCATGGATGGTGCAAAACCCGATTTCAATAAAGTCAAAATGTGAATAAAAACGTAATACAATAATTGGCAAAGCCCTTTTCAATCTATATTAAATTGAGAAAGAGAAGATTTAATGTTAAAATTCATCTAACTATTTTATTTACATAACATTTTTCAAAGGTTCAAAACGCAACACTAAGTGATGTACAGTGATTCAATGGAAAGAACAAACAAATGCACAGAGGCCCACCATGCCCACAGGTAAACATATACCCAACCGTGCAAATACACGGACACACAGAACACATCGGACAGTATAGAGATATGGAAAGGAATTGAGGATCCAGGTGAGGAATACAATCTCTGTGGAAGCAATCCACAGAGGTGCCACAGTCCGCAAATAACAATTTAGTTTTATTTACAATCATGCAACATGCATGGATTTGAGTGACCAAAATGAAATATTGTACCTTCGGGCTTGTCATTATCATACATTTCACCTGAGTAGTGCTTCATAAAGCTTCATTTAAATGAAGTGTTTATCTCAAAGCAGTAACTGATCATTATCCGGCAGCAGTTGTGGTCTGGTCTTACTTTGTTGAAACAGTTAAATTACTCTGTTAGATCTGTCTTTCTCAAAACAGAATAAATCTTGGGATACATTTGATTGAGCCAGATGCAGACAAATTTACAGCCCTAAAATCAATTATTGCAGCATTTTGGAGGAGAGGGGGGAATGGGAGGAGAAAATTTGTAGTTCTATGACGACTACAAACTCCATCTGATGAACTAGATAAGAAAAGCTTTTAAACTTGATTGCTTGTCAAAAGAGGCGTTGAAGGATGGAATTGTGTGAGGTTTTTGACTGAATTGGTTTCTCAAAATGCATCTGATGACGTTAACCAAGCTTGCAATGTTACTAACTCACTATGTTGACCTTGAGATAGCCAATAAGTCAAAATATGGAGCGCTTTCCTTCTCATTCCCTCTTTGACAAGTGTTGCATCCCACTAACAGCAGCCCTGAATCTCCGCTTGGAGCACAGCTCAGCTGATCTGACAGCATACAAATTCAAGGACCAACATCTGTCTTATTTTGATCGTGGAACGAGCTTGGCACTAGCGTATTTTGGACGGCATCCAGTTTCACATTTTGAACTAAAACTAGAACAAAAAAAACATTTTGGCTTCTCAGGATTCATAAACCATGGGTCCATGCAGGCACAAACAGCTGTTTTGTGTTGCCCTCCATTTGCACTGAGTCGTATTAATCAGCTCTCGGTTCACACTGGTGATTTATGTAACCATCCTGCATTGGGTTTGAAGGAGAAGAGAACACAAATAGATTGCAGACGCCAGCTGGGGTGTGAGTAATGTCCAACAGGCGGTGGTTTGCCAAAACGTGTCGCCACCACACCTCCACTTTAGATCAACACCCCCATCCAAGTTGACATCCAGGTGAAGTGACATGACACTAGTCTCTCCATTTAATTCTGACTTACAGCCATCTATTTTCCATGGCTCATCCTGTTCAGGGTCACAGGTGATCTGGAGCCTATCCCAGAGGAATTACAGCACAGACTGCTCTCCAGTCAATCATAGGAAATAGGTAGCCAAACAATCATTTACACTTGCACTCTTCCAAATGAGAGTTTCCAATCAACCTGACAAGCAAACTCTGTGCGAAAGCTTCCGGCCAAAGTGTGTGATTCCAACATGTGTTTATGATGTACATACAATGGGTCATACTTCATTTGGCGGTATGTAATTTAGATAAGTCAGAGCGTGATCATTAACCAAGCTAAGGCAGCACTGAAGTCATCATTCTGTAAAACATTTAGGCCATAATGTGTGAGTACAAAACAGTCGAATGAAAAAAGCAAATACAGCCGCGACATAACCTCGAATCATAAAGTGAGGACCCTTTGGAAAAAAATCATCCCTTCTAGAATGACAGTACACTGGCAACATCATAAGACAAACATTTTGGGACGCGGTGATAAACAACAGCTTTAAACACAGATGCTCTCATCAACTTACAAGGATGTTGTGCCTAAGGATATACAATACAGTAATTTACCTCACGATCTCCATTTTGCTGTTTTCTTCCTGCATCATTCGCCTAGGAAATAAAACGCTTCTCATTATCACACTACAATTCATGATATAAAAATAAAAAGGAAACATGTTCTCCTCCATTAAAGTTTCGCTTTTCCATTGCTGATTCCAAAACAGCCTGGCCGCACACCACCCACTTGGCCTGACTTGGCCTTCATTGCTTTTCCATTACAATCAGGCACCAATCAAATGGGGTGGGACTGCGATGGGATGAACTGTACAAGAGTCGGTGACCCCTGATGTACAATATTGGAAACATGGAAGTGATCAGCAGCACGTGATACATGGACCGACAGATCACAACAGCCAGTCAGATAATAAAAACGCGGTTATTCTTTTGGTTCTCATGCTAAATATTTTGCCTAATTGTGCCAAATGAAAAGCAAGACAACACAAGTCAAAACCTCTCGTGATAATACCAGCACTGACCAGTTGATCTCTAAATCGAGCCTGGATCTGGTTTATGCAGACACCTCAAAGAGATCTGTCTTTTTCTTAAGCCCCATATATGGCTGACTATATCATAATAGATTTAAACTATTTTATTCCCCTGGAGAAAGGAGTAAAAGTCAGCAGGCCTGGGAACAGAGACACAACAAAACAATGTTTGAATGTACAAGACGGATGATGTGACTACGAATATTTGACAGTGCACGTAACCTCGGCCAAATAATACCAATTCTCTATGTATGTAAGACAAACCTCTAATTAAGTAGGATGGGATTGTGCAGTTGGGGATTTGTTTTGGACTTTTCCTCAACCTGAAACATATGGAGCGCTATAATTTCTTGGCAAGCTTTTGTGGCAAAGGCCGGACCTCTTCCTGTGGTTCTTTTGTTCTAAGTGGGGCCAGGAGGTATCGAGGGATTATGCTTATCATTGACACAGGATGCCAGCAGGAGTTCATGGTGCGAGAGGGGAAGTGACAGTGTGGCACTTGCTTGTTTTCACAGAGAATGAGGCGCTATTGTGACACACGGCTGTGCGAGCCGGTGAAAACAGGAACACTAATGACGTCCCTGAAGATTATCAAGAGGTTTCTTCACCAAAGCTGCATAACATCAGTCCCTTTTGGGGTATTGTTTGCTATCCAAAGCTGGACAAAACTTCAGTGTGTGACAGTGACATCAATCGCAAAGAGGGAGACATCTAGTCATGTATTGGTTTCTGGTGTATGTGCTTGGTTAGGGGATGTGGTTTGCAGGTCGATAATATCACTGTGTCACAGGTGCATTTCCCCTCCCTGAGTAAATGTGGTTTCGCAACTAGCGTCACACAGCTTGTGTGTTTAAGGTCTTGGCGTAACAAACGCATAACAGCTACCAGCAAGAAGAAGGCAATGATCATGACACAACTGAATGGCTCTTGTTCCAGTATCAGTGCAACTAAAGACTGCAGAGACTATACCACCATAGCTTAATTATATCACGTTTGTCTTCAGTAGTGAGTACTTCGTGAAAGTTTATATTTGGGCTGTCTGCCATTGAGACATTAAAATCCACCAATCCCCCTGAGGCACTTAATCTTATGCATTCCCCGAACTGCTCCCTTGACACCCTTCCATCCAGTCCTGGCATTTGTCATAATCTTGTATGTTTTGATGATCAACAAGTTTTTCTTTTATGGCCTTAATAGCAATTATTTGTTTTCAAAATAGATTTATTCGGGGTATTTTTGGTACAGGTAATCTGTTGCTTCTGTGAGCTATAGCTGCTTTTTTTTCTGCAAGAAAAAAAAATTAAAGGTGAGCCAATTGTGAGAAAAACAATGATGTGGCAATTCTTGGGTGTACTCCAACATCAGCTGGGATAGGTGGTACAAATTCTAAGGACATCATTTCTAGGTGCAGCCTAACAATAGAAGACATCGTGTTTGATGGGCAACAAAATTGGCGGAATCCAACTGAAGCCGGAAAAAAAAAAAATCTGACTTACTACCTGTAATGCGGGCCAAACTCTGACACTGTTCAGACAGGGACCGAGCAGCTGGTTTGAGAGGGTAACATACCTCTGGAGCACCCTCCACAGGGCTCGCCAAGAGAACCAATCAAATGCCTTCTCCAAGTCCACAAAGCAAACTCTCATTCACCATCCAGAACTCTAATAGTGTAAAGATGGCCCACTCTTCCACAGCCAGGACGAAATCCAGACTGCTCCTACTGAATCTGAGATTCCACTTTCCAACGGATGGACCTCTTCAAAACCCCCGAATAAGCCTTATAAGGGAAGCTGAGGAGTGTGATCTTGCTGTGGTTGGAGCATTTAATCCAGAATATCCTGGAAGATGTCCAGAAGTCGTTCCCCATAGCCTCACCTCAAGTACCCATCAGCTGCCTCGGGAGTACAACAGGCCGAAAAAGTCCATTAGGATTCTTTGTTTAACTTAGCCGCATCCCTCACCACGAGTGTCCACCAACTCGTTCAGGGACAACAGGCATCGATCACCTCTCACAGCTCCAGTTGGCCGCCTCAACAATAGGGGCACGGAACATGCACCTCTCGGACTCTATATCCCTCGCCACTCTTTCTTACAGGGGACTCTGTCAGTCTGACATTCCCAGCAGACCCTCACGATACATTTGGATCTGCGTTCCTCTCATCGGCAGAGCCAACACAACACCAGGTGGTGATCAGTCGACAGCGCTGCACCTCTCTTCACCCAAGTGTCCCAAAAGCTCCTCTCTGTTGATGCATCATCAGGGGTAACTCCAAGTTCAGAATCTTGCTCGAGGACACTTTAACATGGTCATAAGGGAACACGATTGAACCCACAACCTTTAGGTTGGGAGACGACCACTAAACCATGTGCGCTATGCTGCCCACAACGGGGTAGCAGAGGGTACAAATTAGATAATTATTTGATAGATAAGATAGATAGATCAGGTAAGATATACACACACATATGCACGCACGCACGCACGCACGCACGCACATGCACACACACGCGCAGTGCCTATTGATACATTGTTGTTACATGGCTGACACATTCACGTTGTTAGTACCTGTACAAAAGTTGTATTGCAAAAGCATCTGCACCACTTGACTAAATACCCAACTGAAAGTCCGTTCTTTGTCTTCTTTCTTTGGGTAAGAGAGAATATGAGAGGTTTACATATTTGAGACACAAAGGTTAAAGTCATAAACGTCCAGCAGCGAGAAAGTTGCCCATGAACAAAAGTGTTACATCACACACACACACAAAAAAAAGTCCATTAGCTCATAAATCATAGTTGATTATGTTTGTCTTATGACTTGTCTCCACAAAATGGGGACCAGAGGTCAGAGCTGGTCAAACGTCTCCACCCCTGTCACCTTTTGAACTTTGATCCAGCTGCCCCCCTCACCCACTCAATGCTCAGTCACAGGGGTCAGGGGTTTGACCTCACCCACTCGGGCCCAGCAGGCTAATGGCCTGCCACTGTCACTGCCTGCCGCAATAACAACTCCATGAAGCATTCTTACAGCTAGCGTGCAGCCTGTGGTTGCCGCAAATACGTCTGCATTGGTGGGACACTGATTTGTCTTATGTTGGAAACACAGACGACATAGTGATAAGACATAGACACAGAGGGAGCGTCTGTGAGTTTGTAATCAGTGCAAGCATGTAAGCCACAGAATATCAAAACAAGGCCAATGCTGCTGCTTACCCTTCGATTGCAGAAGGAGAATTGTGTGCATCTGTGTTAAAAGGTCCTGTGATAGTGAACAATGGTTCCTCTTCATCAGGTCATGTGGTGCGTTTGTGCGCGCATGTGCACGTGTGATTTTGTATCCAACTGTTTGTGTGTGTATGTGCGCCTTGCGGTGCAGCCTGATCACATGAAACCAGTGCTAATGAGGGACTACTGTTCGCAAACATTAGTTGATCTCTGCTGCAAGCACACTAGTACAACATGTGGGAGGTTCAATGTGGTATCATGTGACTGAGGTCACACTACAGTGGAGTACACTTCTTCTATACAGACACAGTTACACATGGCCATCAGCTAAATTGTGTTCACACTATCGAATGTGTTTTATGGTGGGCCTGAAGTGCAAATCACAAAAATAAATAACAAAAAAAAAAAGAAAAAACGGTTATCGCAACACAAATAAAAAAAAATGTATATGAAAATAAAAAGCAGAACACAACAGCAAATCAAAAATCACCCAAAAATGAAAGAACAGATAAAAAAAAAAAAAAATCACAAAAACAACTAAAAAAAACAAAAAAGTTATTGCAAACAATTAAAAAACAAAAAAGGAAACAAAAGAAAATGTACGTTAGCCATGAGTCTGATGTTCCTCTGCCCTGCCCCACCTACCAACATGTTGCTGTGCTTTGCCATTTTTAACGTGATTTTTTTTTTTTTGCAATTCATTTTCTTTCATTTTTTTTTGTTTTGATTGTGATCTTTAATTTGCTGTCGCGTTCCGTCTCTAGTGATATGGTTTGTTTGTTTTTGTGTTTTTTGTTTGTGTTTGTGATTACATTTCTTGTTTTTAGAATTTTTGATTCGTTCCGTTTCGTCTTTTATTTTGTGTGTTTTGGTTTTCTGGTATGACTCCCTGCACTTTTTTTTACCAAGATCGCAGACCGTTCTGCTCCATGCTAGGCGTTCTGGCGTAGGGAGGGTGCGTCCTTTGACAAAAAGTGCCCAACTTTTTGCCTGCTAGAACCACATCTAAGTCAGATGCAACAGGTAGATGGCTATACTAATGCAATTTCCGTGACTATGATCAGGACCGATTGGCAGTCTGCGCAGAAATGCCGCTCACCGCACAGTACTTGTTCAGTTCCCATAAATAGAGGCCATTACAGCTCAAATCCATCCGTCCATTTTCTATTTGCAAGTATATTTAGTCTATCCAATGCTGACATCATGTGAAACAATGAAATTGTTCAACTGTATACATTTGAATTGGCCAAATGAGTCTTTCTGTGATAGAAAAGTCTGAATATAATAGTCCCACATGATGCAGGGTTGTACGAAGTCCAAAACCTGCAAATAAATTACAAGGCTTGTGAAGGGTTTTAATTAGTGGCTGCACGCACACTGTACACATGCGTACACAAATATACTTGTGCACACCACAATGTACGGACAGTCGAGGAGGCTTTATTGTGCCAGTTAGTAATCACTGTCCCATTAGGAGGTTTTTGCCAATAGGGCTTATTTAAAAAGCCTTAATCCCTTTTCCCAGTGGGGCGCTATTGTTGGCCACTGCCCAGCGTCCAGGTGAATCATTACAGGAAGTGAAGTGGATGTTATTGGTGTGTCTGGCTCACAGTCTCCTATTGGAAATTGGCCAGCTGACAGCATTGGGCAGCGCCTGTGGAGCCATTGTGTGAAAAAAAACTTTCTTTAGCCCGAATACCAAACACACAAGTGTAGTTTAGTGCGTTCAGTCTTTAATGTGCATTTACAGCAACCAGATGAAGACAGATGCCCGCATTTGAGTCATTTTGGGGAAACAAAGCCTCTTGGCCGTTTTGTCTTGTTTGCTCCTCTGGTGCCTAATTAGAGAGTCCCATTAAAGCCACCAGCATGACTCAAGAGTAGCCGTCTTGTCCCTGATGCCTTTTGATGGAGCGCCTCAAATTGCTGGGCCTCGCCCATTGATGTTTCACTCAAACGGCTCTGTGGTCACATGATGAGGATTAACGGCGACTGATGGTCATAGTTGGTTGTTTGAAGATCACACAGGTTCGGACGCAAAGATAATACAAAAACGTGCTTTTCCTCAAAGGGTTTAGCGAACTGAAACATTTCAACAGCTGATCAGGCATAAAATTTGTTTTGATTTTTGTGATATTTTTTAAAAAGGTAAGATTTATTATCTGTGAGGAGATAAAAAGTTTTCCTATTCAACTTTCTAAAGACTCTGTTGACCACTAGCAATACTCAACGGTACCTATTTTTGTGACGCATGCAAGTCTAATGCAAAAAGCAGTCTAAAAGTGCACGCGGGTGGAGTTTTCTTTTTTTGGGCATTTTGCTAAACTTTGCACGGGTAGAATTGGCGTAACAGGCTGTTTGCGATTTTGTGCGTTGTTGTGGGATAGAAGTAGACTTTTCCCGGGTCTAGACTTCAAAATCAGGGTGGTCATAGTGCAAGCCCATAGTGCGCCATGCCTGACATAACGGGGGGAAAAAAACGCACCCAACTTGGGGATTGCACTCATGCCCTCAGCTTGGAAGAGCAGAGCACTAAACTAAATGTCCGAGTCTCTGGTTTTCCAAATCGCCTCATGACCGCAATGAAAGGTACAACTGAGGCTGGCATTTGTTAAACATTTTCATATTTGGGATGTGGTGCCAACCCCCACCCCCTTCAATAGTGAAAATGGTTATTCATCGGTAGCAGTGATACTGATGGAGAGCACAGAATGATCTTCTAGCCAGGAGGAAGACGAAGTCGAAAAAAAAAAAAGAAGATTTGGAGACTCAGAGTTCTTTATTCATACCTAACTTTGGCCAACAGAAAAGTACACGGGGTGCCACATACACGAACCAAAGTGCGCACACAGCATTTGAATCAATCACATCTGTGTGACAGAGCAGCCTTTGCTATTAAGAGAAGTCTTGATACGAAAGTTAGTGCGTGTGTAACGTGCACTCAACACAAAAACACAAAACAAGTGGATTAAATTAGAAGGGTGACTATCAAAGCCATGTGTTTGGGAGCACGCCATGCTAGCGGGTGCCAGAAAGGAGAGCATTCGCAAGCCTTCATGTTGGTGAAAGCTTTTAATCAGAGAGAGAAGTGACAAAGAATTAAAGAAAATCCATTGGGAGAGCTTATAGTGGGGGCGGTGGAGTCTTGGCGAGCTTCAACTAATGGGGATGTGGATATAAACTTTCATACCCCCAGCTGTTTTATACTACTATTTACTACAGAGCAGGTGCACAACTCTGAAAATCTCTTTCTACTTCTAAAATCTCGTAAGAATGAGCAGCACAGCCACACTGTAAATCAAAGAGTTAACAGTTAAGGCACCTCAGGAGCAAGTCAAGATTTGAAAATGCAAGAAACACAGAAGTATGTAGAGAGTGCATCAGTTCATGAATTTAAGCGTGCATCGCTCTTTTTCTTTTAAAATTGTTGTTAAACTCCCGTGTTGACTCTGCCCGATATTGTCACCTTCATTTTTGCAGAATTGTGTAAACACAGTCCAACAAGGAAAAGGAAAAAGATCACCCCCCCCCCTCCAAAAAAAATAAAATTTAGCTTTTTTACGTGTTTTTGAGTGGTGAAAATAGTCTTCAGAAACTTTCAAAAGACCGATGCTTAAGGCAGGGCCTGTCAATAAGATTGGGCTCCTTCACACAAGGGGGTGGAGGTTGAGGTGGGGGAGAGGGGCCCACAGGTGCCGAGCCTTAAGCCTGGGGGAGGAGTGTTTGAGAAGGGGAATGGAGGTTTTGTGTGTGTGTGGAGGGGGGGGGGTCAAATTAGATGCATTAGAAGAGGAAAAGACGACTGCAGTAGATTTGTCCGTGTTAATTTGAAGGTGGTCAAGACTCACTAAATGTAAAGTGGCTTTGCATTGTTATGCATCCACATTAGGTGACAATCTATTTTCTCATAATCTGTAAAATGCACGCTTGAAGAGTGGTGCAAGGAGCAATATCATTTTGCATAAAAAGTTTCAAACTTGTAAACGGCACTTGAAAATGCATTCCTCCACTCTTTCAAAAACCAAGAGGGCAGAGGGAGAGACGGCAGGGGGAAAGAAACGTATCAGCATATTGTATTTGCTCAGCAGAATTTAATATGCGCGAGCTGGAGGTGCTTTTCTTCTGGGGCCAATTCCCTGGAGACACATCCATCTCTGGGAGATGGTTGGGAGGACAAAAAGAGGGGCTGGGGTTGTGCTGGGGGAGTGTTTTGCCCCCGAGGCCCAGTCCGGGCTCGCTTAAACACACACACACACACACACAAGCATGATGGCGCAAAGCAGATATCAACAGTTGCAAACACACACAAGACATACACACAGATGCACGTATTCACACATGCACGGTCCTCAGACAGAGACCGCCTTGTCTCACAACAAATACAGACTTGGTCAAACAGAGGGGGGAGGGAGGGAAAAGGAGGAGGGTGAAAAGGATTTTAAAGGGGGGGGGGCACACAGGGAAAAAGACATATACTCCAAAGTGAATGGTCTAAGGAGAGAGAGAGGGGCTATTTTATTAAAAGAAACATGCTGGATAAAGGAGCTCCAGAGTGAGTAGAGGTGTGTGCTGGTGAAAGCGAGGGAAAAGTGAGAGGAGCGCTAATGTCCACTGACAGCCTTGTCAGAGTCAGGAAACAACATGAATGCTCGTTTATAGGAGGACTAGTGGCTACTTTGTGCAACAGCTTGTGCCTCATTACTTGACCAGCTTGTTGCCAGTCACTTGGCTCCGAGTCATTTCTGGGCTGCTAACAGGTGACCGGGCCTTGTCATGGTCTGAAAATGTCACTTGTGAAAAAATTAAGCCTGAAATAGCAGCACTCTCCTACGGGCCATGACTGAACTGTTACGCAGTTCTGGGGTTCTGCAACTACAAAGAACAAACCTCAATTCCAATGAAGTGTCGTGTCAAGTTCCGAGATTTTTCCTTGACCGCAAATCTGCCCAAACTTGAAAAACAGCCTGAGGAATTGTTGAAGAATGCAAAGAACAACTCAATTATACTTATTCTTTCGTTATTTATTGACGTAGGGGCGGGAGAAGAATAATTTGGAGTAAAATAAGTTGGAATAGATTTATAACCTTCAAATTAAACGGACATTGATATACTTTAAATACAGTTCGATTAGCATTTTCTCAAAGTTTCAATAAAAGAACAACTCTGCCCAAAAAAGGTGTCAGAGCTGGGCTGGCCGTCCCCGGGGCGGCAACAAACCTTTTTTTTTTTTTTAGGGGTGGGTGGGGTGGTGGGGGGCGGGGGGATACTTTGAGCCAGAACATGGTCGGGGGCCGACGTACCGAGATAGCGGCCGGAGGGCGGGGGACTGACTGGGCAAAAAAGGGTCAAGTGCCCAACTCTGACAAATATACTTGACTCACTTTCATGAAACAAATCTTGCTAGTACTTGTACATGAACTAATTAAAAAACTATTCCAACATTTTAAACACTTTAATGATTTTAATTAACATCATACTGATCATACTCTGTGAAGTTCACACAAAGTTTCAATGAAGCATTTTTAAACATTGCATTGCACTTCCTTAAAGCCATTCAAAGACATAGTTGTTTTCCTACCAGTGGCGTCTTCTGCATCAAGAGTTACGGTAATGTGTTCTTTCCAGCAGCAGTTGAGAGTGCTAGCTGAGCTACTTGCAAATATTTCCCAGTGACTGCTCAGATGAATGTGGTCAATTTATATAGAAGCACTTCCTGAGATTTTAGTTCCACCAGCTGTTAGTGTGATCACCTTCTCCAGATTGGAGTGCATACTGAATACTGTGCTCAATGGATTGTGGTTTGGCATGTGGTCGCCCTCTGGTGGTCTGGAGGCCAACTGATTGAAACTTGTGAATGTTTTCCTTACTTATACATTCTTTTTGATGCATTGGGTTTTGATGTCACATCCATACCTCCTGGCGGGGGTCAAATGTTGGAGCAAAATCAATGCAGAGACCCAGCCACCAAAACCTTTGCAATGTAAGCCTTGTCAGAGGTTGAGCTCCCATACTGTAATTACGGATGAACCGCCTGTAGAAATTGGCGAAACCAAAGAACCTCTGCAATTGCTTGGTTGATATAAGAGACGGCCGGTCGACCACAGCTTGTATTTTGTTTGGATCAGCTCTGAGTTGACCCTTCTCCACAATGAACTCCAAGAGCTGAACAGAAGTGCAGTGAAATTCACACTTCTCTGGCTTTACATTGAGGCGGTTTTCCAGCACATGTTGTAACACCAGCCGGACGTGTTGTTGATGCTCTTGGAGACGGACAGTACAAATGATTGATTTATCAAGTCCCAAAGCACATTTGCTTACCCAACTTTGACGAAATGGCAGAAACAGGCACTCAAAATGACCCATAGTTGTGTTAAACGGAGTTTTCCACTCGTCCCCCTCCCTCACCCTAACCAAGTGATTCCGTTATTTCGCAGGTTCAGTTTGGAGAAAATTGTAGCAGACGGCAGAGGAGCGAATGGCGACTCTATCAAAGGCAACAGGCATTGGTTCTTCACGCTGACTTCATTCAACCCGATTCATGGCCTCTGGGTTTTATCTTTTTTGTTCTGTTAGTAGGCACGCAGTAGCAGACTCTGCCCAACAATGCTCACCAGGTAAATCGAAAAACATGGAGGCAAAAGGAACAGCAACACAACCCAAGAGGGTCACAGCTTTTCCACTGCAGCAAAAGTCGATCGCCAGGTGTGCCGGTGTGAGTCCATCCATCCATCATCTGTACCGCTTCTCCTCACTAGGGTCGCGGGGGGAGCTGGAGCCTATCCCAGCTATCTTCGGGCAGTAGGCGGGGGACACCCTGAACTGGTTGCCAGCCAATTGCAGGGCACACAGAGACAAACAACCATCCGCGCTCACACTCATACCTAGGGGCAATTTCGAGTGTTCAATCGGCCTGCCATGCATGTTTTTGGAATGTGGGAGGAATTCGGTGTACTCGGAAGAAACCCACGCAGGCACGGGGAGAACATGCAAACTCCACACAGGATGGCCGGAGCCGGGATCGAACTCACGCCCGATGCTGTCTCTCACTGTGAGGCCATCGTGCTAACCAGTCGGCCACCGTGCCCAGGTGTGAGTCATTGACTGAAATTTCTTTTGGGGATTTTCCATTTCAGTCGACAGTGCGCAGTGTGACGAATGCACCCAATGATATTACTCATGCATATTTTAGAAAACTGTCAAGTAGTAAAAATATATTACAAATGTTGTGAAACCGCGAATACTCGAAATCTACCAAAGTCATATGATTCAGAATTTAATCAAAACTTTCATTAATGATATGCCTCTAGAGTTGCACCTTGATCCAAGTGCATACAAGAAATGTGTGAATAATATAAAAGCAAAAAAATGAATGAAAATTAAAAACAAAAGTTATTGCAAAAGCAGTACACATTTCTCCGTTGTGGCTGTTTGTTTAAAAAAAAAAACTTCAAACAACTGTCTTTGAAATGATCAAGATGTCCCACTGCACACCTCAAAATGGTTTCACTCAAAAACCCCTTCTGAGGCTAAACTGTCAACAAAAGTGAAATATCTCCATCTTAATATGGGTCCATGGCAAATTGCCCACCATCTGCTGTATTTGTGGAGTGTTACATCACCATTCACCTTTGTAGGGTGGAGAGAGAGTCCGTACTGTCACAGTGAACTAATATCCAGCTTTTATTTCGAGCTTCCTATTAAATCCCCAAGAGGAAACAAAAACGACTTATCATACAAGTGTAATTATGGAAAACTGTGTTTTGGTTAGCTGCTATGAGAGGACATGTCAACACTGTTGAAACAATCCCGCAGAGAGTTGGTGCAGTTAAATGGCCCTGCTGAGTTCATTTCCGGCTACGAGCACAGGCAATGAGGGATGAGAAGTTCCAATGCTGTGCTTGTTGCTCTTTATGGTGTGGTCACACAACACGTCTAATTGGGCAATCAGAGAGAGACGGGTATACACGCACACACTCACACACACAATTCCAGACTGGGGCAACTATTCCAATCAATGTAAAAACTGCAGCGATGAACACAGATATACAAAATGCAAAGTCAAATAAAGTTACATATTCCACATGAACAATTAATTTGGTGGTGTGAGTAAGTCATGTTCGAATTTTCCTCCAGCCTGAAGCAAACTACAAAAATTGCTCCTCACATTGTTCCTCCCCCACAACGCAGGCCAAATCATAAACACAATCCTCAGTTCTTCTGCAAATTGCTGCCTGGATCACATTTGAAACCCATGCTGCATGGTTGCAGATACCCATGACCAACCTTATTATACACTTACCCAATTACCTAGTGTGGTAAGTCGCAGGGCAAAGGGGCGCTTGCACACATACGAGCCTGCACGCACACGCTGTCCGGTTGATCGGGGAGGCAACAGGGGTCGTCAAGTGCGCGGGGAGTGTGAAAGGATATTGACAAAGTGCATCAAGTTTGTATCCAGGCTTGGCTTGTCCCCAGCTGGCTTTGGGCCATGATGCAGGTGCCACATGAGATCACTGGCCAAACTCGTACACCCCCCCCCCCCCCCCAGCGAAAGCCATATCGCTGTCCGGCTACTGTGAGGCTCCACAACAGGTGCAGTAAGGTTAGGCTGCAGGCATCAACACGCAAGGAAACAGACTGTTATTGTGGTCTTTCCTTCCATCATCTCCTCTTTTTTCAGCCCACCGTCACCCCAACCCCCCCGATCCCATCCCTCTTGTCCCCTCCCGCCCTCCATCGCTTCTCTTCCCCAACGCCCCGGGGAGCAATCGAGAGGTCCAACCTGGACGTGTAACCTGAGTGCAACTCTTGTGTATCGTGCAAGGATGTTGAAAAGAGGAGGGGAAAGTGGAGTATGTTGCACATGGGCAGCTTGGCATTGTGTGTGTGTGTGTTTGTGTGTGTGTGGGGGGGTGCGTTATAAATTCTTGTGTGTCATAAATTTCCATCAATAATTTTTTTTTAGCCTGACATGACAGATGATTGCAAAACCGTTGAATGCAGACTATTACTGCTTTCGCCACTTTTATTGGGGACAAAATGTTATATGCACAGTCATTATCTACATATTGTCATTTGAAGTAAGTTAAGATAACGTTTGTGGAATATGAGTTAAGCAGTAGAGTTTTTGTCCACTTTCCGGGGGTGGACATTTTGCGACATTCTGTCGAGTGAAAATGACATCACGATTGCTCAGGGCTCAGTTAACAACCAATCATGGCTCAGCTTCAGAAAACAGGTGAACCGTGATTGGCTGAGCCTGCAGCCACTGAGATGTCATTTTGAGGCGACAGAATGTGCCCAAAAAAATGGCTTAATTTTTTAACTGATTTTATGATACTGTTATATTTTCTTTTAAAAGGTTCAAGAAAGCTTGAAAAAAATGGCCGCTCACAAACACAACCTTAATCAGAATGCTGTGTTTAGACTAGTGTCGGCACATAAAACATATTATTGTCAAGAACTTTTTGGGGTTGACTTCACCTTTAAAGCTACAAAACTGGCACTAATGAATGCATACTATATAACCGGTGTTTCCACAAGGTGGGCATATTGTTATATCGTACTATCATGTATTTGAAGACTGCTTCATGAATAAAACAGCTGCTAAATGAAACTATAGTCATCAGGTGCATAGAACTAGAAAAATTCAAGCTAGTGTGATATGCATCTTATCTTATAGTCAAGAAAATTCGTATACTAGTAGCATGCAGTCAGACAACAGACTGACTCCGCAGTTGTACTGTCAAAGTATACAGTTTCAGACCGCATTACAGCGAAAGTGACTCTTGAACGCCGGCAGAATAGTAAAGGCCTTTTCACACTGCGCTCGGTTCGCTTGGTGTTCACCGGCCGGCAGCACGGAATGACAACCTGGCTCCAGTGCAAACTTGCCCATATTTGGAGGTGGTTACCTAGCAACCTACAAGGAAGTTGCATTGCTGCTTGTCCTACGTGTTAGTCTCGTGCTGATAGCGTTCTAAAATCACTCAGCCCGCCCCTCTCTTATTGCATGCGCCGTCTGACGTCATCTAAAGTCCGCTTGCAATGTGAAAAAGTCTTGAAGCACAAAAACACTAAGACACTCACTCAATAATGTTGCTGAACCAGCCCGACAACTACACTACGATAGATACGGTATTTTCTAGACATTATTTGAATGCATTTTTTTTCAGTGTGTTGAAAAGTTCAGATCTGTGTTAATATGTGTCATTCCCTTGAAAGCCTGCAAATTATGTACAATTATTTTTTAAATGGAACACAGGTTCTCGATAATACACTTCTCCCACAAGTAACAATGTGCGCATACACCGGACGGCACTGTTGACTACAGATAAAAATAAACTGATTTCTATTTGCATGTTGTTAAAAATTTTGTGTGCACCAAGTTACAGATTGTGTTACAATTAAATGATCTTAACAAGGCATAGTCATCGTGTTTCTACTGTATCTGTGCTCAGGAAAACTTTTCAGCCGACTGCATTTCATTATGAGAAATCCAGATGTGTGTGTTGGCTGCCAGTATGTGTTCACAATGAATGTCTTCAGCTGTGTATGACACCGTTCTTGGCCTCCGTGCACCCAGCTCAGACACACAAATGATGCCTCGGGCAAGACTTTTAGTGGTCTCTCTCTTTTATTGTGTCTTTCTTCCATCTCGCTCGCTTTGTCTTTCTTTCGCTCTCCTCCGCTTACTCTCACTTTTTTTCACCTTCCTGCGTGTGTCACCTCTCAATGTGTTGTCTGATCTTGTTTCAAACTCCCAGTTACTTTGCCCCTCCCATCATGGCGTCGGCTCAAGGTGGGTCTGACCAGTGTGTGTCTAGTCGTGAGAGGGCACGAGGGAGCCGGCTCCAGAAAGTCTGCCTTTATACCAACTTTGACACTGGCTTACACACACACACGCCTACTCACACACACGCGTACACGCACGTTGACGTGCACGCAGCCGGCTTGGCGGGACAGTGATGTTGACTGTCAACTTAGAAATTAGTCTACTTAGTTTCAAAAAGAGTCAGTCAGACAGCAAAATCAAATTAGTCATGTTGTCAGTTATTGTTTTGGAAGCCCAAGAAACTTCTTGTGTGTGCAATTAAGTGTTTTTGTTGTGTTTTACACCAAGATGCGTGTAAGGGACAAAGACTTTTGAGTCTCATTTCAGTCTGGTAGAGACCTTGAGTCTGATTACTGTGCTGAACACATCAATGCAATTTGGACGAAAAGGAGGAGTCATGGCAATAAACAACAAAAAACAACAATTGTTTTTCAAATTTATACACCACAAAATCTCTGTCATGTCAATTAATATATTGTTTTATATTTGGCTCGGTTCTCATGTAACTTGTTTTGCATTGTGACCTAAAAGAAACTCTAGTGGTGCAGGAGTTGTGTCATTCTGCCCTCTATGTAACAAAATATGACATTGCATCCAACAGCGGTCATTTTTTTGTAAACATTACATTTCTTCATGAACTGCAATCGATCATCTTTTTACATTTATTGTAGAGTTGTATGTAAAGTGGCTTTTCTTGGATTATTACCCCTTCGTCCCCCAGGCTGGAAGGTTTCCTGTTGTCAATGGAAAGCAGAGAGTAACATGATCCTCACTAGATTAGATCATGTTTTTTTTTGTTTTTTTTTTAAGAGAGAGGAGGAGAATCCATGCTGGGGTAAAGCAATCCAAGCTTCTTTCTTCTAAGTGACCTCAGCTAGACAGGTCAGTTGTCATGCTTGTTGTTGGGCCGCACTCTGAATCACATCAGACGCAGTTGATGGCCCGCCGTCTAGACAAAGAGCAGAGCCCTTTCCTCGTATTGTTTGTTATTGAAAAAACAGGAAGAGTGTGTGACTAAAAGCCGGTAAAAAAGCCTTGGCCCGTCAGGAATGAAGGCTTCCTTCCTTCATATGTTGCTTGTCATGTGATATGAGTAGAAAGCATATACAATGGGCAGCTTTTTTTTTTTTTATCTGTGTGATGAAATGAGACCGTGCTGAAGTGACGCAATAGCTGCACCTTTTCAATTTAACCACAAGATGGCGGCAGTGAATCATTAGCAGTACGGTGACAGTTCAGTGGCCTGCCACACAATCCTGAGTCTAGGTCTGGCAATTGATAACAATCATAAACAAAGATAACAACTGATAACTAATGATCATCAAATTAATCGATTCTATTATCGACAATTTGAAAAGTGACGAATCGTTTAGAGCCATTGTTTAACTTAAAATTGTCCAAATCCACTGATTTCACCCTCTCAACCGTAAATACTGTATTTTCTGAGTTTCATGAAAGCAGATAGATTATCTTTGTGTTTAATGCTTGTACTTTTAGATCATTTTCTTTGTGCTTCTCAAATAACATTTGTATGCGTCACCAAATTTCATCTGGGAACTGATTTTATGTTCATTTGTATTCAGCTATTTTTCACAGCGTTTAATTAGTGCACACTCAAAGTGAAGCGCCACACACACACACTCCCGTCGTGACCCATATCCACTTTCCTGTTACTCCCGTACAAGCATCCACACGCTGCTGACTAATGATGTCAACTCCCTGTTGGCCTTCGTAAAGGTGAACGAGCTCATAACATTTCTGACATTCCTGCCGCTCACAACGACAGGGGTGAATCCCTATCCCAGACATAACATGAAGCACTGATGATTTTCCCCGAGCAAGGTGGTTGTTTCACCTCAGCGTTTGAGTTAGTGCCACTGTAATTATGTCACGTTTACAGCTGAAACACAGGTTGTGGAATTCCTCTGCCAGCTGGAGGGCCATCTGTAAATGTGGCACCTTTAACCAAAGGAGTTTTTTCGCCCAAAGCCAACAGAAACTACTACAATCATCTACGAACACACACCGGTGAAAGGATACAGAAGAACACTGGATTATTTCTAAGACGACGTCATGTAGAACTTGATTTCTTAAAGTGGAGATAGTGTATTGTGGAAAGTAAATCTTTGTTTATTTGCCCATTTCTGAAAATGCCGTTTCTCGTGGTTCCTTAATTAGCCATTGTCAAGCGACGGCCAGAATTTGTTGCCAGATATGGAAGCAGCGTTGGCACAAATTCTAATTAGCTGACAATATGGCTGAATCAGCAAGCAGTTGCTTTGCATATTTGTCATTTATTTGCAGTTTTAACCCTGAGGGGGAAACATCTCCTCCATGAGAGAGTGTTCTGGAGAGCGTCCAGAAAATAACTTCTGAAATATATATTGAAATAATGTTTAAAAATATATAGAAACGAGTAAATCTTTTTATCAGCAAAGAAAAACACACATCCGCACATCCGCCTGACATTTCTGTGGACAAAATTTAAAATCCGGCCTCCCTGAGTGCAACTGGGTTTTCTTCAGGTTCTGCGGCTTTCTGCCACATTCCAAAAGCACGCATGTTGGGTTGAAGTCAAAATCCAAGAACCACGTACTCGTGTGCAAAAGGCCAGTTTGAAAATGTGGGTTACGTCCGCGTCCTCTTCTCATTGACTGTAACTGTACACCCGAGAGGCTCACTGGTTCAATAGTATAATGATCCCATGGATGAAAGAGGAGATTACACCAGGCAGGTGCTGTGGCGGTTGGACACAAGAGTGCTTCAGAATTCCAATCCATTGAGGAATTCACTATCATCACATAAATTAACAGAATCAAACCACCAAGAGGCAGACTTTGAGACGGGCGGAGCAAGTCGGCCACTTATGAATGTCAAACACGCTGCTTATGTCATCATTTTGCCTCTTCCATCTGTTCCGTCACACTGGTGTTCATCCACTGACCACCAGGGGGAGCCAGACCAGGTTCCTCATTAATCTTTTCTTGTTTTATTTTATTTTATTTTAGTTGCCTCATTTGACTATTTAACTCACTGCCTTTGTGTTTCTTTCTGTGCCCACCAGACGGGAAATGGGCACACTCCCCCCCAATTTATGTGCTTCATCACATTATTGGTTTTTTTTTTTGTTTTGTTTTTTATTGTCTTATTTTTGGTCACTGTGGAATCGAATCGAATCGAATCGAATAGAATAGAATAGAATAGAATTGAATAAAAAGAATTGAATAGAATAGAATTGTCATTTTAAAATCTCATATAGCGTCAACATATTACAAATATATGCCTGTAAAACAATGTCCATGAAGCAGGGAATATAAAAGGGTACTTTTAGCAGTGTGTTATAATTTAAGATAAAATCAAATAAGATAATATAAGATGTAACACTACAATGAATTGTACTGGGTATATATGGGCCATTTTCATATACTGTACAATGTACTTTGGGAACACCTTGGACTGGTCACCAGTCAATCACAAGTTGCATGTAGCCATACAGTCATACCATTTCGACTCACATTCACACATTTTAGAGTCTTAAAATAACCTAACGTGCATGTTTTTGGAATGTGTGAGGAAGCGCGTGAAGTTCATGTAAACGCCACTCTGGAAGATCTCAAAGTCGCGGTGCCAACCCAAACCCCTCGAATGGGTGGCAGACTTCCCTGTGTTGCCAAAATAACTCATAATATTTTATGAAAGTTTTTCCTGATTTGCATGGGAGTATTACTTGTTTCCAATTTGCTACCTTTTGCATGATATCATTTGCTGTCTGGTTTTATTCAACAAGTAGATTTTGTTTGTGTTTAATGATCTTTTCCTGTTCTGGCCTGCTCCACGGTTAACAATGGGGTCTTGTGGTTGTCTTTACACTCAACACCTTTTTTCATGCTCAAATTTGGGCATTCCTTGTATACTTTCTTGGGTCTGGAGGCTGACTCATAATGACTCAGCGAACTTGTCAAAGCAGCAAACCTATGTGAGGTCATTGAAGCCTCGTTTAGCCCTTTACATACATTTTCCCACGCTAGTGGAAGCTGCACAGGAAAACAAGTTCTTTGGAAGCAAAACGTTTTTTTAGAAAGCTCAACAATGCCACAATAAAGTCTACATGATGTTGTATATTTCTTTCCTGCATTTTTATGAAATAAGGTACAACAAGTGTCCTTTCCTAGCCATGATAAATATTTTGGATGTAGATGGATTAAATCTGGAGAATTTCAATCTGAATTTGTCAGGTTAGTGCATTATGAAAATGACAAATAACCAATTTGTTTTTTTTTTAATCAAGAGACTATTAGTGTTTGCCACTTCAAAGCAGTTAATTGGACTCTCATAATCATCACCGCGGCACAAGAGAATAAGACTTTCATATTACTCTAATTCTGAAAAGCATTGAAGTCTAAATCATACACAGAACAACAAAATATTTAATTAAGAGCATTAGTTGAAATAGGGGTCTTATTTTATTCTTATTCACTGCACGTTGAAATTTTTACGGGGGCATCATCTCATTATTTTACTATACGCTGTAATTTACGATACAGGACTCCGGAGATAACCATCTTTACTGTTACATGTAAATCCTGTCTCATTGTTGACAGAAACAGTCAATCCAGTTCACAGATCGCAAATCTTCTCTTTTGTCCTGCGGCCTCAGGCCTGTCGAATGTCTGCGATGGGAGGTGACTGTGAGTTGGAGAAGACAGCTGGAGACCTGATGTGGTCATAAAATTGGGAAAAAAATGTAATTTATGGATTTGCTGCTTTTGTAACATGACCAGTGTTACACAATCGTTATACTTCAGTTTTCTTGAACATGTTTGTTTACATCTCCTTGATTTTCAGATTCAACATTTTCTCACAATATGCTTTTAACACAATCAAATCCTCTCACATTATTTTTCCCGAAGCTGTTTGAAATTTAAAGACAAAAACTCTCTTTTAGTGTTACTAGTAATATTTTAGATACTCATTGAGTTGAGATCTTGCACTATATGATGGCTTAAATTATTGTTCTACCCAAGAAGCTTTTTCATTCATGGGAAGCAAATCAGCCTCTAAGAGTGAGATGTCCGTGAATCTCTCCTGTGTGGGTTTTCTCCGTGAACACCTCATTGGAGCAAATGGTCATTTGTTTACACCGTGGATATTAATAGTCTACACACCCCCTGCTGAAGTTCCAGGTTTTATTTTTTATTGATATTAAAGCAAGGTTACCAAGATAAATGATTTAAAAAATGTTTTCCACAATTTGTGCCCTATGACATAGTAGGTTGATTGAACATTCTAAATTGGCCCTAGGTGTGAGGGTGAGTGCACATGCTTGTTCGTCTTTGTGTGCCCTGCGATTGGCTGGCAACCAGTTCAGGTTGTACCCAACTGCCCGAAGATAGCTCAGATTGGCTCCAGCATGATTCTGATGGTAATAATGAATGGATGGATGGACGTTTACAACTCAAATTTAAAAAAGACATCTTTTTGAGGACAAAGGTAAATGTGAAATAATGTGGTTTTGCAAATGTGCACCCCTGTTATAAATGGTGATGTGGCTGTATGCAAAATTGACCAATCACATTCCCGTCACCTCATTTTAACCCAAAGAATATTCAATATTCAAGTAGTTTTTAATAAAACATAACAAAAAAAATGTAGCATAAGAGGAATTTTTTAAACATATACTGGTCACATATGTCATAATAACAGTGGATTTTTTTTTTTAAGTATTTACCTTGGGGCCATTGTTTTATATCAGAAAAAAAGGAATTCTAACTGCGTCATGTCGACTTTGCATTCAATATATTTTCTCAGTGATTGGTTGACGACCAGTTCGATATGCTCCAACTCACCTGTGACAATAACGAGGACATGCGATGTAGCAAATGAATATATGGATGGACGTGGACAGGCATGACGTGAGATTTTTTTTTTTTTTTTCACAGGGCCCCAAATCCCTGCCGGCACCCCTCCTGGCCATCACAGACTAAAGCTTGTTGAGTCAACCCTGACAGATGTAATCAGGTGTGGTGCATACTGCCCACTTAACATGCCCTCAACACGTCATAGTTGACTCCACGTTCAGCCAAGTGTCACCGTGCTGCTGCCAGTGAGTCTGACAACACCCCATCAGCCACACCTTGAAACACCTCCTCAGCACCAGTGTGACGCTTCTACGCCGTCGGGGTGTACTGTGACTTGGCACTCAGCTGCAACAGGACCAAACGGGGGGAAAAGAGGGGTGGAGGTCACCTAATCTCCATCAGATGGAGCCATGAATGCGGACCACCTGAAGCTGTTTTCACAAGCCTGGATCACATTCAACACACAGGGGAGCTCATCGTTGGAGAGAGTGAACCTGGCGCCCTCACACTGATTTAGTTTTCCCAGAGTTGTGTGACTCACAACATCATTAGCACATGCACACTACAGTTATTCAGAACATGCTAACGCCCAGCTCGACCCAACCTTTCCCCTCTTAGAGCCGAAAGCCCCTCTGCGAGGACGACGCTTATTTTAGAGAGGCCTGTCGAACAGACACTAATCAGGTTTCAATCATGTTGTATTGTTGGCTAATGTCCCTTTGACAGACATCATTTTTTAAATGAAATTGGAAGGGTAGTGAGATGGAAAAGGAGGGACAGGAGGTATGACCTTTCTGTTGGCTAAACATAAACCCATGGCCCATGATAGCAACATGAAGGGCCTCTTACATTCGCCAGCTGGCCCCTATCACCCAAGCAAATAGGTCAGCATGGTCAGGCTGCAATCTCCACATGTCACAGGAAACGGAGGTTCTCCAAGTTCCACATGCGATGTGTCGTCAACCATCAGAGGCTTCTGGCTGCCGCTCGGCCGATGTGACAAGAGCTTTAAGGAGGGATGCAAGGGAGGAGAGGAGGGAGGGGAGTGCCAGAGGACAAGAGCGCGGTTGTGAAGCAAAGGAGCTGATTATTCACACTGCACACCAGCTTTCCTGGATGTTGTGTTTGTGTTGGAGAGGATGGCTCCAAGCAGCTGTGTCATGACACTTTTTTTTCACAATGACATCAGATTAAGATTAGCGATTGAATTAAACACACACGCACACGCACACACATCTTCATGATTCTTACTATTTTGTATCAGTCACTTGATTCCACAATATCTTTCAGTTTCATTCCTATTTCGTGTACTTACATTGACGTTGCAACCTAAGTGTCGTTTGGCTGTACTTTAAAGCATTTTTGAGTACTTTGAAAAGTGCTATAGTTGTATTACTTTTAGTTGTAGTCGTAGTCGTACTGTAGCATCCATCCATTCATGTGAAACATTCTTCCATTCATCCATTATCTGTTCCACTTCTCCTCACTGGTGCTGGAGTTTATCCCAGCCATCTTTGGGCAGTAGGCGGGGTACAGCCTGGACTGGTTGCCAGCCAATCGCAGGGCACACATAGATAAACAACCATCTGCGCTCATAATCACCCAATTTAGAGCATCACAACCTGTTTGTTTTTGGAATGTGGGAGGAATCCAAAGTACTCTGAGAAAACCCACGCAGGCACGGGGACAACATGCAAACTCCGCACCGGAAGACCGGAGCCCGAATCTAACCCTGCACCTCTGAACTGTGAGGCCGACGTCCTAATCAATAGGTCACCGTGGCGCCCACGTTATTAAATGTGCATGAAAAATAATAAAGTTAGCCAATTAAATATAGACAACATTTTATATACGTATGTGAAGTTTAACTATTGCTCTTTTCATTTCTTCAATGTAGATGGCACAGTGACAACAAACCTCCAGATGTGCCCACACACACACACACCATCCATCTGCCAATGTAAGCACACATACACAGTTTCAACAAACACCCAGCGACCTTTAACCGTGCCAAAGCCACCTGCATACACAATCGGACACCAACAAACACAAATAAGCGCTTGTTGGCGCCGCACAAAAGGCATCGCTGTGGAATAATAAGGTCCTGAGAGTGTCTGCCATGTTTGACTGCAAAGCTTTGACAGATTGATGGCTTGTTGTGGGATACTGATAAAGAACAATTTGGCAGGTGGTGACAAGAGTTGGAGGACAGGATATGGCCAGTGAAGGTAGATCCGCATATATAGCACGGTACCCTAGCTTTAAGTGTACCTGCAATGGTTCTGTTTTGTTACTCTTGACTTTGCAAGTTGAGAACAAGTCAATCACAGGGAATATATATATTTAAAAAAAAAACATTCAGACTCACAATCACACTGTCACTGAGCATGAACTAAAGCCTCGCTGCCTGCACTGAAGTCATGAAAATCTATCACTACAATATCAGTGACCATGCATATTTATGAAAATGAAATTCATAATTATATTATATTATTATTTAGTGGCAAGGGATTTTATGATACAGGCAGTGGCGGAGTTACATGGTGGCCATGATCACGCTTTAGCCATCCCAACATGTCGGGGAATGTTTTAGTCGCTGTCATTTTTCGGCCATTTTCATGTGAATGCTATTTTCTTACAACCGTTAATACTCTCCCACAAATTTGTAAAATTAACTGCATATTCATATGACAATTATGTAACTGATCTAAATGTGACCTTTTAAGCAAAGTGAAAATTTTTTCACACCATAGCAACCACCCAACATGTTATTTTCTGACTTCTTTTTTTTCCCCCCGTTTGAAAACACATCTGTACTTTTTACTCCATCGTTCGTCAGACCGGCTCATGATTTTTTAAAACTCCGAAGATGACGACATAAAAAGTTGAGATGAGTGACTGATTGAGTGAGATCATGGGATTTATGGAAAAATAGTGACAGCAGTGACATGGGGGAAAAAACAATATGCAGGAAATTAAGAGAAGCAATAAATACCTCATACACTCCCTTATTTAAGAGATTGTCTTCGATTTGTTGGGGTTGAGTTGTCGTGCGCCAGCCTGAGAACCACGTTGGCAACAAAATAATTCTCATTCTAATGAAATGAACACACACACAAACAATCACTCATATTAGTGTTTTTTAAAATTAATAAAGTCATCATTCACATTAACATACCCAGTGTTTTTGTCTTGTCAGTAAGAGTACAATGTAAGTCAATTCAAGAGTTAAACTTTTTTGTCCACAGACAAAAGTTGTTTGTGCCAGGTGTCGGAGATATTATATGTTATTATTGATAGTCAAACTAAAAAGTGTTATTTTGGTATTACTTGAGTAAAGGAGTCGAATCGTTCTTTAATTGGGTATTTTTTTCTCAAGTATCTGTCATTCTACTTCAGTACATCCTGTGAGTAGTTTCGCCACTTCTGTTAATTTCTCACTTCGTGAGTTCATTGCAAGTTCTTCAGTGTATCATCATCATTGCGCAACAAACACGCGCTTGATGGGCCGCGGTCCTCCCTTCCCTTTTGCTCCATGTGACTGGTCGGTACCGGTGTCACTCAGGGGGAGGGGTGAACCGCTAATTTCTAAATGCCTGCTGTGTCAATTTGGGTCTCAGTTTGCGTCCCCGTGTTGAGGCTGTCAGCAGGCAGCAGGCAGAAGCAGAAGCAGGTCCGACGCGAGTTTTAGAATTCCTGCACGTGTTTCATCACATAAGGCTCTAGGGACGTGAGTTTATATTGCAGCCGTAAAACCTTTTCATTTGGATCGAGGTGCCACTCAAGTGTGGCGGTGAGGGAAGACGGAGTACACAGTAACTTTTTTTGTGTGTGTGTGTGTGCGCCGTGGCTGTTTCATCTTTTGACAAGATTGACAACACGGGATTGTTTTTTGGGTCATTTTCTTTTCTGCAAGATGCTCCTCAAGAGGTCCGTTTTGCTGTTAATTGTTTTGTGTCTGGTTCGGGTGCTCAAGGCGCACACGTGCACGCCGTGCCAGCTCCGGACATGTCCCGCCAAGGCGACACAAGGCTGCGATGGTGGTCGGACCATGGCCAAGGATCCTTGCGGGTGCTGCGATCACTGTGCCCGCCTGGAGTGGGAGCCGTGCGGGGGGGCGGATTGGAGCCTCGGCTACTGTTCCCTGGGGCTGACATGCGCCTCTGTCAACTCTACTGGAGGTGCCGTCATCCCTGAAATCGGGGTCTGTAAATGTGAGTGTTACCTGCATGTCATTTTTCTTATTTGGTTTGGGATTTTCAAACAGTATTTGTTAGATCTGATGGCATATCACAGAGAAATTGGGTCCACCTTTGGGGGTATCATAAATAGCAGTTTGCTTTTGCACCCTTGTCATTTGACTTTAACGATGTGGCTACTTTATAAAGTTAGCATTAATTACAATTACGAGACATTAGACATTTACAACATTAGAAAATTGTGTAAAAGTATACCTGATTGTATCTGTCATTGTGCGGTATCTTGTAACTGTGATGATAACATAAAATTGTTTCAACATACAGTACCTTTTTGGCATTGGAAAAGGTAGAAACAAGCTGGAGTTCAATAATTAGGCAGATGACGCAGAAATGAACTCATGCTGTATCCATTTTGTGACAGTTGTGCCTCAAGTGTGTGCGCTACAATATTTGAATCAGCCAGTCCATTCCTGGCTGTTGTAACTACGATTGTGTGGCCGCTCTGTTTGGAGCGGCTCCACGGCTCGAAAGGGCTCTTCAATGCCAGCAGACTTTCCAGGTTCTATTGCTCTTTCTTTTCTTTGAGTCACTCTAGTGCAGAGCATGACAATATGTTTGGCAAATTGAATTACATGCACTCAAGCCCTGGCAAGTCTTGCTGTTGAAAAACCCAAAAGGTTGTCAACTGAGAGGAGATGAAATTAGAGTAACTGTGCTTGGGAGCGTTTTGAAAGTCGGAGCATTTGTTCTATTGCCAAGCTGAATTACTTGTGGGACGTGCTCATTCTCAGTGGTGTTTGTGTAACTTTGTGCACTTCAAAGCAATGCGTAGGGTGTCATGTTCCTCCACATCCACAACGAATGAAGTAGCAATGGCTTTCCTCTGAGGAACAAGCAACCAGACCCTCCCCTCCTCCACCTGCACTCTCTC
Organism: Idiotropiscis lumnitzeri; assembly: GCF_059441095.1. NCBI lineage: Eukaryota > Metazoa > Chordata > Actinopteri > Syngnathiformes > Syngnathidae > Idiotropiscis > Idiotropiscis lumnitzeri. Next base: position 13,351,412 of record NC_142391.1, on the reverse strand, counting down.
CAGCCCCGTGGGGAAGATTGACGAGGACTGACAGCTCTCAGTGCGTCTGCTTCCCTTGACCCAGTCCCTCAATTGTGCCCGATTAAGGGTGGTCGAAGTCAAGGTTCCACAAGAATTACCAGGGGTCACAACCCCCAGGCCATCCTAGGAGACACAGCTCGTGATTGTGCCTCATACTCTTGTTAGGACTCTTGTGTTTGGGGAGCACCTCATCTTTAAATGAGTAGCTTTGGTAAAGCCAGGAGTCCTAATGGCTCCTCTGATTGAGTTGTGGCTCTGGTCCTGTGGCTCCAAGCTTCTTGGAACGTGCTGCTGACCCTCAAGTCACACACACACACACACACACACCCCCACACACACACACACACACGTGCATGGAGCTAGAGGGTCTATGTGGGGGTAAATCAACACCTCCCAATGCGTTTTTCGGGGGCAATAGTAGGCAGGTTGCTGAAGACTGATCCCAGATTTCCCTCCTCAAGCTCCAAAGGTCTTAAAGTGATTAGACCTGCAATCAGCAGTAGGGGGTAAATGTTTCCACTTTCTGATCCCCTACTTTTCTGGCCAGCGTTCTGGGTGGTCACGATGTGTTAGTGTGGAACAGCAAGAATGTTACAGTGCAGGTGTGATGCCTTGCATGTTCCTTGAGTAGCGTGTCCTTTTTATCTGCTATCTTACATCATCTTGACATATTCGAATACAAGATCGTGCTGTTAAAGAGGAGGCTGCCATTGAAATATGTAAAAAATGACCGGGGAAGTGCTTAATTTCATGTTTTCTGAAAGGATAATAAACAGAAATGATTGCATTAGCTTGAGAAAAAATGTTGCTTGTAAATGAAAATAGCACTTCAGATAAATTGTCTACATAGAGTGCAGACAAAATATGCGAGATATGCGAAAGAAATGTAGCCGCTTCCGTTTGCATGCCATGTCTTGAGTATACAACGACATGCTTCAAAGGGTCGTCATCAGGACCTCTTGACTTATCTGTGATCTGACTGTCAGGCAGGTGAAAATCATCAAGTCCTCACTGCTTCACAATTTGTTCGGATGTTCTCGAGTCAAAGTGTTTGCTCCTCCTCCATTTCCTTTGCCCAACTTTGCAAAGGTTCGACCAGAATGGCTGTGTTGCTTGGACGCCATGTCCACTGCCTTCCTTCACATGCCTTTCCTTCTCCATTCCTCTGGTATTATCTAATGTTTCAAAGACTTCCTTTTTAGCTCCCTATCAGCCAGAGGGCCTCTAGAGGTCAGCTTTCTCATCCCGATTGTGGATGCCAAGACAAGCAGACTGAGTGGCTGAGAGAGGGATCCCCCTGGGATGAAGCCACGGGTCTTGGCCAGAGTCATGCCAGGCCAGATTCCAGATAAGCAGGTCAGACTAGACTGTGGTCAGGCAGGCTTTGCATAAACAATGTTCCGTCTTTCATTGACTGTTTGGACTCTAAGTGCCATGAAACAACACAACCCACCCCAATACAGACCGGCACCTTTGTGCCTACCATTTCATAAGAAAACACCTCGCCAGTCACTGGAAAACTTTGGGAAGGAAAAAGTGTTGAGACGAGGATCATTTGAAGGTGAAAGGAAATCAGAGGGAGACATTTGGGTTTGGTTTATTGGAAATATTTCGTTTGCTGGCTGCCTGGGAGAGCTATTAACAGCGCAGACTAACTCAGGTTAAGTAAAGGTAACATGGCCTCCTCATTCAGTCACTCATAGTTCAAGGCTTCATTGCATCTGTCGTCACTCAGGAATCATCAACACAACTCTCCGCAACTTGGGGAAAGAGCTTTTAAATTGTCTTCATAGTCCTGAGTTACTTGAACAAAACAAAAACAACACAATCAATTGGAATTAATGATTCATAGTATTTAAGGCTATTTCTGTTGTGAGTTGCAGAACAAAATGCATCATTCCAACTGTTGAGAGAAGAACGTCAGAGTGTTAAAATAAGCTCAGATCGTGCTTCATCGTGGTTTTAATGAGGCATGGTAGCCACATGCTTGGGAAAGTGTCACACTTTGTCTCATCCTGTTTACTCTGTTGCCATTCTTGCTGATCTTTGACAACTATGAAGAAGGGTAATTTGCTGTATGCAGTCGTGTTTAGTCATGCATTCATAGCAAAGGAACACTATGGCTAATGTTTAGGAGGGCCCTCGCTAATCCTGCCGTTTTGGGTGGTTATTCAGCACTGTGGCTCATCCCGCCGTCATTCCCTCCACGCACTTGTGAAGATTGGTCCAAGTGTGGCTTAGCCTGAATGCTCTCTGCAAGTGGCGTGCCTTGAAAAAGAATGGTATCTGGTGTAATGAGTTTGATGGAAGTGGCCTTGGTGAAGAGGAGGCGTTTCTCAGAAGCAGAAAGGATTCACTCGCTGGGAGTGCCCCATGCTGTGGAACAAAAGCAAGAGAATGGGTTCAATGGCTGAAATAGCGTGGCAAAACAAGGGGTGGGGGTTGGGGGGGGACCCAGATTTATACTTGCCACTTAAGTATATGTTGAGCTATAAAGGGTTGCAACTTACAAAATGGGCCACAAGCAAATTATCACGTCCTTTTCCCACCCCACTCTCATCTGCAGTGCTTCCAGACCATCCAGAGGCCGGCTTGGAAGACGCGCGATGCCCCTTGATGACGGGCTGCGACAGAGAAGGAGGTCAGTGTGTTTGCGACGCCAGACACACCTGCCTGGGATCCTTCACCTACGCAGACCAGGAGACCTGCATGAAGGTCCATTCAGGTGAGCCACCCCCCTCCCATTTCACAGTTAAGTAGGTTTCAAACTAGAGCCATAATAGTCTATGAGGTCCTAATCCTCAACAGATGTTGCTCGGATGTGACTAACGCCACTTCGATATCGTAGTGATGACACACACGTTAAGACTTTTGGTTTCTTGTGACTCATCGATGACTGTTGTGCTCCTCCGTGGCTGGGGTGCATCCAGAGGGTCGGAAGCAAGAGCCCCGGGAAAGACACAGGCAGAAGTATGTGGGACCGGCCAACCCAGCCTGCATGTTCTCTGGATGTAACCTGACCACTGGCGGCTGTGTGTGCGAGTCTCAGAGCTGCAGCCACCACTTTGCTTACATCAACCGCAGCCAGTGCCAGGAAGCCGCAGGTAACCTTCAGATTGTGCTGACAACAAAAGCAACAATGGACCTGCATTGTTACTCCGCATGAATCAGTGTTAGAATACACACTGTGATATAGTTTAATGGCAGAGAAGAGTGCAGTATAGTCAGACAGGAGGTTGCTTTATTAGTTTTTGTTCAAACCCATTGAGGAGAGACATTTGTGCAATAAACTCCATGAACTCTGACATCTCGAGGCAGCAGAGGGCAATGAATGTCCTTTAGCGTGATGCCACACACAAACACAAAAGACACATGTGCCAGCCCGCCACAAGGTTTTGTGGGAATCCGTTTTTGCGTAATCCTCACTAACCAGCAAACAAAAAGAATCAACGCTAACGTTTGCCGTGTACTCGAGGCACAAAACGGGAATATGTTGCGGTGTGAATAGAAGCGGTACGGGTATTTATACTTGAAAATATTCTCATGTCGGATGAGCAACAGGGCATTGGCTGTGGAGTACAGCGGAGGCTTAGAGTAAAGACAAAACAAACCTTTATTTTGTGACTCACAGTTCACAGTGGTTGTTTGTTCCCCCAGGAATTTATGTTCATCAAACGCACCATCATTAAAACCTGTTGTGACAATGAAAGAACTTTCATCCCAAAGCCCAACTGTTGACAGTTTCAAATCACACCAGTGAAAAGGGTAAACAACATTTTGCAGCAGTTTATCACCTCCGAACACACACACACGCACACACACACACTTTTATGGCCTCTCATTAAGAGGCAAATGTGCTTCCTTGCAGCTCCGTATCGAATAGCCGACTGTATGTGCGCATTTGAACCTCTGTGTCTGTGTTTGTGCACGTGTCTGTGTGTGATAATTATCTAGTCTGTTGCTGCGCCCCGGCCAGACATTTTGCTTTGTCTGCCATCAAGAGGTACTTCCTCCTCACAGCTGCACCAGAATCTCATAGTTGAAAGTCTGCTTACTCGCGCTTCGGAGCTTGTTTTAAGAGCAAAGAAATATATCCGAAAGGCAGTATTTTTTTTCTCCCTCAAAATTATTGCATTGATTGATAACTTGAGATAACTCCATCGTAATGATTATTGTTCGGGAAATACGGTATTCATCTCAAGTGTACCAAAGATTAAGTAATGCAAAGGAACAGGCCAGACAAGGTTCCCAGCATCTACTTTCCACCACTTTGTTTGGTCTGTCAGTCATTCTGCTCTGCAATTGTCTGGCACCTCGAGCAAGGTCTACGCTGCCTATTGCCCCAAAAGTCAGCTGGGATAATTCTGGAGCTCAATTGTATGAAGTATAAAATGGATGGATGTTGTCAGACTGCCTACAAAAACTGTATTGCAGCTGGTTGCTTATACCAGAAGTTCCCAACTGTTACTGAGCCAAGGTACATATTTTACACCAAACAACAATTTCACAAAAGGGCATAAAGTATCTTGTTTCACTTTATTCATAAATTTACTTTCTGCACAAACTGGGCCTAATAAACACATAACTATCCCATTATAAGAATTGCAACAGGTGGATACACAGATGAATTGAATTTTGTGCCATCTTGTGGAAGGCAAACTAACGGTTCTGCTTGTCATAATACGTCACTGGCATAGATTAACAATTACACAAACGTGCTTAAAACGAACTGAAATCAAAAGATCTGGTCATTACTTCCAAGTGTCTTTTACTGGATTTCTGCTGCAACCTTGTTCTCCACTGAATTACAATTTTCTGATGTAATGTGCCTGCAAACATTTGATCCGAGGCTACATGGTGAGCAGACACTTCCTTACGTCCGGGACATAAAAGGACATGATTGGGAGGGTGCAGGCAGAAACTGCAAGATAAGGAATCTCGAGTGAAGGAAAACAAATTTATTGAGGTTTTTCTGTCAGGTCCGTCGCTTAAGAGGGTTGTGTTGGGTCATTTTACACTCAAGGAGAGTTGATGTGTAATTCCTGATAAGGCCCTTGACTGCTATTTAGAAGGAATTCCCCTTCCTTTTTCTTGCTGATATAAATAAGCACAATGTTTAGAGGAGTCATACATTTGGCTGCATATAATAATAGAGCCTTATCAGTCTCTCACAGAAAGCAGTATGAGAAAGCGTACACTCAAAAGCAGCAACACACTGATAGAATCCCATTTGGATTTTCAAGTTAGTTATTCAGATTGAATACCCTGACCGTTATAGATTTCATATTTAACTATAATGTGGAGCATTATCTTTACACTCACCGGACACAAATTACATCACACCTTGTAACGACAACTACAGTACATCAATCAAACAATGGTAAACAATAGAAGATAGCGACATTAAAATCTGAATTTAGAAAGATCTTAAGGCTTGCCTGTGATTGACATGATAACAGAAGTCATTGGAAAAAATGTAATCCTTCGAGCATCACTTTTCTCTGCTTTAGTGTTTCGTTTTCCAAAATATTCATCCCAAAAATAAAAAATTTAGGAAAAATGCAGCCATATTGCAGAAAGACGCAAATTTAGTTGACGCCGAGGCTTTGCACATACCCACGGGAAATCATACAAGGCATGTGATTCCCAGCATGACGAAACATCAGCAAATAATGTTAATGTTTTTTGTCTTAAGACAGCTTACTTTAACTAGAATCCCACGTTGCATTTTATCAAAAGGTCTTGGTTGATGTTATTGTGCAAAGCAAAAGTTCACAGCATAATAAAGACGTAAATCCCCCAATAAAAAAATTTCAAATAACAATTTTTAAATAAATAAATAGTCAACATCTACCTGACGGTTTTTCACTTTTCGTGGGGGTTCTGGTCCCCATTAACTGTGAAAAATGTGGGATAGAACCACACTGCATCGTACTGAGACATGTTTCTAATATTTCACTGCTCTCGTTTAGCTCAAGATAATACAGCCATGCAAACTGTAACTACAATAAACATCCATCCATCCATTTTCCATGCAGCTTGTCCTCATTATGTTCACAGGGTCACATACTGACTAGCACATTTTCACTCTCACATTCACACCTATGTAGTTAACCGAACCTGCATGTTTTCGAATTGTGGGAGTAAGTGGACAAAATTCAACCAAGCACAGGAAGATCATGCAAACTCTGCACAGGAAAGCCTGAGCTGAGATTCAAACTCATAATATCTCGACTGTAAAGCAGGTGTGCAACTTATTCTCCACACAATAGAAATGTTCAAAATGTAAACTAAATTGAGCATTATTGTCTAAGTTCTTATTTGGGGATTGAATAAGATGGTGGGTTTTATTTTGCTGTGGTGTGACTATATATCAAACAGCAAATAATTTAGTAGTTAAAAGGGAAGTAAACAACTTCCTTTCAGCTAAGCCGTTATTGGTCAGATGGATTGCGTCTGGTTGGTAGAGTTGCTCAGGATCAGCATGGTACAGTATGTTGTCTTTTCTTCTTAAATGTTCTGCATCCGCTTTTTTTCTCTGTTTAGTTTCTGACAACTGTGTGGTAGAAGCCAAAAGACTGCTATGATACTTCTCTTTCTCCCCCCAATACAATTTAAAAGGCTCCTAACCATTTAAAATGTTAAATTTTATTAGTAAATTGTTAACCGCTTCATCTCGAGTTACAAGAATTTAAACGTGCATTAGGAAAAAGTTCCTTTTGTTGATAACGGTAATAATCCATCCTTCCATGTTGTGTACTGCTTATCCTCACAGGGGTTGCGTCATTAAATACTGTTTGCCATAAGGGGACTACTTGAACCAATAAATTTGCTAGCAACAAACTTGTAAATATGAAGAACAGTTTTATCTGTTTACCTGGTACCAGTAGTTATGTCACCATGATCTGATTCGTTAAGTTTCCAATTTGTTGGGCACACAAAGACACACAAACACTCGCGCTCCCAATCACACGTAGGGGCAATTCAGTGTCCAATCAACCTACCATGCATGTTTTTGGAATGTGGGAGGCAACTGGAGTACCCGGAGAAAAGCCAGTGTTGGCGGTTATAATCTCCAAATAATGTGCAGAAAGGCCTGTTGCAGGTGATGCACAGACTATCATATCCACAAGCTTCTTGCCACCGTCTCAATTTCCTCACAAAGCATCCTGCTCTGTGGGCCTCACACTTGCTCGCACACACAGCAAACAATGCCAAGTCTCCCAGCTGTAACTTCTTGTTGGGCATGGAGCCAGGCCCCCGCCGTTTTACGCGAGAGACGGCCTGATGTGTCCCCATTGTGGAGCAACTTTATAGTACGTTGGGATAGACCCGAAATCCACGAAGGGCAGCTGCACTGAGACAGTGTTGTTCTCCGCTGACTTGGTTCCAAAGTCAGTTGGTGAACAGAACTCGCATTGTGCACTTTTTCCATGAGTAAACGGAGGCTGTCAACACAAGTCTCCTCTGCCTGGCTGAAGCGTTCTGGTTGGGGAAAAGACTGCTTGCCTTGTGCCCTGATTTGGAGTGAAGAAAAAAAAACATTTAGAAAGGAGATGTTTTTCTTTCTTCAGTGAGCTGCTCAGATGCCAGAAATAAGCATTGTTGACAAAAGACCTCATTCCGTGGTAACGGCGCAATTTTCTTATCCGAGCACCTTCAAGACCAGCTTCAGATATCTCTCTGCATGCCTGTGAGTGGTGAACCGGTTTATTTTTAATTTTTGCTGCTTTCTTGCATTCTGGCGTAATGTTTTCTATTCTTCTTTGCCAGTCTGGTGTTGAACAAAGGCACAAAATGTGATTTTGTCTGAGACACTTAATCATGCATACCAAATCAGGCCCTTTGTGTCTGTGCAAACAGGAGTACGGCCACTATTATAATACGAAAAATGGTTGTAATTAGAGCCATCCATGCTCAGTGAGAGAACACAAACAGCGCAAAATCCATTTGCTGTTGACTTTTCCCATCCTCTATTGTGCTAGAAAATGTGCCAGGCAGAAATTGATATCAATTAGACGTGCAAGTGACGGACGGTTTTGCAAATGGATTCTATTTATTCTGTTCATTTGAATGACAATAGCGTGTCTGACAGCTGCTTTTCCCAGTGCACTCTAACCCCAGCTATTATCAGCGTGAAAGCGTAATCAACATTCTCTAGGAGACATACAATACATCGAAAGTGTTTTTCAGTGCAGGACGAGATCATTCTAGATTATTTTCCATGATTTAGCGCCACATGAATTTTTAATATGCAAAACCAGTCTTGAAACCATGAGTGGCAGACAGAGTTAGACCTCATTGCCGGGAATCCAATCACAGTGTCCAAGACATTTATTTACCTCCACTATAGGAATAAGGCCAAAATTCAAAGTATACGGGGCTTTCTCGCCTTTCAATGAGAGCTTTGTGGCAGTTCTCTCTTTTCCCGTGCTGCCTGAATAAATGGTACAGTCAAGATAAATCACGCTCCTGGAGTATTTACCAAAGGCCCAAAAAATAAAAGTCTTTTCACAATCTTTAATTTCATCTTTCCATACCCTCCACGCCATTCTAAATAAAGAAATCAACTTTTCGAAGAAGCTCCTTAAATGCAATGTGACAAGACTTTTAGGTTAAAAAAATATTTATTTAAAGTTGGAATGATTGAGAATAGACTGAGGGGTTATAGGTTTGAGGTCATCAGGGTTTGGGTCTGGAAATGTCCTTACTAACCCATTCTGCTGCCCGATTTCGTTAGCAAAGTTCAGAGAGCCTCTCTCATGGTTCTTTGAATATCAGGAATGAGACATATTTTCAGATGTTGCACCAATGATACGTGCTGGATTTAACTTCCCTCACAAACTGTATCCGGTACATGCAGGCAAATATTGTCAAGTATTCTGGATTTTAATTCCGTTGTTTATTGACACTCTCCAGGCTTTGCAAAGTCAGTAATGATTTAAATGAGCAATTATTGGATTCCCTTCATCCATCACCTCTGTTCTAGCTGCTACAGCAGATTGCCTTTCAACGTGCAAAGTGCTTATGTACGATACGAGCAGGAGCGGATCTGTGAAATTGCTTTGTGAAGTGATTGACAGTGGACAGAACATGAGTCTGTGCTCCCCATCCGACTCTCTGCCAATGTTGTATACATTACCATAGCACCGAGAACCAGGATAGATGTGATGTCCCTTTGGTTAGGGTAATCCAATCTTGGTAAGGTAGGTTCTGTTCTCGAACAATGTTGGTGCAGAGAGGCCTTCCACTTTTCTTTTCCTGAACAGCCTCCCAAATACACCCTTTCAGCCCCTTTGCCCAGATTTGCAGTGGCCCTGCTTCCACCTCCCCCTTAACAAGGGGTATCAGAGCTATTATGTTGGCTCTGGTGAATGTATAGACCAACACATGCCAAGTGAAGCGGAGTACGGAGAAGAAGAAAAGCTCTGTTGAGGAGCTGTTTGGATTGTGATCCAGTCCAGTCATGCTGGGTGGGATCCGAGACCCCTTTGACAGAGTATGCGAGGGGCCTGCTCTTGTCACGTCTTAAGTAGCGCACGCATTTCCCTGACAGGATGCCGCAAACCTGTCACAGACTGAAGTGGGGATCTAATGACTGTGCGTTGCGTTTGTATTGGATGGCGGTGTGAACTTTAGTTTTTAGCCGGAATGGGAGAGGCGACTTTGTGGAGTCGCTTGATTTAGTAGGAGGTGTGAGAGCACCAACACACCTCACATTTATACTTATACATGTAAGCTCACAAGAGGCTCTTGGTGTTACTACCTTTGCCATTTGATCAGAGTGGGTTTATGTGGTCGTACGTTCATTAATTGGCCTCCAACTTCCAGTCTATCGTAAATCTGGATTTTTCTTAATCAAAAAGGTGAAAGTATACATGGCCACATTTTGAAAAAATGTTGATAGTAAAAAACTCACCAGATATTGTAATTATGTGTTTCGGATCCAGGACTGTTGGCCAGTCATTTGCAGAGGGCACATAAAGAGACAGACACCATTCACTTTCAAATTCACACCATCACTCAACCAAACACTGCCAGCACCAAAGTCAGTACCACTACATCGTCAGTGCCATGATCAAACATACCAAACCAAAATCTATTACCAAAGGTTTCCCACGAAACTCTGCTGGTCCTTGTGTTTTTTTTTTAATGCCCGCTATGCTAACATTAACTACCAGAAGACTGTGTATTCACAGCTGAACTATTCAATTGATGCCAGAAACATCAACACACAGCCGTGGAGCATATTTCTGCCAGATACAAAAGAAGGCCTACTCTGTCCAAAATGGTTCCTATTCTTATACTGCCTTGGCCGCTCCCACAAGGAAGGCATCTCTGCCTAGCCCATATCACAATGCATGACTCCATAGACTTAGCTGGATTCAACTGGTAAATGTGCAAGGGTGAAGATAGATCGCAAGTTGCAAAAGCCACAAGACGCCTATCAACCGGAACAAGATCTTGGATAATAGTTAATTACAAATATTTAAAATGTTTGTGCCCTTCATACTAATCATTCATGCTTACCCCTTCCTGCGTCTTCGTGTGTGTCCATTTCAGATGAGCTAAGATGTGCCGGCGTTACCTGTCCTGCTCTCCAGGTGTCATCCTGCCCAAAAGGCTCAATCTTGACCAAGAGTTACACACCTCCTGCTGGTTGCTGCCCCTCTATTCCACCCCAGTGCACCTGTGATTTTGGGGCTTGCCGCCAGCCCAACTGCCCAAGTGGACAGCGTGCTGTGCCACTCAGCAAGGCCAGTGGTCAGCCTGGAGACTGCTGTGATGTCTTTGAGTGCCAGAAAGGTGATTCCACCCAACTGCACAATACACAAACGGTTCTGACTGCTCTCCCACTGGGGGTTATGGTTATGGCGCGGGAGGTGAGAGATTCATCTCCTTCTTGAAGGCAATTATTCCCTCATGGTCCTTATCCCTTAAAGGACACACAGTTGCTGATTACAGTAAATAGAGGTTTATCCCCACTAAAATATATGAAGAAAAAGAAGTTGTCGATAGAAAAAGATGGAACACTCTGTATTTAAACGTATCTGTGATGACCGTGATAATATCCTGTGCGTATGTCCATGTACGTTTTTTAGACAATCCTATCCTATGCCTATAGTTCACTAAATTATTTTCAAGATAAGATTTGAGACAAATAGCATGCAAGCCGAACCTTTGGCCGCAGCTATTGAGCCAATGAATTCTTAAAATTATTCAGCAAGGTAAACACATGAGCAAGAATATGATCTCAGAGCATGTGGAGAATAAATATTAATCACGCAACACAAGTCTTATGATGTCAGGCTGTAAACGAAAAGGTCTGTAATCAGTCTTTTGGTCAACTAAACTGAGCTGACAAAGACGAATGAGTCAAGCAATTAACAGTATTAATAGAATGCTCATCCAGGAAATACAATGAGTGTCTTGGATCACTTTCCTGCTGTTTGTGCAGATTTTTTTCTTTTTCAAAGCCTTGTAGCAGCCCAGCATCACAACACTGCTGGACACTCAAATTGAAGTTCCAAATCCCGTTTCATGTTTCAGACCCCAAGAGATCCAACGAGGCTGGGAGGGGACCTGTGCGAGTGCTCTGTTTACTCTGCACTCTCAACAAATATTCACTGTTTTACCAACAGAACAAATTCCCATTCTGGCCCTTCCACATGTATAAATGGATGCCATGTCCTGGAATTAATGGACTTAACAAGCCCAGTGACCAGAAAAGTGCTTAGGCTATGAATTTGTTCAACAGAAGTGCAGTGTCAAAGGGTTTCTGTCTGGTCACACGTCCAGGGGGAAAAGGTTCAACAGTTCATTGATGGGAATGCTTTTTATGTGCTTCATTCTGCCAGTCGGGAGGGTAATCGAGTCCGGCAGGCTGGCGGGGGCTGAATGGCAGCCGTGGGGGCCATGGGATCAGTGTTTTGATAACAAGTGTCTGCTGCTCTTTGGGTGTAAGGCTTGATGCCTTTTGTGCAGCCCCTACTGTCTGTTAGCCATGCATGCCTGAGCTTGGTGACGCAAAGTTCAATAGACGGGGACATTGACGAGGACGGGCACCAAGACTTGCTGTCACCGATCATCTCTGTCGAGATCTATCTAGATAATAGCCCTAATTTTTCCTCTATTGTTGCCTTTATTACAACCACAGTGAACCCAGCCATGTTGTTGCATAACATGCTAAATCAAAAGGGGTTTTACTGTAAATGACAATGAAAACGTCTATAAAAGGTCCTCAAGTACTGCCCAAAAACCTCTGGGGACCAAGGCCATGCCAGGGACTAGAATTAAACACAACATGCTCTCATTGTCACATTGTCTCCGCAGTTGGAATGACCCGCATGTTTCCATTGGCCACTTGGCTCTGAGTTTGTCCCACTTGGCTGTAGGTTAGTCCGGGTCTGACGCCGCAGTGACACCAAGTTCCACCTGTTTTCAGAGTTGTGCCATTGTTGGCTGGAAAGGAATGCGTGCGTGTGATTAGATGAAAAAGAGCAAACTGGGCGGCGTACAGAAGTTACTCATGATTGTGTTTGTTTGTGGTAGGCCTGCTGAGGACTGACAATTAAGTTGGCACGACTTCGGCATCCCATGTACTCAGCTTCGGGAGCAGATGTTCTGGACAAGACCCGTTTTTTCCCCAAATTTTACATGGGTGTTGAGCAACACGGGTGAGCTCAGCATATTAATTGCTCTCAGGGTGCTCAGTTTGAGTTTGCGACAATTTTGACAAACATGCAGAACCATGAGCTTAACATTATCGTACTTTATCTTTGGGATTCGTATGATGACTGTCAATGTTTAATACTCATTTAGCTTTTTAGTGTCTGCTTTGTAAATATTGTGACATGACAGCACCTTGACAACCCACCAATGATTTCAAAAGGTTATGTGGTGGCTTTCTAATTATAGGGTGCCAAAATGTGGAGGCAAGTACAGGTCAGTTATTTAGGCTTTAAAGCTCCACTAAGCAGTATCGTTAAGTTCCGTTCAATTCAAGTCGTTCGGCGAAGCCTCTGTGACTGCAAATGGTCTTTTCCCACATGCATCATCTGTATCTGATGGTGGTTGCTATGTGTTTAATTTAGGTCATACGATGATGAGTCACCCAACTTTTCATCACCACCAACTTGGTTTGGAAATCTTCACTGATACTTTTTTGGGGGCATGAGACTCGGATGATTCATGTGTAACAAAGAAGAAATGTTATATTGTAGTCGAGAGGATTGATTGACTCCACCTGCCACCAGCACACAAGCTCACTTTCTGCCAAAACCTCAGAACCACTTCTGCTTTCTTTTGCAAGCGGCTGACACTCTTTCAATGCTTGACAGATCCCTCTGAAAGATCTCCCCGTCTCTTTTGCACCATTGTCTAACACACCATGCCAACCCATATGGTTAACCTCAGCCATCATTCTGTCCCTCAGTGCCAGTTGGTTTCGATGAGTGCCAACAGAGGACTATCATTTTTTTGTGTTCTGCGCCGGTGATGAAAATGGCTTTTCACCTAGAGAAACTGCTGAGGGGCTTTTTAAGGTTAATTACATTTTAAATTTTTTTCTTCTTTAGTCTCCCCTAAGTGTGTCCACAACGGAAAGGAGTTCTCTGATGGTGAAGTGTACCGCATGGACCCTTGCTGGTTGTGCCAGTGCCGAGGAGGAATCTCCTTCTGCTCCAAGGCAGAGTGCGCTGAGCTTGACTGTGAGAACTTCTACATTCCCGAGGGCGAGTGCTGCCCTGTTTGCATTGGTAGGTTTTCATAGAGAATAGACAAAATGAAAATCATAACCTCCTAAATGAAGTTTATTCTTGAAATAAGTATCAAATGCAGGCTTTCGATCAATGACTTTATTAAAAAAAATAAAGTCGTCTGTCATCTAGAATGGCACACAGCATATCGCTGGCTTCCACCAAGACCGAACAATCATAAACAACTCTGTCAGCGCAGTCGGTGTTGCGTTATTGGGTGCATCGATGTGGTCACTTGACCCCGATGCAATTGGACTGTAACAGCATTTTTGTAGTTGCTACTTATTACTGGAAACAAACTACCGTAATCAAGATTCAAAGCATTACTGTAAAAAATTCAGGCAAAATAAACAATGTTAGTGCATTATAATGATTGAAATCAACTTTAATGGACTGCATGCACACAGCACTTTCACATTTGGAATAAGGTGGTATGTCAACTTTCTGTTGGCTGGAAAAAGCATCGTGATTTAAAGTTCACTTAATTTCTTCTGGAATTACTTATGACTAATTTCGTATTAGCTTTACAATTACCTCAGTCGTCCAGTTAATGGCAAAGTGATCAAAGGATCCAGATCTGGCTTAATGTTAACTATTCAGTTTTACTGAACAGGTCCAAGTGTACTTCAACTTGCATGACTTAATCATGGAGACGCCCAACTGTATCTACTGTACAGCGCAAGCGCTGTACATAAAGATTGAACAGAAATGGAATCCGTTAGAAAGCCTTTATTACCATTGTATAATGCAGATACAACGAAAATGGGATAATGAAAACAGAAAATAGTAACAAAATGCAGAAAGGGAGCTTTGTGAGGGAATTGGCTGGACAGCTGCGGAATTGGGACGGAGCGTTTACTGCCAATTACTTTTGAATTTTTTTTTTCTCCTTTGTGGGTAGAATTCTAATACGACATGAGTGCTTCATAAAATAGCAGCATCAAAATACTAAAGTTTCATGATCACACATTTAACAAAGGAGGTTATTTGGCGACCCACTAGTACTTTGAAACAGTGGAAACTGCATATATACGGATATGAAATTTACACAATCACAACTAGGAACTGCAAGTGAAATTCTGTCATAACATTTCTTAAAAGACAAATTTGATGATTTGAAGGACCACTTTATGCCAATCATGATTTTGCAAACAGTAGCAGTAGTAATAGGACTGTGAGCTGTGTAAAAATGGGACGTGAGAGAGGGGACATCAAAGTTGGAAAAAAATGGCTTCCTCATTTACGGATCTAACTTATACTAATAAGTTTCTTTCACACCTAATTCAGCGACTCCAGCTGGAGCAGGTCGCATTGGAAGAAAGTTGCCAACTAGGGAAATTAACATACCAGAGTTAGTATTGCGCTACAGCGCTAAAAACGGAATGGCCATTTATAGGGTCATCCATTGAAGAAATATTTGATGAAAAAAAAAAATGGAGCCCCTGAAAGCAATGGAAATGCTGTGAGAGAGCTTCACTGTTGTAACGTTTTTGTGGAGCCAACAAGTTGTGTATCAAAAGCAAAAACGTTTAATTTATCAAGCCCAAGCACAAACTATAGTACAGTACATCATCTCAGACTTACAGCAGAAAGATCTCAAACCGTCACAAAACCTCCTGATAAAGACCTTTTGGACTATACATCTTTACTTCTTTTTGCTTTGTAGTCAAATTATGACTGACCTTCGCCATGCTAGCTTTCAGCACAGCCGAGCGTTTGGAACTGTTTCCCCCATCAAGTTGAAACGATGTCAGGGACGTATGATGAAACAGCCGCATTCCAAGCCCTCATTCAAGATAAATCCATTCATAAGTCAGGAACCTAAGTCATCCAAATCCAACAGCGTCTTCTTCATAGCTCTTGGTGTCTGGCCAGTTTCCTTTTCTTATTAGCTCTCTCTTGGAGTATCATATTCCCTGCTTCTACTTACAGTAGGGGCACACAATATACATTGGACTGCGGCATTAGTTTTAATCTCAATCCGAGGTCGCCAAAGCAAACCACCACATAAATCGGAATGAGTTTTTACCAATTTTCTTTGCTCTCCTGCTCAACATCTCTCCAGATGTGGAGTTACTGTCCGTGGACAGCACAAAGGCCAGTTGCTGGGTGAACAACAAGTTGCGAGCTCACGAGGAGCAATGGAAAGAGGACGACTGCACCTTCTGCCAGTGTGTGGACGGCGAGCCGCACTGCACGGCCATGGCCTGCAAACAAAGCTGCCAGAATCCGGTCAAGATACCCGGAGAGTGCTGCCCCTTCTGTGAAGGTACACGGAGTAGTGCGTGAAATGTGTGTTTCTCATCATGGAACCCTGCACAGATATGGGTAAAGACTTGACGTGAGCACGTTGGAGGCTCCTGCAACCCTGCAGTTTTTCTCCAGGGGCAATGTCGGCATGGGCTCATTAAAATGGAGGCCACAGAGAATTCTTCGAGTGACGGGGTTCTTTGTGTCCCTTTTATTACTCTTGCCCCCCAAAATGAGACCCACCTGTGTGTGAGGCACATCATAGAGCACTTTAAAAACAGGAGGGCTGCATAATTGAAGTGGATCCCCTTTTTTTTGTGTGTGTGAGTATAATTAGTTACAACTCATTGGACTGTTCCTCCCACTTGAGCGTGGCAGGAGATGTTTGACAAGACTTCACAACCATATGTGTGTCTTATGTCTCTTTGCTCTCATCTCATCCCCGGCATACCTTTCACTGTGTGCCCCTCCAGTTTAATTGCTCTATATTTATCGGCAATTATTCAGATTTAAAGTTCGTACTAAAATAAAAAAAAAAAGACTTTCTGGCAGCACCAATAGAACTAATGCAATATTGCAGTTGTTGCTTTTTCAAATGTTTGATGTTGTGTCCCATCCATCTCAATTTTCTTTCTCCAGAACCTTCCTATGAAACAGTCAGCCCCATGCTGTGTCCTCCTCTGGAAAATTGCAGCCTTTCTGCAAACGACTGTCCTTATGGCTTCTATCAAGACATCAATGGATGTCTGCTCTGCCAGTGTCTTAATAGTAAGTTCGCTTTAGTCGCTTTACGTTGGACGAAAATTGCTTCAAGTATCATGGAATTTCTCAAACATGTCGATTTACAGTATGTAATAACAGATTAAGGGAGTGACATGAGGATTAAGTGGCCTTCTGGGGCCTGAAATTGTTAGCATGTGAAAAGAGGCTTTTAAAGAGTCTGTGCAATTTCTTTCCCAATTTTAAACACTTTCCATCCATTATCCGAACTGCTTCTCCTAACGAGGGTCGCGAGCATGCACGAGCCAATCCCAGCTGTGTCCGGGCAGTTGGCCCAAATTTGTTGCCAGCTAATTGAAGGGCACACATAGACAAACAACCATTCACACTATCAATCACACCTCGGAACAATTTAGAGTGTACCATTAACCTACCATGTGTGTTTTTGGAATGTGGGAGGAAACCGGAGTACTCGGAAATCTGCAACTGCAAATATTCTTGTGTAAGTGATGTCGGAGGGATAATGAGATATATGGCTTTGACAGCTTTGTATGCAGATTCATGTACATCCCAACTTGTCTGTATCCATGGCGACGAATTATGTCCCAGGAATGTAGCCTTTGAGCTAGCCCATAGTAACTGCTACCTACACCTCTGATGGATGACTTGCCTGTAATCAGCTGACCTCCCTTTCAACTCTTTCAGATGACTCCTGCCCTGATCTGGGAAAATATTGTTCCCGGCAGTGCCCCATGGGATACGAAAGGGATGACTTTGGCTGTGAGGTGTGCGAATGTAACATTCCCATACCCAGGTGCCGACCTTTGACCTGCACCAAGACCTGCCCCTATGGATTTGTGTGAGTACACACAAACACACGCACACACACATAATCCAGCTCAACTCATTTGTCATATTTGTTTTTGACTGGTTCAAAAAGTTCAATAGTTGTTGCCATAAACTGTCTGGGACATCGGATAAAGTCATTATTTGTACCATATAGTCAAAACCAAATGTATTACTACTTTGTTCATCACTGATGAAAGTGAAAGGTGTTTTATTCATTTTGAGATTGACAGACACCACCATTCAAGCAAACGACCATAATTCATAACATTTGTGTGGATAAAATATTTAGATTTATAATGATGATTTTTAGTGTTTTGCATTGGCTAAAACATTAGATTCGATTTGGATTACACGTGACAAATACAAGGCAATGAAAGACAGATTGTGTCTAACCAAAAGTACATAATTAATAACATTTTACATCACTTCCCAACCGGGGCTCTTAGCACACTTGTGTGCCGTCAGTGAGCAATTGTGAATGAGTGTCTATTTCTACAGATATGTACAGGCTTTAAACAGGCTATGAATATGATCATGAGTAAAATAGAAAGACAGCTACACAATGGGCTAATTATTCTCCACAGTGCACTATGGACTGCAATTCCTGGAGGAGAAAAAAATAGACAGTTTTCTTTCAACATATATATGCGCATAGTAGTGCAGTGGGATTATTGTATTATCCAACAATAAATGCTAAATTATAGGCTCATGAATTATTTTACTGTAGTGAAATATGGCCTTTTGAGCAGTGTATAATGTGGCACTTGAACAAAGTGGTGAACAAAGCACTTCATTCAAGCAGAGCGACCTGAGGTTAATGCAGGCTTCCAAGGGGTTAAGGTCTCACAAGTGCATCAACATTTAGCTATTTCCCGCCCCAAACCCAAAACCACAGATTACGTGTAAACCGCTCAAGTTAAAAAAAGAATTCTTATCTTAGTAAAGAATGCCAGTGAAGCAGTCTATTTCTACATGGGTTTGAGCTCAAATTAAAAGTATTGACTATGGTGGTCAGGGCCGGTTTCTAAATCTGCGTGTACTGTGAGATCCTTTTTGGCCTCTCATCTCTCACGACAACTCTCCTCTTAAACCCGTCCAAATCCATCAAATATGTAGAAGCGTTCTCGCCACACCACAATCAAAAACGCACAAGAATAAAAGTGTATTGTGCAATATATACACTTTGGGATTGTTTTGGTATCCCAAAAACGCCCACGGTGGCTCTGTAGTTAAAGAAGGGCTTGATTCAATATCTGTATGTGATGTCTGAGAGGGGAAAGGATGAGTTGGAACAACAGCAGAAGTTAGTTCCCAGTCCATCGTTGAAAAGCAGCTGTTTTATTTTATTTTTCTTTAAGCAGCTTTAAAAGATTGCGCTCAGTCCATGTGCAAGTTGACACGTGGACTAAGGGGAGGGCATTTTCTATTACAGAAAGTGGACGAGACCTTAGACCAGGTAAAAGGTGGTGTAACGCGATTTTGGTTGATTTGATCTCGCCGCAGGCAGACGGATTTTGAGCTCAATGTACATGTGTGGAGGATACCATCGTATTACATTCATGAATATGGCAATAGCGTGCATCGTAGACATCAATTGATTCAACAAATTATTATTATAATATTTGATATCTTTTTAAAAGCACTCCCCTGAGCTTACACATCAATGGGGGTGTTTTCACACACGTAGTCAGGGGTGGAAGGCCGTCTCTAAGTGCCCAATACACCAGCTAGCTTAGCACTAGCTAGCAGTTTGTATTCCAAAGCAGATGGATTTAAAATTAGTCCAACCGAAAAATGGATGAACGCTGTTTTGGCGAATGCAAGATGAGACACAATGATGGGAACACCAAATATTTATCAAACTTTACAATATGTGATCACATATTATGAAATAAATGGAAAAGTCCAACTGAAACCTGAATGTAAACACTGTCACGCTATTGCAAAATGTCGAATACGTCAAATGATTTTCTTTTAATAATTCTGTCTTATTGCATATGTCATTAGCCGGCATACGTTCCAGTAAATTCCCACATAGTTAATGAAAGTGGTTGTCTGAAGTCAGCTGAGATAGACTCTTGATCCCTGCAATTGTGAACAGATTGGATGGGACGTTGCAGTCATTACACACAGATTGTAATCAATCTTAAGGCATGTCTGTTTGAATGAGCATGAAAACAAAAAGTATTTTTTTTTCCCAAGTTGTTGTTTCAACTGTCGGCTTGTCCCATCAGGCGTCGCCACACAGTATCTGTGTGAAAGGCAAGAGCTGCCACTTCCAGTCCTATACTGTACTTTTATTAAGTAGATAATAATATTGTAATAATAATATGATATATTTGTGGTTGTTCAATTGTCAAAAGTATCAAACTGTTGTTGCGAGAATCACAGACTCAACGTACTATTGAGGTGATGTTTCTTGTTTGCTTGAGCTAGTCCGTGTTTTAATAGGTCGATATTAAGCGGTGTATTTTTGCTTCATGTATTCAATTCTAATTATTCAAACATGCCCTGAGAATTGGATCCATACTTTCA
This sequence comes from Idiotropiscis lumnitzeri, assembly GCF_059441095.1. Taxonomy (NCBI): domain Eukaryota; kingdom Metazoa; phylum Chordata; class Actinopteri; order Syngnathiformes; family Syngnathidae; genus Idiotropiscis; species Idiotropiscis lumnitzeri. The sequence continues at coordinate 13,331,280 of NC_142391.1, read as the reverse complement.
TCTCTTGTGTCTCAATCAAGAAATGCACTTCAATTTGACAAGAAAGCCTAGCTTTGACTGTTTCTGACTCTCTCCAATCTTAATCCAATTGCCTTCATTGCCTCTTATGTGTTGCTTCTCAGGCTTCTTCTAACTAAGAGTGCCAGGGGCCGAAGGAGCAATAATGATGCAACAGGTTAAATTGAAAGCATCTGAATTGGATTTTGCATGCGTCTTGGTTTTGTATGATGTGCAAACCGCAAGGATCTCCCATGTTGGTCTTTTTATTTGGCCTCCTTCAAAGGCAGCCAATACAGAAATGAAGAAAAGCAGGTCCAGATGTCGATTATGCCAGACCCCGGCATCTGGTCTTCACTGTGTGCCACAACACATACGCATTCAAACTTGTGCATGTGTTCGTGTTTCATGGCTAATGCGTGTGTGTGTCGCCCCATAGTCGCAACAAGCATGGCTGTGAGATGTGTCGCTGTGTCAAGTGCCCCCCCTTCACCTGCGACAAGCACTGCATCGATGGCTACAAGCAGAACAAGAAGGGATGCTCTATCTGCATGTGTAAAGGTATCACACTCTTAAGAATTAAGAATAGAACGCACAATAAAAAATAAATTTAAATATATATATATATATATATATATATTTTATATTAGGGCTGTCAAAATTAAAGCGTTAACTCAGGTGATTAATCAAAATTTTTTTAACTCAGTTAACTCAGTTTGATTTACTTTAATAATTTTTAATCTTTAATTGATTTACTAAATAATTTGCATACTTTGCAAATATTAAGCTATATTAGCTGTACATATTTAGCACGTCTCAGAACAAAACACTGTTCAAATTACCACTGGGCCTTACAAACCAACACTGTGGGCGCTTGTTCGCAGTTTTAAAAAATGTTTTGAAGAAAAATGCCTGTAAAGATGTCTCCATTTAGATCGGATTCAAGAATCAAAGGAATCAATTTGAACAGTCTTTGAATTAAATATACTTCATATTTGGTGATTTTGCATCAATTCCAAGCTATTATTCAAGTAAATATCTGTTATAAGCTTCGTAAAAAATTGTAGTTGAAAAATATGACTAATCGTGATTAATCATGGAATTTTTTTGTGATTAATTAGATTAAAAAAAATTAATCACTTGACAGCACTAATTGAATATTGCCCTTGTCAAGGCATGGCGCAATGCATTAAATTTCTGTAAATACATTTGGAAGTATTCGATGATAAAAAGCAAGCGCAAATTATGATCTACAAAAAATAATGCGTAGCCTTCGTTACATCCCAGTATGTGTGCATGCAAACTGTATACAAAGCACTTTTTTATTAGTAATTGTACAGCTTGGCAGAGATTTGTGGTCTCTGGCGAAATGCTCTGTAGGAGACCGCGATAATTACTTCTAGTGTATCATTACCACATTGGATAAATTTCACACGCTGGCAATGTTCCGTCATGTCTTTGTTTATATGCGCATTTCACCTGCAATCATCTGAACTACTGTAAATGTGTGGTTGGTGCAAGAGTGTTGCATTCAGCAAAGTGAGTTTACGAGCCAGCCAAGCTTTCGTGATGCAAATAGCCACGCCAATGGTCTGAACAAGGGATTTCATGAATGTTCCGTGATAATAAATACACAGTCAGATTGTTAGCACTTGTCGTTGACGCACACAATTCAACCACTGTAAGGCAGTGTAAAAGTAAATGGATGGAAGCGTGGAGAAAATCTATGGGTGACTTTGTTCTACAAAGCTGCACTTTTGATTTCCTGTGACCTCTGGCTGCTCCTCTGCGGAGACTTAAATGTTTTCCTTTTTGGGCTTTTGGTTGGTATTTGGCTTTATCCAGTAGCTATGGATGCAAGTCTAATTAGATTCCCCCAACCTCTAAGTTAAAATCCAGATGACTGATTTATACTCCATTTTACAGTAAGTGTTTATTTATTTGTTTTTTTTTTAGCTGTGTTATAAATATTTCAACCCCAAGATATGCTCGGGTTAGAGTAACTGGCTGCTGGCTCTTTACAAACAGAGACAGACTCACAGACTTTTACTGTAAACAAACTGATTCGAACCTGAAGAGTTGGGGACGTCTTTATGTGGTTTTTCAAAATATTCAATAATGGTAAATTATTTATTTAAATATGCCCCCCCCCTCAAACCGCCCTTCCGAAAAAAAAAATTGGAATTGAAAGAGAGGGCACATCTCAACTTGTGCTTGAACCGGTAAATTTGAGTTCAGCTCTCTTTTTGGTCCAAGTGGATTGCAACTAGCACTCAAAACTAGTCTGGGTTAAATCCATCTACTGGTGGCTTTGGAAGGTCAGCAGTCCAACGCAAAAGGATGTTTGCTTGTTTTGACAAAAAGCAAGTAAAACATCAGGATTATTAGACACCTCGAGGGAAATTGTCACAACAGTTTAGATCTCAAGATAATTTTTAATTTGAACCGACCTTAATGCTTTAACAGTATTTGTAAATATCCACTATCAGACCATACATTTTAGTTTGTTTCTCCTTCTTTCCTTGCTCTCAAATGAGTCACTTCTCTTCCAAACATACAGCAAATGTCTATTTTGATGTTTTCTTATCCAGAGAATGCCCATTCCCCCAGCACCACCGCCCCCATCCCATTTCCCAGCTTTTGCTTTACCTCAAATGGCAACCGATACGAGGAAGGCGAAAGCTGGCACGATGGCTGCCGTGACTGCTACTGTCATTCCGGAAGGGAGATGTGTGTGCTCATATCCTGTCCTGTGCCCAGCTGCTCTCATCCAGTCATGAAGCCTGACCAGTGTTGTGCTACGTGTGAAGGTGTGACACGAAATTACCGCATCTTGACAACCACTCACATTCACACCAAAGGATAATTTAGTCTTCGGTAAAGCAAACATGAATGGTTTTAACTGCAGTTTGCAAGCCAATGCAAATTCCACACAAGACATTTAATACAGAACTGCTTGCCCACATGGTACACATACACATTCAGCATATTTTATCTTTTATGCTGATCTCACAGTTGGAATGTCATGTGACAGCACGTTGTCATGCATATCTCAGCAATTACTTGGTAAAACTAACTATTAAACGTCAAGAAATGGTGCAATTCAAATCCAAAGAGATGGTGTACAATTTTCGGACAAAGAATTCAGACTTTACATAGATGATATTGGTTAGTTTTGATTGGTTAACGCTAGTTGGTAGTAATTTTGCAGTTGTGGAGAGCCTCACTGTTTCAAATGTTTTGTTTGCCTTATTTACCTGGCATACTGCCTAACTTAAGCCATTCATCGATTGACACCTAATCGATTATCAAATTAAGTTGTAAATATTTGTGATAATGGATTTATTTAATTCAAAGACCTTGTATAATTTAAAATTGTCCTCGGAAGTTTAGCCCTTCTCCATTTCCCTAAAACCTGCTTCAAGATACTCGTGCAGAAGTTAATTGCTTAGCTGTTTTGGCAATAAATAACACTTTTCATGCCGAGGACAGAATGCTGACTCTTTGCATATGTCAGCCAGTGTCAAAACACAACCTGGACAAAGTTTCCAGTGCTGTAGGCTACTGCTTGACGGGTCTCTGGGTTTGCATGCTTCTCAACATGTCTGAATGTGAGACCATTTCTCTCCTCTTGTAACACTTTAGACGAGTCAGGTAGTGGTCTGCCGGAGGGGATGGACATGGTGGTGTGCAGAGCCCCTGGAGGGGAATTCTACGTGGAAGGGGAGACGTGGGACTTGGATGAGTGCACACGTTGCACTTGTAGACAGGGGCGCGTCCTTTGCGACACTGAAGTTTGTCCTCCGGCTCTGTGCCAGACACCCACCAAGAACCAGGACACCTGTTGTCATGTGTGTCTAGGTAAGTTGCTAAAAGACTTGAGTGAAGCAGTGTTTCACAACTTTTAGAGAACCAACAAACATATTTTGTATTTCTCCATAAAAACATCATGGCCTAATCTTAAACAAAAATGTAATGTCAATTATGTATGCATCTAGCAGAAGAGCAAGTGTCCTTATCTCAACCTTATCTCTAAGGGAGAATCCAGACACTCTGTGTAGGAAACTAATCGTGGCCGCTTTATCCGCGATCTCTGTCTTTTGGTCACAATCCACAGCTCATGACCGTAGGTTAGACAAATTGAGAGTTTCGCCTTTCCACTCAGCTCCATCTTCACCACCACAGACGATACAGAGTCCAAATCACAGCAGACACTGCACGGATCCGCCTGTCAATCTCACGCTCCATCTTGACCTCCCTCATGAATAAGAGTCCAAGTAGAATATTCTTCCACTTGGACCAGGATCTCATCCCCAACCCAGAGAGGGCACTCCTCCCTTTCCTGACTGAGGACATGGTTTCTGATTTAGAGGTGCTGATTTTCATCCCAACGTCAGAGGGTTTGGGAATTGCCGTCACGGCAGGTAGTGACCACCTTACGGTCACAGCTCGGATCGGCAAAACTGATAAAATTACAGAAAAATTAAGTGAAATTGGATCATTTGCAACGTCGCATTGGGAATAACTGGAGTTGAGAGTCATTTTGAGTGAAAAGAGATTTGGAATTTGCATGTTAGACTATGAGAGTTTTATGTCAGGCATACAGAAAAAAAACAAAAAAACAGCCGTGGTTAGTTTGGTTTACATTGCGATCCTTTCACCCTGCAGCCAACACACAAGGAGGAGTGGCTGTTGTCATCTATCTCTTTCCAACTTATCTCGTCCGATCTGTGCTGCTCCCAAAAGAGTCAACGACGTCCCACGTATAACTCACTCAAAACCATACTGGGATCTTTATTTACAGCTCAGGTCTCATTCACGACAGCTTTCAAGCCTACAAATCAGCAATGCACGACTGCGCCTCTTAGCTTCCCCTTCCAAATGTCAGTCCCGCCTTATCGATGCCTTCACAAAAGCAGATTGCGAGAGGCTTGGCCTTACGTGATCCCGGTCACCAGGAATGTGGGAATAATACACATTCCGCTGACAAGGCCCTATGATGGATGCGTACGGTGGGCAGTCTTGAGCTAAGACTCGGGTGAGGAGGAGACTCTTGGTCCCCCAGAGAGTTGGATGAGATATGCAGATGAGGCCTCAGACTGAATAAACATCTGCCTGCTGGAATTCCGTGTTTATACTCGACATTTGGGAAGCATCTTGAATTGATATATTCTTCTAGTCTTGACTTCTCACGCTTGCTAAATTAATTAATCCTCTCTGAGTTCGCCTTGCCCCCATGTCACCAAAACTGACTTCTACAGAGTCGTCTTATCTAATTCTGAACGCCGTTTCCGTGCATCCACAGAGGAGACACAGAGTCCGCTGCTGCCAGTGAACACCAGCCAGCAGGAGTACTGCATCACCAACGACGGCGACGTGCTGCTGGCAGGAGACTCGTGGAAGACCAACGCTTGTACCAGCTGCATCTGCAACAACGGCACCATTCAATGTTTCTCTCAGCGCTGCCCGCCTGCCAACTGCAGGGTGCCCGTCTTGCGCAAGGGCCAGTGCTGCCCGCATTGTCTTGGTGAGTTTTGCTTGACATCCCATGTCCCATGTAACATCAAAGGCTTAATTGTTTTCAACCAATTCAAATCTTAGTTATGATCAAGTCAAGTTTGTGGTGTGCTATGCATTTAGTACCCGCACCTTCAGTGGGGACTTAACCGGGTTAAGTGACCAATTGATTTCACCATCACATCACAGCGATGCAGTAGAAACGATAATGCAAAACGACAACAGCACACGATTGTGCCACATATGTTATCCGGATAACATGAAAACACAAAAAAACGCGAATTGTATGTTTTAATGTGTGCACATCTCGTTATGTGATTTACTTGGCTTGCTCTGACCAACCAATCAAAAAGTGGAAAAATGTTGCCGTTGTTTTAGGCTGAAATCTGATTGGGGAAAAAAAAAATGTTAACATCCAGTGCGTACAATAGAAATGAAGAGAATAGAATGTTGCGAATAAATTAATCCAATTTTACAAAGCAAATCTAAAACTTCAGGTTGCAAATGTCCGTCAGTGTTTCTGATAGTTTTTAGGCCTTGCAGCAGAGAATGTCTTACTGGTCCTGACAGTCTAGCACATCTAAAAGTGGCGTGTTGAAGACTTCCACACATAAAGATCATAATAGCGGTACTCGTAGAACAAGGCACAGCTTGTTGATGGGGGGGGGGTCATAATTCATAACGGTACCTGCCAAAAAGAGGGCGTGACTGAGGGAAAGCCTGATTCAAAATGCGTGAGTAGATGTGTTAGTTCGTTAGAGCCAGCCATTCTGGCGCTGCATAGGCAAACACCATCGTTCGCAGCAGCATTCCATGTGACACACACACACACACGCAGTCAAATCCAGCAAAAACATTCCTCGAGCATCCGCACATTCACACGTGTTTCCTGTCCCCAGCTGAATCGGACCGCAACGCTCGCTCTGTGGCAGCGCAGGAAGCTACGCGTCAGCTTTTCCTACAGGGGAAAAGCTCGGCATAGGATCCCATTGTTCGGCCTGATATGCCGTTTGAGCGCCCTTTGTTTTTATTATTTGGCTTTCACATAAGGTCTTTTATAAAAACCAACGGGGAGAACAGTTCCTAGCTATTCACGGAAACACATGGGAGTTGAAACAATAACACGGTTGTACGTGTGCTGGGTTTTGCATTACAATGGCTGTTTTGAAAATAAAAGCTTTATTTCTGTCTGGGAAGAAATGACGACATCTGCTCCAGTGTTGTTGTCCACCGTCGTCCCTAAGTCAAGGGTCACCACAAGTGTGCGGCGGGGTGATGGGAACGCAGCTGTCACAGAACCGCCCATTGTTGCAGACACAGGTAACACCACACCTGCTTTATTCCATTAAACAACACCTTTGTATTGCTTTTGCTTGCGATAACCTTGATTTAGTCATTGGACTATAAAAAAAAGAATAGCATAGTTTGCACATTTATTTATTTATTCATTTTATTTTAATGTTTTTCTAAGAATCTTTTGTTGAAAAAAAATGCATGTATTTTTTTTCCCAATGCATTTCAAGGGCGTCAATTATATGCAGATTTTTACGCTTGGCGGGCCGTTCTGGTCCCCAACACTGTGAAAAGTATCCCTATCGTGAAATGGAATATTATAAGAGGATTTTTGTTTTTGTGGTGATAGCATGTACAGATCTGACCGGGGAGAAACTCGGTGTGAGTAGGGTGGGTTGATAACTGCTGAAAAAGGGATTGAAAGCATCTACCAATTCATGGATATGTCACTGTCAGGTGGAAACCTCATACACCCAAATATTGTCAATTGCAATTTTTTTTTAACAAATCGATACTAATGGTCAATCCCCGTGTTCATTTTTTGTTTTTTTTCTTTCATATGGGACACTTCACCTGTGAGAAGTGTCGCACAATGCCACCTCATCTTGACTGCATAGGAGCATTATTGCCTCAGGATTTAAAGTCTTTTTTTTTTTTAAGACAAAAACAACCGAAAATATTTCAGTTAGATTTAGACATTTGAATAGGCCTCTTTTGTTAAAAATGTATAGGCGCAATGCTTTGGTGCAGCAAGAACTTGTCTATTCAACTTTTTTTGTCAATGCATTACTCATGACTTTTACAATTTTGGAAGATGATGAAACGGCAGTTGTTAACATTTGCTAAGTATTAAATCCTTTTCTCCTTCTGGGGTCTTGGCACAAGCACAGCCGTTGATGGGCACGCCTGGCAGCTGTCACATAGCTGTGACGTTCTAAAGATCCAAATATCCATTATTTGAGCCGCGTAATCCTCAATGACAAAATAATGAGCATTTTTAAAAAAAAATCTAATTAAATTAGCGATTAAAAATGGGAATGGTGTTGAGGTTGGTGTGCAACATTATATGATAGCAATAAAAGGTAAAATATCAGATTTAACAATGTGATGTTGGTAACTGCAGCAGTTGGTTGATTTTGTTTCTGGAGTGTAGTGGTTTTGTAGAGGATTGCGCCTGACAGTGATGAGATCCAAACCAATCGTCCTCAAACTGTCTTCCCCCAAAAATATGTGGTCTTTTTATCATATTCAAATTTCACTTTGCTCAGAATTACGCTGTCTGATTTTGTTTGCAATTGGAAAAATTCTGTCATAATTTCATGACGATCCAGCATAGATGTTTGACATTCGTCTGCTGGTTTTTGAACACAGATGAGCCGATTTTGGGTGAAAATTACCCCAACCAAACAGAGATGGCCCTCATCTACCAATCAGCCGCCTGGATACTGGCAGGTCTCCTCCTGGCCATCATCATCTTCCTCATTGTTGCTTTGCTTATCAACAAGAAAAAGAAGTGGGTGCAAATGTCCTGCTACAGTGCTCCAAAGAAGGTGAGATTATGTTTTCAAATTGATGCTGGGATGACATATTTTTAGCAGAGGGCCACAATTGATTTTTTTGGTGGTTTTCTCCCTAATGACCACTGCCATCATTAATTAAAAATCCCTCACATCATATCGTAAAACACTGCTCATTGGCCACACTCATTTTCACTTTGCCCCCTTTCACTTCAGACTGTGATCCTGAAGCATGTGAACAAGAACCAGGTGGTGTATATGGAGCCCTCCAAGGAGAACAAGTTTCAGAACGTGAAGAACGACTGTGGGATCCATTTCTCCCCCGAGATGAGTTCTCCCTGTGCGGACAAGATGACCATCCCCAGAGCCAAGCTGGCAAACAACTGGACGGCGCGCTAACATCAGCCTTCAGCAGATCACAGCTGTCCGCGATATCACGCTCTTTTGTACTGCTGTGACCCATGGTGATTTTTCAGACAGACAAACACACACACACACACCATGGACGCAGCCTGCTACACGTGCTTCACTCGATGTGACTGGAAAACAAGAGGACACCCCACGTTGGATAAAGCAACAATCTCATGTGACCTTAGTGCATTTGAACTTTTTTCAGCATAGACACGCACGTCACTGATGTGAGATGCTGAGAGGACGCAGTCACTCGGCTTTACTGCACAACCACTGAGGCTTCTCAGTTAGACTTACTTAAAGCATTGCAACTCTTGTTCCCCTTTTTTTTTTGCCTCCTTTCGGAATAGAAGGGGAGGAAAACAATTCCCGGATTCAAGCTAAGAGGTTTACAGCAGTGCTTTGCGGCTGTCGTTAGTACAATTAGCAGTGAGGCCAAAAGAACTGGTCCACTTGGATCCACCAAATTTTCCAATTTCAGTCGTGCAGGTTTTATAGACACCCTGCGTTAGAGAATGAGTGGTTTGTTTAGTTTGTGTATATTGCAGCAGTACTGTATTTTTTTGTCATGTCGTTCTAGGCCAACTCTTATTTTTGTTATGTTTTTAGGGCCAAATTTATGCAGGTCAAAACATTCCCACCACCACATGCACAAATCTTATGAAATCATCCCCAAGAATTCCCTCTGGAATCTTCCATGCAAAACATAAGCCAACAGTTTTTCTACACAACTTAAGCCGAACCACTCAAGCAGCCTGGTTTTCACATTTCATCCTACCTGGAAGCTGAATCAGAGTGATATCCATCTTAAAAGAATGTTATAAGCAGGAAAAGAGACCAAAACGGTAGTTTCAGAGCTACAGACTGCCTCGAAAATGGTGAATTTTGTTAAAAAAAATTTGAGACCGCAAGTAATTTTTTATTAACTCACAACTGTGCAACCAGTAAATCTGTTAATTTGTTTGAATTATTTTTCTTCTTTTGTTACTGACAACTGCTGCTCCACACTAAAGAAGATTTATCAGTACTGCACGATAGTAAAAATGTGGAGTGAAGCGAATATTTACTTTGCAAGTCAATTAGTGTTCACCCCGAAATTTTATACTCACACCCCTAAAATTTCAGGTTTGGGGCAACTGTGGTCCGAGCTAAAATTATATGTAAAGGTTTGTTTATAACATATATAAATTGAAATGCTGAACAAGAAAAAAAAAAACAGCAACAAAAACACAGTAATAATCACTCCTGTCATCCGTCACTTCGGGTTTTCTTCTTTTACTCGTCAGAAACGTGAAGTGGCAACATGAAGTTCTGTCAAGGTGGGGAAAAAAATGACCTTCAGGAATCTATCTTGATGTGAAGGACCCCATTGTGTTGGACACATTTGTTACTATAGCGGCATAAAAAATAAAATAACAGTTGCAGTCAAGTAGCAAAACAAAAAAAATTAATTGGAGCCGCAACTCCAAACTGTATGGCACAAAAAATTCCTTTTGTGTTATTGTGGACGTATTTGATTATTCTGTAATTGGACTACAATTTTTTTTTATCTGGGGAAAATATGAGAATGCTAATGTAACTACTTTAAATTCCACATACATAAGAGTAACTTAAGAAGTTCATCAGCTTTTCTCAGCTTGTTTTCTTTTCAGTGTGGCCCTAATACTCCGACAAAGAGTTGGTCAGTGAACATGAGCGCATACAACACATAAAAAAAAGAAAAAGCAGCACTTTCCGGCTTTTTTTTTCTCTGTGAAACTGTAGGATTCTTGGAGGGATAAACATGCTAATCAGGGATTTGATGGGCGCATTAAACCACTCCAGTAAACACACATTGTTCAAGCGAGAGGCCATGTACGAAACCAATCGGATCAGAGTAAAATTCCATTTTTCAATCACCACTCAAATCAATGCCAACCTATTTCTCCATAACATGCTTGTGATGCCAAAATTGGTCGATTGGTTTATAGTGGTGCGTTTCAGTGACTCAGATTTGTCTGACTCACGATCATGTGCTTTAAAATGAAGTGTGAAAGATTCCCTGTTCTTTGTTCTATTTTGTGTAAAAAGAGAGTCGAAATTAGTTGAGTAGAAGATTACCCTATTTATTTTTTCACATAGCTTTATTTATTAATACTATAGTTTGAGGTTTTTTTTTCTTTTTGGAGAATGAACTTTGGTAGCCAAAGCTGCTGTACATTTTAGAGCATTTACACCAATCTGCTATATTCAGTATCGCCTTATTTATTTCTCTGTTCCAAGCCCTGTAAATACTGTAAACATGTACTCATTTTGAGAAATAAACGTGTGAAACAAAGTGCTCCACCGTGAACATCAGAATCTGCGCAGCAAATGTAGACATCCAAAATCTGTTCGTTTCTAACTGACCTGTAGAAAGGCAGGTGGCTCTCCAAATAGGGAATTCAAGCCGCGGTACCGGAATCACATATAAAGCAGAAACAGTCAGTTTCTTCACGATGACTCTAGATGGGAGGCCAAAACCGAAGTATAATAAAAGCCAGGAACGCACACAAGACGTGCAGGCTTGTCCATCAAAACTTGCTCATAAACTTCATGGTGAGGAATCTTCGCCGGAGGGATCAATGAAGTAAACATTTCTCACATCTTTGATGAAACACATTGGGAAGGATTAACATGCAACAGCCACCATGTTACGATGACAAGTGAGAAGGGCAACAACACGCACAGCATGTGAGCAAAGGATTTATTCCTACCTTTAGTCCGGCTCTTTATTACAAGAAAATACTGTTTTCAGTTTAAAAAAAGAAGAAGAAAAAAAACATACTTAAGACTTAAGCCAATTTTTAAGTCCACAAACCTCGTACTGGGGTACAACAGTTTCATCAACAAAGCTGAGGTATGATGAATGTCACGAAGAGTGTCTTTGGGGGCAAGTGCCTGTTGACATCCAAGCACACATTCAAGTCCAAAGGTGGATTTTTCCCGAGGCGGCGGAAGGAAATGACCCAGGAGAGGAAACGCAAAAGTTTTCACAGGAGGGTCTTGTAGTAGTCGTCCTTCAAGCTGTACAAGACCACCACAGCCACCCTGGAGCAGGATGCCAGGTGTCAGACATGGAAATTATGAAGCAGGAGACACGAGACATGGAACGGCTCAAAAGAAGTCCACTTCATGAGCTTCAATCACTTAAAAGAATTTGTAAAGACGTGTTGAGAGAAGGTGACCTGGCACACAAAAATGCCTTTTTCAAGTTACTCATGGAAGTCGAACCATCAGGACAGACCAGACTCTACTTTATGATCTGTTGCTGCCGGGTGACTCCTTTAACGTGCTGAGGACTTGCTTATTTAGGCCTCACTCTAGCCCCACCCCCCCCCCACAAAAAAATCTCAGTTCTGTGAGGCTCTTTTATCAGTTCAGAGACACACTAAATACTAAATCAAACACACAGACAGGAAATTAAAATCAACTGTTCATGCAGGGCTCCGATTTTTTCAGTCATGAAAGAAAGAAATCCCCCACAATCCTTCATGGGGCTGATCTCTTAAGGGCATTCATGGGTGTCACAACACTAGAGGCTCAAACATGGAAGATTTAACATCGGTGGAGAGATTGAGAATATTAAACAGGAATGCACACCGTAGACCTACCTCGCTAAGCTCCAGTTTTACTGTAAAACCAGTGGCTGTGAAGAGGTCAGACAATTAAAAAAAAAAAAAAAAAAGGTCCAAAAATCAATGGTGGCAGTTGCCTTTTTAGACTTGTTTTTTTCTAAGTGGGAGTCAATTTTGAATCTTGACCAACTGATTAAAACAAAATGAGAGTAAAACATTGCATGGAAATTTTCTCCTAACTAATTATGACAATACATGCCGTACTTTGCATACACTAATTTAATGAAAAAAGATGATGCTTTTTGTAAAAAATAACACAGATAAAGTTGAGGTTCAGGATGTCAAACGATCTATTACGCTTTCAAAACCGCTGTAGGGAAGAAAAGAAAGAAACTGTCGGTAACTACCAATAACTAACTACTATATTTGTTCTAATGGGGATGTCCCATTTAGTCTTGTTTTCACTTAAAATTTGGGTAGCACCTAAGTACACACAAATAAGCATTAGCTAAGCATTTGTAAATACTGAAATCATCATTTATTAAGCATGTTTCTGACATGACTAATCATTCATTTGCATATAGTTTATAAATATATTATTATAAAGTCTTACCCATCATTAGTTTGCATGGCACCGACTGATACTTTCTTTTTTTTTTTCTAGAGTATGCAGTTGCATACTGAATGATTTTGCAGTCTTTAATGTGATGTGAATCTCAGCATTACCATTGGTCTGTCAATACCATTTATCTAAATGACAAATGAAAACACTCATAAGGTATTCATAAACTATATGGAAATGGTTATTCAAGTCAAAAACATGCTTTGTAAAATATCAGCGTTTAAAACTATGTAGCTAATGCTTTTTAGTGTTTACTCATTATAAAGTTTTACCAACATTTACCCAGGACAGTATATGAATAATTTGCGTTAATTAATGGTAGCAGAGCTTGGCGAATCAAATCATTCAACATTCTGTGCCCAGCCCGTACCCTCTGAACGGTACCTCTTGGTCATTTTAAAAGTGTGGATCTCATCGCAGATGGACTTCAGGTAGCGCTGCTTGGGGAGACGTGACAGCAGAGTCTTGACACTGCTGTTGTACTGCTCTTCGTTCTCAAACTGTGGAAGAGAGACAGAGCAAATTGGGAAGGTCAAATGTGTGTAAACAGTAATTAGCTGGAAAGATGACGGCATCCTATTGCGGTCTCAAAGAAACATTTATTCGAAAGAGGCACTTCGCAGCCTTATCTTATGTACTATTTGCAATGTGGAACTTGTTGCATTGGTGGCCCGCGAATTTATGAGATGCCGCTTACATAACAGCGCTCCGCCATTTTCTTTTTGATTCTGGTTGCTGTACTCCAATTAAAAGGCTTTCCAACCTTCAATTCTTTCGGAACAGCAGTTCTTGCAAGGAGGCTTTTGGTCAGGGGATTGGAATGTGAATATTAACACCCACTAAGCATGCATGCCTGACTGTATGGCAGATTTGTTCAAAAGGCGCAGGTAGAAACGACTGTAGCAGGTCTTCCCTGTCGGTGGAAAAAGTTAGGGGTGTTCCCTCGCACCACCTCCGTGAATGGAGTCAACACTGAAGGAAGGAGACGGGATCCCCGCTTCCTGTCTGGGTTCTTGAGCTACAATGCCCACTCTTTCCAGGCTGCCCCAACCCACGGCATTCCTCCCATCGCCAGGACGAAGCCTTTTATTGAAATGTGTTTGACAAAGTCGTAAGGGAACCAACCTCCAAAGACAGGAAGTTGATCAGTGTTTCCTTCTGAAGGTCCACCTGCAGGAAGGGAAAACAATCTCAAACAGTACATTTAGAAGCCATTGTGTTTCAAAATAATGCAGGGACGATTTAGCTCAGAAAGATTCCTTCTGTACAATCTCACTCGACAGGTTGCGTAATTCTTTCAGCGCACAATTACACAAAATTCCACTTTCCCCTGGCTTGAAAAACAGCCCGTGTCCCTTTCCCAGGAAGAGGCTAATTGCCTCCTGGGCCTATCATTGAAAAATGCCGCTGTGTTCCAGTCGGACTGATATACAAACAGGCTGCTGACATGCAACAACAAAGACTTGGAGGCCTGTGCAACCGTTTAGTGGAATGAAGGTGATTGGGCGTGGGATGTTTCAATAAGTCATATTTACGAATATGAGCTTGACACAATCCAGAGTCTCGCTGGAAGGACAAACAAATTTTTTGGACTGTGCTGTGACGAGGTAAATAAGATGATTTATGGTGTGAATATCTTGGCAATAAATCAAGTATACAACCCAAAAAAAAAAAATAATCAAAATGGCAGTAGCTTATAGAAGAATGTGTTCCTTGTATTGTATAGACGTGTTTTGATTCAGAGTAATCTTTGCCGCAACTGGGGAGCTTGGTATGAGGTTAAACAACTCTGAAAGGTATCCTCCTCCTCCTGATGATTCGTACTATGGCTTTTAAAAACCTTTTCATCACACAGAGATGTCACACTTGAATTGGAAAGATAAAGAGGGACAGTACTTGAATGGGAAGCAGATGTATGGGTAAACAAACAAAATACTTACTGCCAGAACCTCAATGTCACTGCTCTTGTTTTGCAAACTGTTTGCAAGAGTCTGTAATCTGGTGTGGATCTGAGAGGGGGAGAGCAAGATAAACAAAGTCAGAAATAATGAAAAGGAGAAGGGTGGAAGAAAAGAATTCTTTTCATGGTCAAAATGAAACAGCACAAACATAAACATACAAAATGTGAACAAATAACATTTTTTTTCCATGCAGTTACTTTAATGAGCAGACCACTGGACTGTCCCTCATGAAGCGCTTTGCTCAACGCTGCAACAAGGATGCATTAGGGGTAATCACACATTGACAGGCTTGGTTTTTTTTTTAGTTTTAGTGCAGTCATTAAAATATTGTAAACGCAATACAAATTGCAAGTATTACTTTTCTAGAAAATAATTTTCCGATTGTGGTGTCTGTGTGCGGCACGTGCCATGAGGTTCATTAAGAGTATTAGCAAACATACTAACACGCTAGCACAACCTGATGTGAAATCACACATGGGCAAACAAATATGCACTGTAGCACACTAAACATTTTGATATTTACACGCGATAACAGAAAAAAAAAGGATCAGGGGACACATTGACATTTAACAGAAAGTAGACTACGGTACATGGACTAGTGGTAGGGCTATCTACTTTCAGTTCTTTTCCATCCCTCCTGACCGCCAGCAGGCGGTACGTAAACCACTGAACGTTCCCTGCGCATGCGTGAAGGGAACATTAAGTGGCTTAAGCACAACCTCCTAGCAGTCATTCGGTATTCATAGAACCGTAGTTACAGACTTAACTACGATTACTTTATGAGGTGCAACAAAACAGAACATCAAATGCGGACAAAAAAAACCTTAAATTTAACAACAATCAATATTCCACAAGATGGCGCCAAATTCTCACGTTAATTGCATTGGACCGAACACAAAAACAACTAATAGACGTGATTATCTGCAAATAATGGAGGATAGGTTCACATCCAAAAATATGCGAATGCCAAACTGTGACTATGCAGGACTGCGAAAAGTCAGAAAAACGGATTGTTTAAAAAAAAAAAGCTTACGAAATAGGGGCGCAAAAGATGGACCGCATTAAAGCGTGAGAACACCATACCATGAGTAACTGTCTAAAGAATAACAAGATTTCATTTATGAGAAATTGTTCGACGTGCATGCTCATCAACAACGAAAAGTCAAGCAAGCTAACAATTTTAACTTTCCGAATTGCTCTGAAGAACCGAAGTGAATTGCTCCACGTGAACGTGCATCGTGTCAGTCACCTGAGTCTCAAAGCGGCGTCTTGCACTGGCGGACAGTTTCTCCACACTGATAACATTCACATTCATGTTCATGCTGCAGCTGCTCCCATGCGGTTCAGAAGATCCTGCGAGCCCCCCGTCCCCCAAAAAAAGGGCGGGAAATATTCTTTATTTTTCCAAAAGAGGGTAACAAAACAACTACGCAACACATAAAGCCAGTGAGACAGCATTATAAAAAAAAAACTGCACTTGTGTGATCAATATACAATGTCATTACTACACAGTGTTGGCTGTGCATGTATGGGGTGAGTAATGCAACACTTGAGCCTAATCTTTCGAGACACTAATCTTTCATCACTCAGGCTGACACGTTAATCCCTATTTTATAACGTTAAACTTTTACTTTGGAAACATAAAAGTAACTCTGCAGGGAAACAAAGGTACAACTGTCAAACGTGTTGAGTGCAACATGGAGCTAACTCTTCACATCAGCTTTTAGTGTAAACAGAGGGGGTGGGGGTGAAGGAGTGTGTGCGCAAGTACCTGCGGTGTTGAGTTGGGAACCTTTAGGGTTCTGGCCCAGGCTTTCAGATATTTCCCTGCAGGAGCACAAGGAACAACTTGTATCGAGTTTCCCAGAAGCAAAAGCAGCACTTTTAAGCCAGAAGTAAATCCCTTTACCTGACGTATCTTTCCTCTAAGAATTTGGTCCGAAACTTTTGAACGATGTGCTCCACCACTTCCAACTCAGGAACCCTTTTCTCAGACTGCCTGTCCTTCTCAAAGGATTTGACCTGAGGATTGATTAAATGACTTAAAGATGTGACTCAGAGGAATGAAAGCCAAGTGTTTGACAAAGTAAAGAACAGATGCTTTATGGACACAAGTCTGGAGATGCACTTATTTGTAATAACTCGACCACTGATTGGGTAAGACCACTTAGGTGGCCCTGAATTTGAGTTCTTTGGTCATTTTTTAACTTTTGTGGGAATTATGGGGAAGGACAATGGCTTGGCTCCGTGGAACCGACCAAATCCCAATCAATCAAATAATCTTCAGATAGACAAGAGAATTCTTTTTTAGATGCATGTACACACAACAAATGCCACAAACACACACTCAAATCTTGCAGAAAGTCTTCCTAGAGATGGAACGTGAAAGCTTTTAAGCCAAAAATCAACGCCATATTTTCTATTAGAAATTGTAATGGGCAGACGTTTTAAAACTTTTATCCATCTGATGTATAAATAGATTTTTGGTAGGCGTAATACTGTTACCTTCACGTAGTTACCCTCTTTGTCAGATACAATGGCCATGTATGTGATGCCAGCCACCCGGCAGTGGTCCATCAACGTGTCCTGAGACTAAAACACACCAATTGCATGATTTTAGTTTGCCTTGAGACAAGCATGGAAATCAGTGTTTTCAAATTAGGTGTCATCTGTGTATGTACCACGCCTTTACAAAGAAAGATAAGACAATACTCATCATGTTAGTTAAGAACAAACGTCTTCTGCAACTGTATGAAAAAAAAGAAGAAAAAAAACATCACTGTGATGTAAATTTGTACTTGACCCCTGAGCTGAACCAAAGGTTACAGATAATGTAAATATGCTCTCCTTGGCTTAGGCAACCTGGATGTGTGCTTTAATTGTCGCTGCAAGACTTTGCCATGTGATGGAGGCTAACAAAAGCCTAATCTGAATAAGCTGCTCTCAAAGTCTCACCACTTATTTGGGTGCTGGTCCGCACACGTAATCGGCTAAAACCACACAAACACCATCGACAATTAGAGAGGGCTGCTTGTTTCAGAAATCAACTCCTCCTAAATTGTTTCTGGGCACTTTGAGGCAAAGAGGGTGGCCACTTATGCCATGTCAGTACAAAGGACCAGAAAAGTAAACATGGTTAGAAGCAGCACATTAAAATAAATAAATTTAAAAAGGCACTGTGCTATGACAGAGTTTGCATCTATGGTGAGTGCTTGGACTTCTCAAATATATAAAATAAATATAAATATAGGCATCAGCAATCTGGTTGTTTCCTTTCGTGTCGTCCCATCACAGCATGCTTCCGCGATAACAGGAACAAATATCACATTACAACAATGCATAAAGTTTGTGAGCCCCTAAAAAGCAAAGCACTGGTCATAATATTCAATGTTTACCACATTTGATTCTGTCCTATAAATTATTTAATGGGAGGCATATGTCAGCTGCTGTGGGATAAAAAAGTAGTTGGGTGGGGGTGCCTTTACGGGATTCACAAATGGATTTTCTTTTCAAATAAGGGAACTAAAATTCCCCTGACTGCTTGAGCGCGCATATTTACAGTGCTCCAGTGTAGTGCAGTGTTTACATACTTCTTATTTGCAGTTCAGGAAGAAGGGGAAAAAAAGGGGAGCAAACCTTGCTCTTTAACAGAAAAATTTGGTACTGGTAATTCTCGGGTCACATTTTAAAAACTTGTTATGCACTGTTATTGCATTAATGTTAATACACAGAATAAACATACATTTAGGACTTACAAAAGTATGTAGGACATTTAAATCCATTTTAATTTAGGGAAAACTTTTGACAACCTCAAATGGGTGCCAACAGAGGAGCTGTAGGAGGCACTGGCCAGAGATGTTAATTTGACTTTATTCTCATTATTTTTTTTATTATTTGTCTTTATCATTGCGGCTGTTTCTTCGGATTCTGTAAACCTCATATTGGGTCATTAAAAATTTCCAAGAGTGCTTGTGGGCTCATATACAGTTTATTTGCTGATAACATTGGCTGTGAGATGCTGATAAGGCTTCATTAAGTGCTGATAATTGTATGACTTTGTTACTGCTCATTCTTATCAGCAAGAAAAAGGGGCAGAATTCCTCCCAAATAGCACTGAGACCTTATCATTAAGTTTAAAATTGCCAAGCTAAGGGCCTGACTTTCAAGCTTAACTAAAAGGTTGTCTTCAGTTCAACACTTATCACGGCCTCTTAAGTTTCATGACAGTGGACTACGTGCCTAAATACACTGACGTGCTGCAACAAAATTTACTAAAATATTATATATTAAAATATGCGTTGATTTCAGAAATATACTTTGAATAGCACAATTATTAGTCTTTACACGACCACGATTCTGGAGCCAATCACCAATCAGAGAGTTTACATAAAACAAACCATCACCCATCCGATCAGATCTATTAAACTGGGGCCCACAAATAGCTGAAAATTTACATATTATTCACGCCAAGTGAGATCTTTTTGGGGTAAAAATAATAATAATTGAACCTTGAAAATTTTCCCATAGATGTTGATAAATATTCAATACACAAAAAAAAACAAAAAATTATTTCAAAATGAATTACCGTACATTAATAAATAAACAATTTAGAAATGACGGCAGCACAGAATGACCGTGGAGTGAACCAGATTGTGCTTACTTGTGGATCCGGTCAATGACATCATTGATCGATTAGCAAATTGTGACATTACAACCAATCATACTTTGCATAAAATGCCAAATATCTGCTTTTGATTCAGCCCATCAGATCTGTATAAGGTTTTTACAATTACCAGAATTTCTAAATAACGCACTTTTGGGGGGGCAATCAAGCAATTGACACGGAAGGACGAAGGAAAAAATGCTTTTCGAATGGTGATTTTGGGGAGAGAATAATATTTGAGTGCAAGTTGTTCTTGATAAATTATGGAAATAGGAAAAGCACAGTTTGGATATATGTCCATTTATAAAAACGGTCATAATTAAGAGTAAACGTAACCATTTGATTAACACAAACCTGTGAGACATCGTAGGCAATGTCTGCAGTGACACCATTGTTCCACAGCTTCTGGACAACACTGATGGCTCTGGACATGGATGAATGTCCCACAGGAACAACAAGGACGTCACAAGAACTTAATGAAGGCTGGGAAAAAGAGCACAGATATGGCCAAATGCTGAAATCAGGAGCCATTCAAAATGAATCCCTGACTGCCACTCCTGCTTCATAATGGGATGTAAGATGTTAGTGAGTGTGTCGCTTACTGGGTCCTCCATGCTGGCCACCACAGCACACACTTTGTCCAACGCCACACTGGCACCTACTGCAGAGGGCACGGGCACTGTGGAGGCGGGCCCACGAAATTCCAGGATCTAGCAATAGAAAAGGCAATCAAGAGACCCTGCCGCACTAATCAAGTGAAAGTTAAATAAACATTCATATAAGAATCTTTTTTTTAATTTAAGTTCAAATGTGTAAACTAATAGTGTAGTACTTGAGGAAATAATTATCCATGAGTGGCCTTATCATTTAAGCCATTTGCCCAAGCCAGGTGATTTATTTAACGCGGATTGTGTATGAGTCGATGATTGTACACTACCAGGTGGTCGTAGCGTCCTCCAGCAGCCAGTATATCCGGTACAATTCGTTTGCGCTTCCTGATGAAGGCCACAAACTGGAAGATTATTCCAGAGTGGTGTTGCACCTTGTACACTAAACCCAAATTGACCACCACCTGTAGGGAAATCAACTCTACAATAAATGTTGTCACAAACATACAATGGGTATAGAGACTCAACAGAACCCTGTTCAAATGCTAGTTTTTATTTTTTATATAAAGATAAATAATCTCAACATTTTCCACTATAAATATCACCTAAAATGTGTATAACTGAAAAAAACAGATATCATTAAGAGAAATTCTTACTGGCAGTTTCACTCTGAGTCTTTGAAGTAGCACCGTAACCTCCTCCAGGTCCTTGAGACCCTGTTTGGCCAGTTGCATGACCGCAGTCTTTTGCTTGGTGAGTGAAGTCAGTAATGGTGCCACTTCTTTCAGAGTCCCCTTCTGTTCTATGAACTTGTACAACACATGCAACTGTGCACAAGAGAGACAAAGCTCAGCAGGTACGGGGAAGAAAAATGCTGCTGTGGGATTAATTATCCAGAGAATTGAAACAACTGGTGGACACTCACACTGTTTGTTGACAGTGAAAAGTTGCAGAACTTTGCCTCCACCTCACGTTTGGTCAGCTTTTCACTCTGAGGAAAATCCAGAACAGGATACTAGATTCAACAAACACTAGCGTATAAGCTACTACAGACACACCATGTGGACAACATCTGTGATACATGCGAGACAGTGACTGACCATGGCATCACATAGTATGTTGGAGGCCTGGTTCAGTTTGTCCTCAGGGATCCCACTGTGAAGCAGGATGGCCTTCAGCAAACAAGTATGGTTCAGGTAAATGTTGTAATTCCTCTCCTGGAAATGTGAGGGGGAAAAATAAACACATTTTCAATAAAGACACTGCAACACCATCTACAGCAAAGTAATTTTTCATTAGTGGAGAAGAAGCTCTAGCTATTTAACAACAGGAGAGAGTGGTTGTCAAAAAAGATGCAGTGATGGGGGTGTACTGGCTGCAAAAATAAAAAAGGTTCGGCAACCCCCCCCAAAAAAAAACAACCACAGATATTGCGTAGTATACAGAATCGGTTTAAGAAAAATAATCCCTGCAAGGTTAGAGGAAGATCTATTTTGCATTGTGATTGACAGCGCACCTCCGCATATTGCCTTACACATGCACTTGTTTTAGGCACCAACTTCCACAGCCAGATGCACAAAGAAAAAACTAAGACAATCCTATCCATTCCTACTAGTATATTATTCACAATCTTTCATGCTTTGTTGGGTGGCTTGGAGGACCCCTGCTGGGGCTGAACATGGGTTGATTGGGTTCATGAGACACGCCGGTCAGAACTGGCAGCACTGGGAAGTGTGGACAGGAAATGGATTTTGCAGAAAGGGAGGGGAGGAAGTGGTGTAAGCTGTGCCAAACTGATTTAGGGTGTATATAATAAACATGGTGTAAATCTGTTAGACTTCCTCAACAGTTTGGTATGTCAGGCATGCGAGTGGGACGTTTAGGGGAGAAAGAAAACAAACAACGTAGGTTAGGATGACGGCATCCGTTGGAAAGGACAAGGACGCATTGAACCAGTCAACAACATGTACTGTCCAGAAGTGAAGCAAGGCAGGACAGCGCAACACACACACACACACACACACACACACACACGCAGACATTTGAGTTATTTCAAATATTGTATAAGCGGAACAACCTGAAGTGCAGGGAATTCCTGCACTATTTCAGAGATGGTGTAAATGGTTTCAGCATCTGGGAGCAGGCTGTTGGTGACGGGTGTGATGATGTCAAAGGCACACTCGAGAAGCTCCCTCGGGTGAGCACGATCCAGCTTCCTGGGCCGAAACACGCGATCAATGCTGTACCTTGAAAAAGAGGAACACATTAACGCAAGCTTGTTTCGTAATTTTCTTTTTGTCATCCCTTGTGATTTTTTTCTTTTCATGATAACACCTGCAAACAGACTATATTTTTTTTTTAACTTTTTAGACAAGTTCCTCAATGTCAGTCTCAGAGATTCTCTCGACCCTGTTCGCCATAATTTTTTATTTTTAAAAGGATTGCTGGTACTATATATGGTCAATTGAGGCTAGACGTGCATGAGTGTTTCAGTTTAGAACAGGTGGGTTCAATCAACACTCATTACTAACCGGTGTGTGGATGACAGGTGTGGGAATTTTGCTGAAAGTGTGAATTTTTTTTGTACTTGGACACATACTAAATGTCAGTTGTCGGAACAAATTTAGAACCTGCTCCATGCACTCTTTGATAAATGAGAGCCCATGAGGGGTCTCAAAAGGTCTTATGCAAAGGCTGCACAAGTGGTTTTTGTAACATCTTGTTGAAACAAATCTTAGGTAAAACAAACTGATTCAAAAAACAAACACATTAACACATTTAGCCAATCCTGGGTTAAATTGTTACCTCTTTAGATGGGTTATGTTGTTTCGGGCGACATATCTCGCAAACGCCATCTAGAATGAAAAGAGAAGTGAGTTCTTGAACGCATCTTGCAACAATCAATCAACCATTAGTCCACCGTTTTTCCCACTGATGAGTGAGTAAACATGATTGAAAATATTTAAATGAACAGAATCCCCTTTCTAGCGTGGATATGCACATCTGTCACCATATGGCTGCGTTGAGCAAAGTGTAACATACTCACACGAAGGTTGTAGGGCAGCGTCACCAGCATACCACTGTGATCCATGAAGCAGGCCGGCTCGCTGCCTTCACAGAGCTTCCTGTGTCTGGGAAGCAGCAGCGGTGTCTGCAGGCGCACTGCACCTGATGACAAACATCACACAGGGCTGCAAGCAGATGCATAACATAACATGACCTTCACCTTGAAAGAAGGGATGCATGTGAGGAGATGAGCAGAAATGAATAAGTACAGCTGGAGGGAATCAGTAGTTTGCACAAACGTAGTACAACACAGGCACCTGAGTCAACTCTTGCTCTTGAAAACAGTGCATTTATTGTTCATGCAACATTCAGTAGAGCAGATGTCTGAGTCTCAGAGGTATGTCAGCTTCCCACATGCACAAATGCTGAGAGCGACCCTTGCCCACTCACTGTGCTTCTTGAAAATCCTGGTGATTGTCTCATACACATACTGCTGCAATTTGGCGCTGATGAAGCTGAAGCTGCCCTGAAGGGGGACAAAACAAACATCCTCTGTTAAGGATCAGAAAGCACCGAACAAGCATGAGCATGTCTTTTCAGGCCACATGATGAGTGGGTTTGCTGTTGCACATCACTAGGCCATAGTGACATCTAAAGGCAGAGAAGGGGAATTGTGAGTAACCCAAACCAACTTTATGAAGCCAAATGGTACAACTTGCATTTTCACCCTAAATGCTTGTACAAAACTGTCGATTAAATCCCCTTCAAAGATTTCTCAGCAAAAGTCAACGTTGTACCTTGTGAAGGTCTGTGTCGTAGGTGAAATCCATGACTGGCGAATTAATCTGAGCAAACAACTGTGCCACCATGCTGCGGTAAGCTTTGCAATTGATATTGGCCATGGTGTGCTGTAACACTTCATGCAGCTCGGACTCCTCCATCAGGGACGGAGGCAGTAGTTCACTCTTGAGCAGCTCCTGGGCAGTGGGCCGCAGCGCAGGGTCATGCTTCAGAAGCCACTCTATCACCTTCCTCTGACATGACAGATACAAGCACAATACATCAATGTGGGTTGATGAGAACAGAACGTGAGCGATAACAAGACGGGAATATATTAAATTCTAATGCTGTGTCAAAACATTCTTCACCTGCGTTCCTTGCTCATATCGAGTGTAGTCGTCAGGGAAGTGAATGGTCTCCTGCAGAAAGAAATGAGATGAGGTTAGTAACATGGCCTGTACGTCTACCCAAGATGAATCTCAGTTGTGATCATACCACACGGAGCTGACTCAGGACAGAAATGCGCTCAGCCCCAGTTATCATCGGTCGGTAAGACATCTCGAAGAGGATGATACCGAGGCTGAACAAATCAACTTTCTGAGAAGAGACAATGCGATAACTACATTATGTGGTCTACTACTAATTACAAATAAAACAGCAGAGGCCAACTACATGTTCAAACAATTTGACAGATCCAACTATTTAATGTTTTGCCATGAAGACAATGTCCAAAATAAAAAAAAATACCTTACTTGATTGTAGGTAGCTTTGGTGTTTCCTTGAACTTCTGGACTCACATAGAGGGCTGTACCAACCATGCCAGTCAAGTTTCCTACCGTTAATAGCAGTGCAGAAGAAAACATGCATGTCGTCAGAAGGCATATTTTTTAAAATAGGGAGGGTAGAGAAGATATTTTTAGGGTACCTGCTGGGTCCAGTTTTTGCAGTGCTGCAGAACCGCTCTCTTCCACTTCAAATTTGCCCGCAGCCTGGGGGAGAGGAACCATTTGTTTAATATACATTCATATACAAGCCCTCTTATTTAGTTGACCGGCACAAACTGAAGAGATGCAACGCAAAGGTGGCATTTTAAACTATGCACAGGTACAGAAAAGCTGTTTTGAATGTTTTGGTGACATGGTTTAGATATAAGTACAGTAACTAGTTTCACAAGTGCTTGAATTTGTTTTTGTTTATCCAGGTCTTGTCGTGGATCTCAGTGGGGCAGCAGTAACTTATCTGTATGAACTCCGGCTACGTAACAGGTGCATCACTGTTCAAGCCCATTTGTGAGCAAATTAAATTGTAATTTAAAGTTGAAAAGAAATGTGAGTCTGCATCATTTAAGAGATGGCCTATGGTAGGGCACAAAATTTCAATACATCACAGTCACTGTTCACACAGCCCATCACTATTTATAAGATCCTGAATTTCCTTTTATTGACTATAATTATAATAGAAAATTTAACCGGTGAATCACCGTATACCCAATTAAATTACTGGTCAGTGTAGCTGCAAAAGGAATTAAGAAAGATGTACAATGTAATTTGTAGATAAACAATTACCACAGTGGCCGGATGGTCCGTAGCCAGGCCAAAATCACCAATTTTCACATGATCTTGGGAGTCAAGGAAGATGTTGACAGGCTTCAGATCCCTGTGAATCATCCCCTAAAAAAGTGGAGGATCAATGTGACAATGTGATCAATGGCAACAGAAGAATAAAATAGTTCAAATTTGTCTGTTGGTGACAGTTTAAAAGCATAAATTAAAACCTGTTCATGGATGTAAGAGAGACCATCTAGGATTTCCCTGAAGAGCCTCCAGAGCCGATTCTGGTCCTGATGCAGACCTTGGTCGATTGTGTCACGCAAAGTGCTTTTTTCACAGTATTCCATCTGCGCAGCGGACACATGGTTTACAAGTTTTGGAGCGACGTATAGAGGTCCATTGTGCGGCCGCTTACTTGTATGTACAGGTAATGCACTGTGACAAAAGGTCGATCAGAGTCTGTACTTCCTGTTGTTTCATTCAACAGCCCTTTGCTTGGCTCGCCCTGCAGAGACACGACATCTGTTGTACTGACTTTTACAACAACAAACAAGTGACAAAGTGATGGCGAGAAAACATACAAACCTGCGACATCTCATCTGTGCTATCGTCGCCATTGTCAAAGATGACATCACTGATGGAGTCATCTGATGGCCTAAATAGCAGGAAAAAAAGAACTTCAGTGATTCGTGATGAGTTTGTATGGTCAGACTAAAAATGAACTCACAAAAAAGAGGCGCCGAACACATCATCATCCTCATCGTCGTCGTCATCCTCTTCATCACTTGACTGGTGTCGACCACATTTAGCACTGGAAGACCTCTCAATAGACGTGGACCATTCCACTGAACTCGACAGGGCTGGAGGTGGCGCAATGTCCTCCACATTATCAGCAAGGCCCAGCTCATTGAGTCGCCGATGAGCTTTCCCGACCGGAGGCGGTTTGTCAGCAGTGCTCAGCGGCTCTGAGCTATCTGTGTTGCTCTGCAGCCCCGCCACCGGCATTTCACTCCTCTCGATCCACGCGTTGTAGTAGCGCACAATGTTCTCATGGTTGAGACGTGACAGCAGCGTCACTTCGCCTTTGATGCGTCTGAATTGCTTGCTAGCAGGGTTGACCCGGATGCGCTTCACAGCATAGTAACAACCATCAAGTTTGTTCTGAACCTAAATGAGACAGGATGAGTGACATACGGCACATGCACCCAAGTGATTTCATTTCATATGGATCAAAGAGTACCTTGATTACAGCTCCAAAAGCCCCTTTCCCCAAAAGTTGGAGTTCCTCAAACTCATTAAAGTAGCGAGAAAATTGTCTCTGAATTTCAGGAGTGAATGGAGCATTAAGGATGTGACTGCGTGGGATTACAGATGATGCAAAGTCCACAGCAAGATCTTTTTGTTAAAAAAAGGATAAGATTTGTATCAGAATAAAAATGTCAACATCGCACACATGCCAAACGCAAAAACACATAACTAATAATGTTCAATTTTGCAAGGTCAGACACTTTTATTTTTTGTCCAAGTGTCCCTGATGGGGCTGATAAGTGTTTTTCTTATAATATTCACCTTCTGGGCTGTTATCCTGGAACTGAGGCTGTTTTTTAGGAGACGGAGGCTTGATGAAGTTGTGGTCCAAGAGTTGCTGGGTTGTCCATCGATCGACATCATTCAGGCAGACGCACCTACGAGGCCATATTGTGCACTCATTTCTACTTGTAGCACCGAGTTGCAACAATCTAGATTATCGCGGCATTGACTGAATGACACCAATTTGGACCACAAAACCTTTCTACAATAAATGTCATAGGAATGTTTCAATAAAAAGGATTTTATTATCAATTTTAGAAATTGCGGAGTGCAGCTCTATACCATTGAAAAAATAAATACCGGTGATTGTATATTTTTTACAAAAAATCCATACGTACTTTTGGAGGAAGTCCTTGAAGTCAGCAGGCAGGTTGGAGGGCACCTTCACAGGATACTCTTTCACCTCTTTGCCTTGACTTAGAGCCAGTAGCATCAGCCCCAAGTTCCACACGTCTCCCTTTTTGCCCATCTTGGTGGGCATCGCAGTGTCCTCCGAGAAACGCACATGCGCCTGCTCGAAAATATCTTCTTTGCAAATATCAGAGAATCTCTTGGATAAGCTGTAATCAGTCAATCGTACATTGCCTTCAGAGTCCAACAGCACACTGGAGGCCCCCAATTGTTTGTGGACCACCGAGTTGGAGTGCAGGTAGTCGAGTGCTGCCAGTAGCTGGGCCGCATAATGGCAGAGTTTGTCCAGAGGTACGGGGGAGTGATTGAGGAGGCTTTGGTTCAAGTTGATGCCGGCCACATGCTCAACCAGCAGATCCACTACAAGGCAGTCTTCCTTCTCGCTGGAGTTCAGCGCCCTGTAGTGCACCAGGTTTGGGTGCTCAAGTCGCAGGAGGGAGTTGAATTCATTTTCTGCCGCATGGATCTGCAGAGGGTTCAGTGTCAAGCTTAGTCAACAACACTGACTTTGTAAAAGGTAACAAATACGATATTTAACTGCAATGGATATTCCCCCAAACAACTTGAAAAACATTTAAATAATAGTGAGTGAGTCCCAAAAGATGTATATTACAACTTATAAATTGGACAAATATAAAATCATGTATTTATATGAACTTAGATCCCAGTCACATTAATTTTCCCATATCCTGATATCATTCACCAATAATCAAGGTTTGAAGAAGATAAAGAGATGACAAGGAACATGCACTGATATGTCTTTTCACTTGAGCTCCTCCTGTCAAGTTGGATCTTATAAAAAGACATAAGTGATAGAAAATTGCGATTGCCAAAACGAAGACATCAAATAGCCTATTTGTCCCTTGACAATATTGGTCATCTAGCTGCTGTTCAAATCATTCGTTTTGACATACAAAAAAAAGACTTTGATAATCACGTTAACTATTGAAAACAGCAGAATTCAGCCATGTGAACTTATTCCATGGCAGTAGGGGGTGCGATCTACATCGGCAATTTTACATTATTGAGTATTAACACTGTTGCAAATACAGACCCACAAAAAAAATTGGCCTATTCATTGGATGCAAATTAGGAGGAAGTGATAAAAACCCCCGCTCGGCGAATCGACGGCCAAAGGAAGAGGAAGCGATAAGACTATATTCTAATTAAAGCTGCCATCTCCTACAAATATGCAGGAGGCTAAAAGTGATATGATGATGTGAACATGATTGATATTCGCTTAACATTCAGTTCTTACACGCCGATACTCCACTCATCCCTACATGGAAGCACTTCAATAATAACAATATTTAACTGTACTCGCCAGCTTTTTGCAGTTCTCAATCTGTCCCTTCTCCAGGCTGGTGAAGAACTTGCCAATTTTCTTGTTCCAACGCAGTGACCACTCATAAATTACTGCAAAGTCACCCGAGTTCACTTCAAATCCATTATAAACGTTCCGGCCAAGCCTCTCACTCACTCCTGTAACATGAACACACTCAGTTAATGAGCAGGCAGCTTTTGGAAGTGTAATCTCGCGGCTACTGTTCTCACCTAGATGTCTGCCTCGGTGGACATCGAGTTCTCCAAAGGTGCTGCTGTTGAAAAGAAGACGCTCCTGCGTGTGTGGGTTGTCTTCACTGACGGTCTCACATCTGCTAGATAAATAAAGAACCTAACTGCAATGGTTTTTATTCAAAATAACCCTGAAAAGTGAATGTTTACATACCTGTAACGTGTACTTGAGTTATTTCGTCTGCGGTTTGGGACTCCTTTTTTGGTGTCTATGATGTCAGGTGGAGTTCCATGTTCACTGGTTGGGCTCTTCGCCAACATGCTAGTAGAGATTGGTAGCTCCATACTCTCAAGTCGCTCCTGTTAAGGTTAGCCCACCACAAAGTGTATCAGAATAATAGGATAATTTATTTATTGAAAATTAGATTTTGTGAAGCTCTGGCACCTGTTTTGCAATCTCCTTTCTTCTCTTTTCCTCTCGTTTTTCCTCCTCTCGTCTCTGGATTTCAGCCATTATTTCTTTTTCCTATGAGAGGAACATTTGTTATAACTTCTGCAATACAGTGGACCCCTCATACTTTTGGTTCCGCACCAGCGGATTCAAATATTCACATTTTATTTCATATTAAGATGTAACAAATAATAGTGATTATCATTTAATTCATCATTTAAAAAAGGGGCAAAAGGAGGCTGAAACAATTATGCTTCTACTCACCATCTCCTCTTCTTGCTTGCGACGCTGATCTCTCCTCTGCTGCTCCTCCAGGTCTCGTTTCTCCTGTTGTCTGCGAAGATTCTTCAGCATCTCCTCATGGAAGGAGCGTGGGGGAGGTTTGTTGTGCTCGCACAAGAATCCTTGGATGTGGTCTGCCAGCTCGTAAATCATCACCTAAGTGTCGAGGAGCAGTACTACAAGCGTCAGAAAAAACATGTGCGTTTGCGCGTGTGTGTTTGTTCACCCTCACCTCTCCACATCGTGCTGCTGCCAACTTGGTGAGTTCACCCTGGAGCGTCTGCAGGTTATCATTTGACAGACCTTTGACGTTCATCAGCTCCAGCTCTGGAGGCCTGTACAACAACCATGGAACACGGGAAAAAAAATCACTAATGGCCCTTTAGAACTAAAGGTTTGCTCTTTATA
Organism: Idiotropiscis lumnitzeri; assembly: GCF_059441095.1. NCBI lineage: Eukaryota > Metazoa > Chordata > Actinopteri > Syngnathiformes > Syngnathidae > Idiotropiscis > Idiotropiscis lumnitzeri. Next base: position 13,301,102 of record NC_142391.1, on the reverse strand, counting down.
CAGTGGCCCATCAAAACAAAGAAAAAAAAACACCACTACATTTCAGGATCATGTTGTTACAACTCTAAAGATAACTAATGTTGGAATCAGGTGTCAATGAAAATGCTTTTTATTTATTTCAAAAAGCGGTTTGCAATGATCTAAAGTAGGGACATGATTCGATTTCAGGGGCCATATAAAATGATGCAGCAGATTTTGAGTTTGACACCTGAGCTCTACGGCAGTGTTTCCCAACATTTTTTCCCGTGTACCCCCAAAACTTGTCATACCATAAGTGGGGAATGAGGGGAAATATCTAAGATCGGCACTCACACGTCTGGGTAGTTCGGAGGGCATTTGACCTGAAGCTCCACAGTCACGTAACATTCCTGACCGTGGTTCAGGCCTTTCGGGCGCAAACAGAGGTGCACCTCAGGAGGTCTTTTCACCTAAGGGCACAAAGATGGGAGGGGGAGAAGGATATATAGGACAATATTGATTTGTAGGGCGTGTTCGCCAATGGTAATGGTGGTCGGTCGCCGCTACCTTCCACGGATCCTTTTGGCGCAGATCCTGGAAGTCTTTCTCAAAAATAGATGCGAGCGCCTCCAACTCATTTTCCTGTTGGACCGTCTGGTCATCTGTGGCCTCTGTGGGGAAGAATTGACCACTCATTCTTGTTCTGCCGCGTCTACATGGCAGCCTTCCTTCACCCCTGTCACACTCAGCCAAGAAAGCGGAAGACGAGTCTTCAGTAAAACTCCCAGACGCCCGTCCACTCGCTCAACTTCAAGCTTTTGATTTTTTAAACACTTTTAAACACAAACTATAAACCTCGAACTTACGAGCGTCGTACGCCCCTCGGTAACTGTGTTTTGTCGCGTGTCAGTCGCGCGACCCGTCGCAGAGGTAGACGTCATCACGTCCGTTCCCCAATATGAGCCCTAGAAGGCATCAACGAGGGTAAAGTGGCGCAACTAATTTACTGATGTGCCGATGAAGCGGCCATGTTGGCAGGGGCAATGGCCCTATTAAAGGCAATGTATTGCCATTTAAAATTGGGTCGTATGTTTTGCTCAGTACTGCTTTCATGAAGTGTGTGCTATCATTACAGAACATTTAAGAAAAAATGCAGGCAAGAAGGACCAGAGAGCCCCAAGCCCCCTGCCCCCCTTAGTGCATGGTGCCCTCGTATCCCGATCATCTTCCCCTTCATGAGGTTGATATTGCACACATAATCAAGCCTTCCATTTTTTGTCATCACATAGGCATCATGGATGTGCTGCCGTTTTGGAGTCCATCACAGCTGACAAAGAGAAAAGCAACCATTTACATTCACACCAAAAACATTTTTTAGAGTTTTCAAATAACCTGATATGCATGTTTTTGAAACGTGAGAGCAAACTTGATTATCTGGTATAAACCAGGATCTTCAATAGCTTTCTGCTGGGGTACAAAAAATAACCCATCTCACAAAATGGCAATTGCAAACTGAAACTGCAACGTGTTGAAGCAAACTGCAAGGGTGACTCTGTATTTTGTGGAATGTGTTTCTCCTGAGAGAAAACACTACTCGGCAGAACACAAGATTAGTGAGGGTGCTGTTTGCCCAAAGCAGAAATTGTAATCACCCAAAGTGACAAGATCAGGGAAAATTAACTAAAGACAAGAGAAAAAGATTAAAAAAAAACATGCATCACCAACATGTTAAAGAAAACACTTGCTCAATATAATGGACACATAGATTGTAAAATTAAATTCAAGAGCTGTAACAGAAAGTTCTGTCTTGGCTGATACAGAGGTACAATATCAATTTATGTTCATTATTGGTGAATGAATTAAGATGGTGATTTCTCTTAAGCAAGTGGTGCGGTTCAGCTGCGTGTTGTTGCGTTGAAAATAATGCTCATTGTGCTCATCTTACTTACACAAGCTACTGTGTCACATGCTAATCCAATCGCACTCTTAACATTTCATTGGCTGATTTTTAATGTGGCCAGTGTGTCTGCATTTATGTGCATGGGATGGAACGAGGCGGGATGTGATGTGTTTTGTTGTTTTTTTCTTACTTTTTTATACTGCTTATAATTTCCCCAGTAAGTATTTACTTAATTGCAGAAGTGGGAGATCTTTACAAATAAGCAAAAAAAAAAAAAAAACACATGCTTTTTTTTCAAAGTAATTTAAATACACTTTACTTAGTAAAGTGATATACCTTTGCACACATCAGCTTTACTAATATAATGTCGTGCTGTTGCGGTGTGGTAAAGACAACTACCTGAACATAGTGTATTGTAGCAGCATATATTACAGAGAAGGTCAGGACAAATGTGTTTTATTTTAAATGAGAGGCTTTTATTTATTCAAGTGTGTGGCACAGTTAACTGGGGGCATAGCATCTTTAACTTTGGAAGCCACAATATCGGAGGAATATTAGACATTATACAGTACTGTACAAATGGACTTTAATTATTTGAACTATGAAAAACATATATTTATATATAATTTTCACACACACATACCAGTCATTACCTTCCCCAGAGGTAGGACAGTTAAATTTGCACAGGTAGCAGAAGGTGGTTGCAAATCCCTGTCAAGAGCAGGGCTGAATAATGATTAAAGGGGATTAGAAGGAGGGTCATTGGTTGGCTACTAGTGCTTGTGGCTTCCTTTATACAACCTGTCTGTCTACTACTACTATCCACCTTGTTTTATTTTAGCAAGCCTGGAAGACAAGAAGAAGAAAAAGATGAGATGGAAAAATTACTTGAGCCTTTCTATTAATCGCTAAGCAGATTTAAGGTAAGTGGGCATGACAACCAGCAGCTTATCATTCAATGGTTTTTCTAGAACAACCTTGTCTTATTGACATTCTAAGGTGTGTTTTCATCCCAGAAGTATAAAGACTTATTTGATATTGCTAATGTTTGTAGTCATATCATGTAAAAAGACTGTATAATAGATGAAAAAAACAGCGTCAACAAAAACAGGATAAGCTGCTTATGAAAGGACTCCAGGAAAACTCTTTACATCTTCTCACCGTATCGTCAGCTCCTATTCCTGATTTACTACCTTAATCCATCCACAGGGAAAACTGGAGATATAAACAATGGCCGTTTTGAAAGTGACCTTTACCAAGACCAAAAGGGACAAACTAGCTCAGGTGCTTTGGATCCTAAATTGGATCTCCGTGGTGACGGGCGTGATCCTGTTCAGCCTGGGCCTCTTCCTGAAGGTGGAGCTCAATAAGCGGTGGGAGCTGATGGCCGACACGGACATTCAGTATGTTCCTAACATGCTCATATCTGTCGGCCTCATTGCATGTGCCATTAACTTCCTGGGCGGGAAGATCTGCTACGACTGCGTAGACACAGCCAAGTTCCTCCGCTGGAAGCTAATCATGCTGCCCTACATTGTTTGCACCTTCTTCTTTACCTTCTGCGTGCTAGTGGGGGCCCTCATGTGCTACACCATGCACTGGGAGCTGGATGAGTCCCTGAGAGAAGGCCTGAGTAAGGCCATGAAGTACTACAAGGACACAGACACGCCGGGAAGATGCTTCCTGAAACGTGCCGTGGACATGCTACAGATAGAATTTCAGTGCTGCGGTAACAAGGCTTACACAGACTGGTTTAGAATCCAGTGGATCAGCAACCGCTACTTGGACATGTCTCACAGAGAGGTGGTTGAGTAAGTATCAAGCACACATTAAAAAGCACCAATGGTGGTTTATGGTATGGACAAATGCAACATGTAGCTGCGAGAGAGTCTATACGGAGAAGGGTACAGGCAGAGGGGCCGGGGTGGGCGGGTTGAAGAGAGTGGTCTCACACAAGGCACCAATCATGCTACCTAGCACCAATCCATTCAAATCCATTATGATTGTAAGAGCCTGCACAGCTGGGGCGGAGCTACATGGCTGCCAGGGGTGGGCACTCTCTGGCCACATCCACACCTAGGGGAAAATTCTGATATCTTTGATTTTTTCGCAAAATTTACGTAGATGGAGTATTCTTAGACCATTGATACTCTGACATGTGCCGTTTAAAGTACAAATATATATTTGATCTGAATGCAGGACTGAACAAAATCTTAAAGGGACAGTGTGCAGAATTTAGGGCCATTTTATGGTGAATTAAAAGAAAGCAACAACCTTCATTCGAAGTGCGTACATTTCGAAGGCATGCGCATGAAGAATGCGGCAACACAGGTCAGAGTTCCGTAATGTAATGTAACTTGTTATCAAGAGACCTAAGATTATACAAAAAATGTATATTGATGAGCTGAAACATATTGTATTGCACATTATTGAAATTAATGTTTTTAAAATGAACTTTGAAAAATTTAACACACTCTACACACTGTCGCTTTATCCCATTCTTAGAGTCAATATCGATCAAAATCACTATTTTTGCCCCAAAGCATGCAAAAAAACATGGCTGAGAAGTCATTTTTTATTGTACCACCCACACTCATGGTTTCATAAATATGCACACACATAACATGAGCAGGAACAAACCTAATAAAAAAAGGTTTTTCTAAAAATTGAATTGTGAATAATTCATTTTTTTAAATCATTGTGCTTTTTTTAGCTATGATTTGAATGAATAAGACATTGATCGCAGAATGCAAACCGGCGTCAGTCGTCTGTGACAAATTGATCACTCTGATTGGCTGTAGCTTGTGAATCAATTCGATGACAGAAATATACTAGGGGAGAGTAAACAAAAACAAAGCCACAGCAAGGAAAGTGGGATGATCTAGTAAATTAAGCCAAGCAAAACTGTGCTTTTACTTAGACTTCTTCAAGCTTGATTATGAGCGTTATGGGCATTGTTCTGGATATGTATGATTTTTTATGTCATGATACCCTGAGTGTGAATGTTCTGATCAAGAATGACACACACGTGCCCCCCAGGTCACGTCTCAATGAGGTGTTGCGTCTCTCTGGCCACCACACTAAAAATGATCGAGCTACGCACCTGATGAATAGCATATGAATTTATTGACCAGTAGGAGGACCTCCAAAAGCAATTTACTTTAGAACTTGGAGTAGTTCAAGTTCAGTTATTCAAGGGAGCACAAGAACACCGGTACCTATTATATGTCTTGACAAACAAAGGAGGTTGAAGCTCCCCCGAAAAACTTTTTATTTTTTTATTTTATTTTTTATAAAGGCCAAATCGGACCCACTAACCCCCCCTTGTGTTTCACGTGCGTAGTCGCCTACGAAGTAACGTGGAAGGCAAGTTCCTAATGGATGGCGTCCCGTTCAGCTGTTGCAACGTCAACTCCCCGCGACCGTGCATCCAGCAGCAGATCAACAACAACTCAGCCCATTTTAACTACGATCACCACACGGAGCAGCTCAACCTTTGGACCAAAGGGTGTCACCAGGCTCTTTTGGACTACTACAGCGGCATCGTCCACTCCATCGGTCTCACGGTGTTGATCACGTGGCTCTTTGAGGTAAATCTTCTGAATTAGTCTTTCTCAACCCTTTTTTTTTTAGCCAAGGCATCAGAAACATCGTACGGCACAGTAACAAACGAACATATCGTATAAAAAAATACAATCATATTTAAAAAACTAACTGCTGTCTCAATTTACACACACAAATTATTTGTGACGTCACATATGGAAAAATACAATCCAGTGGGTGGATTGAACACGATGCTAGAAACTCTTAAACCTACTGCCATACAGCGGAAGATCATTTCATTGTTTTAAATAAATTAACAAAGACACATTTGTCTACTCTACTGTGTTCTTGTTCATACATGTTAACTTGTCAGAGAGTTTCTATAATGAAATCCATAAAATCCACACTCATTCTAACCATTGTCTGGGTTCTGTAAATTTAAGTATAATACACAGGGATATTTCTAAGTGTGAGTTCTGGTCAATGGGTAAACCTTTGTGGTGGTACTAGCTCAAGACTAAACTACAGATGTGATGGATTGCAAGTTAACGATGGTCCAAGAACAAGAAATGAAGACTGACATATTTGCCTATATCAATTAAATTTGTTATAAATTAAATACAACACACAAATATGAACTATTCATTTACTCCAATAAATATTTTACATCACCAACATATGTACCTGTTTGGAAAGCAATCAATTAATGAGCCTCTTGTGTGTTGCTTTAGCTGTCGGTGTTGACGGGCGTGCGTTACCTCCAGACATCCTTGGAGAACATGCTGAGACTTGGAGACCCAGACTGCGAGTCTGACGGCTGGCTGCTGGAGAACAGCTTCATAGAAACAGCTCGAATCAACCTGAACATCATCAAGACCCTCAGCAAAAACAACCATGTGGACACCGCCAACAATGGGGACCCTAACATAAATGTACCTTCCACTTCCAAAGCTCACTACGGGCCGGACAACGTGCCTCCACAGAAAATACCTGTAGCCAACTAACCAGGAACTGTTAAATAGTCCGGGCTGTGGAAAATAAAGATGCCATGCTCATATTTAGCATCACACCTTTTATAATTATTTGACGGATCAGAATGGACAGTTTATAGATCATCCATCTATTTATAAACCGCTTACCTGTGACCTATCATGTCAATTAAAAGCCTTTTTAATGCAGGGTAAAAAAAAAAAAAATCCTGCCTGACACTTGAGGGGTTACGTACAGTGTGGCTGTGGCCTTGCCTTGCCTTAGACTGCACTCTCCATACGCCACCTAAAGGAACACTTGTCGGAGTCTGTTCTAACGTTTTAGTGATTAAAACTTTTATGTAAGATTTTGGAGAATTATTGTGTACTGCCCAAAGAAACTGTGTGACGCCTTTTTGAACTTCAAGAGTTTGTTTTGGTATCAAGTTTACATCCACTCACCATCCAACTAAATGTTTTCAACTGATCTTTTTGGGGTAGGTTGTATGGCTGTAAACACGCGTAAGGATGAAAGTTATGGGACAGTGGACACCAAATGGAAATTGTCAAATTTGCCAAGTTTCTACTCTCACTTTTTGGAGCGTCAGTGAGACTACTTCATCTGTTCATCCTACCAGGAAAAGTCACAGCTCTTGAACTCCAGCGAGGGTTTTGCTCAACCTAATAGTTTTTGATGGTGTTGATGTGTTCTGTCAACGTTGTTCCGCACCAAACTTATATGGACTTGCCTTTACAGAACCTCATGCTGGGACAGAAAAGGGCTTCCCCCAAAATGTTCACCCACAATTAGAAGCATACGGTTGTACAAGTTGTCTTTAAAATAAAATTAAAGCGCCAACTAATGGGTCGAGTCCAAATACTCATTCATTAATAGGTGCGTCCAATGAGTCTTGTTCATATACAGGTACGATAAAAAGTCTACACACCCCTGTTCAAATGCCTTTTTTTTGTCATATTTTATGTACGTATTTATGTATATGTGTATCATATAATATTAAATGAGGCTCAAATACTTTCCACCATACTGTGACCCACAAATTTTATAACTCAAACGGGAAAAAATATTTTTGAGAAGGGAAGTCACAATAAACAACTGGGACAAACATATGGATGTGTTCAACATTACCCAATCATATCGGAACTCTTGTTAAAATCGGTGCCTGTGATTAACCCTAAATAAAGTTATGATGTTCCAACGGGCGTTCGCTTTCTGGCAGAAGCCTGAAGGTTTTGTGACAACACAGGCAAGTATTGATCAAATTCTTCTCTATGTTGAGTACGTACGTTGATAATGGCAGCTGAAGGAAAACATCCTCAGATGCAATGCTGTGTCACCATGGTTGGTAGGAGAAGGTAATAATAATGAATCCGTGTTGTGTTTGCACCACGTCTTTTGGAACAATCAAAAAGTTTAAGCTTGCTTTCATCTGACATAACATTTTCCCACATGAGTTTGGGAGACCTATAGATTTTCTTGTTTTAAGATTTTTAGCTTGCCATTCTACCCCAAAGCACAGAAATATGAAGCTAATGTACTAATGGGCAGTGCCTACCAGAAATCTGCAGCTTCGTCTGCCCCTTTGCAACCTCCAAGTCCCGTTTTCTCTTCATCAGTTTTGTAAAGACGTCCAATTATGTAAGATCACTGTTGTTTTATAATTCCTCTATGTGATGACGCATTAAAAAAAAAATTGTCTCCTTCTCTATACCTTTGAACAATGTTATTAAATTTCTTTCTTTAACCTGGCATTTAAACAAGGACGTGCAGACTTCGCATCAACTGTAATGCAGATTGACAAATCACAACAACCCCCCTTGAGCAACTTGGAGTTCAAACATGATTAATAAACAACCACGTAATTCCACAAGCTATCTCATTTGTTTAGGTAAAGGACATATTGAAGTAGGAGACTTGTTTATTAGATAGACTGGTGATTTTATTACCATATTGTGCTATCAAACAGCACAAACATACTCAATTCACCTTTTTTCAAAGGGTAAAATACGATGAAAAGGTGTTCCAATGAACCGTGACATACTTTTATTTACTTGAAGCAGCGATGAAAAGTGGCTTTGTTAATCAGAGGAAGTCAGTATTGTGTACACAGGGCATCCGTAATGTATTCACAACAATTCACTTTTTCCATATTATGTTGTTATATCCACACTTAAACAGAATAAATTCTTTTTTTCCCCTCAAAGGTCTACACACAACACCCCATAATGACATGAAAACGTGTTTTCCCCAAATGTATTAAAATATAACAAAAAAAGAAATCAGCCTTCCCTCAATACTTTGTTGAGGCACCTTAGTTTAGTTGCAATTTTAAATTTTATTAAATGTAAAAAAAAAAAAATTACCTTTTCATGTTGAGGAAAAATTAATTTATTCCATTTCGGGATGAAGTGGTAACACGGTGGAAAAAAGTGACGCGCTGTGAATACTTTCTGGATGCACTGCATGTTACATGATGTGTGAAAAAGAAACCCCAGGGGGGGTAAAATTTGGAAGAAAAAAAAAGAAGAAAATCAGCTAGTTGCTTGTCTGATGCTATGCTTGTGAGATATGAAAAATTAAAAATGTTTAAGTGACATCACAATATGAAGGTGATGGTATGTAGCTCTAATGTACTGTATTTCTTCATTTATTTGTCTCTAACAACAGAAGGTTATTTGCATTCTCATAGATGACAAATTAAAACAAAGCTAATGCGCTTTGTTCATCAACTAAATACAACTTCCCCTTTTTTTCTTTGTGTCCTTTTCTTTACAGTCTGGAATTTTCTCTCTTGCGCTCTCTAATCTCTCTCTGAGCTTCAGAAGGAGGGTGGGACTCCTGAGGAAGCGTCAATTTGCATGCGTATACATACGCACATCCATCGGTGGAGTTGGGGGGGGGGGAGCGGCAGAGAGCAGCACCGACAGCCTCAGTTTGCTCTGACCAACATCACAACATTTGCCAGTCAAAAGTGAACATGACGTTGACCAGCTCCAGGCTGCGAGCAATCTCCTCCAGTATGCAGTGCTGCTGCCACATCTGCTTCAACTTCCTGTAACGCTCCGGACAAAGGTGCAGTGGATTGCCCCTCCTTGGGAACACAATCAACAACCGTTGATTAACATATGACATTTTTAAAACTCACTTGAAGGCACATTTTTATTCTTTGGCTTTCGACGCAACTCGAGAATGTTCTGCTGTTTTATGGTGTCGACTGTCGGAGTTAGTATAATTTGTATTTTAAATCACCGCTTTGTCACTGCAGCTGTTGTGAAATGCATCATCCAAATAAAGTTGTATTGTATTGTATATTTACTTTTAAAAGCTTGTCATTACATTTTAGAGTGGATTCAGATAAGGGTGCAGATTCAGGATCTTTGATGAGACAGTTCTCTACATTTCTTAGCAAATATAGTAATCATATCGCAGGCACAATGAGGAGGGTATCTACCATCGAGACCAAACTTTTTATGCTCACTGCAAAAGGTGTAGAATTTGGAAGAAGTCAAATTGAAAATAAGAAGCCTTGTCAACAATATTCTGATGATTGGAAAGAGTCTCATTTAAAGGCAAAATCGTCAGCCTAATAACATAACTAACTAGTACACAAGATCAGTAAAAAGAAACTAAAGAGCTTGCTATTTTTCTGGCTATCATCTTTGTGTACATTGTCAGTTGTCTCGGTCATGGCAAACCACAAAAGCAACTGGTGGCAATTTGTTGAATTTCTTGTTGCTTGTTTTTCCGAAAACGTTTAAAAATGACTTAGACACTTATGCTTTTAGGCCAAAGAAATATAATAATACAGTAGTACCTGGCCAAAATAAATAAACAGTAAACTTAAATGTCATGACAGTTCGTGCCTTAATTCATGAATAACATAATTCAAACAGATATTTTCTAGATACTCAGAGAAAAATGGCAGAGAGAAAACAAAATTAATAAATGTATTTATAAAAGTATTGTAATTGTGAAAAAGGGTTATCCAGTGGTTGTTATATTAATTTGTTGAGCAAGAGTAAACAAAATGTATTATTGCCCTTATTATTATTATAACAGGAAACACAAGAACCAAATAGAGCTTCTTACCCGAGATTAGGATCGGTCTCGCCGTAGTCATCCAAATAAGGAGCGGGATATGTGCTTCCTCTGGTCTTACTAGCCATCAGTACAATTTCACACTCTCTTATCCTACCAGCATGTACAAATAATATTACATTACAAAACTGTGGGTCTGTTGAAGGAACAATAAATATTTGTGTCTTGTGACACACCTGAGGAACATGCCCACTCCGGCACCACAGGTGGCGGCATGTGCAGTGCAGGCGCCCACATCTTCTCCATCCAGCTGACTGATGCAGCAGGAGCTCTGAGAGCACAGCATGGCACCACAGAACAGGCACAGGGTTGGATGCTTCCTCTCGTCATCTGCTGACTTGGGACACCTGAGAGGCAAGTACAAGAAATGAGATCCCAAAGCAGAAACTTGTCCTTGGAATGAAGGACGCATGTTGCACATACTGAAAATGGCTGGCTTGATTGAGCAGAGCGCTGTAGTCCTCTGGAAGGTCGATCAGTTGATTCCTTCTCCTCGGATATCTGTTGAACAAGAACATGCTGACTGAATAGGTGGATTCTTGTGTGACTCAAAATTAAAGAGAGAATAAACTACCTGACTGTCTGAGTTTTGTCCGCCAGACCTTTGGTTATTGTGGGATTGCTGCACCACCTTAAACCACCCCCCAAAAAAAGAAAAAAAGTTTTTAGTCATTTATCTTGAAAGTCAAAACATTATTTCTAATATTAAACATCCACCTATGCAGCAGTGGTGCCACAGTGCCTCTGTGCTCCTGGAAAAGCTGGAAGACATTGGAGGGCAGTGCCAAGTAGCTGCAGACAGCCTCCATTTGCTCTTGACAAGATACTTAAACAGAAACAAAATGTCAGCATGGATTCTTCAATATACTGCAATATAAAGTTAAATACAGGGGGTCCTCAGTTTACAAAGGTCCAGACATATAATCTCAAAGTTACGAGCAACACAATTAAGTCTTACATACTACAAAATGTTAATTCAAGAAATCATGAGAAAAATAGGGCTAGGTATCCATTATAGCTCTTTTGGGGGGCATGGGTCCCAAACCCTATGAATAGTTCACAGTATTGTTGCAGCTGTAATACGGCTCCACCTACCAGAAGCACAAAAAAGTTCCTCCGGAGGACGTACACCGGTAAGACAGCTGAAAAAGAGAGTCGTACAGCGCAGAAAAGACATGATTCCCGTCTTCACTCTTTCAGCCACAAAGCTGCCGCACACATCAGGAAAGAGCCTGGAAAGAAAATAATCAGTCCAACACTATCCAAAATGCAATCCACATCATGGGCACATGAAGCCCATTTTTAGGAGTTTTAGAGACCTTTATTTTATTATTGTGTGTTCTTTTTAACAAGCTGGAAAATTGTAAACAACATACAGTATTTGGTTAAGAATATTTCAACAACAAAATTATAGTAAATCTCCTTTTTGCTTAAAAAATGGTTTGATCCAATAATTGGTCACATGTACCTTCCAGTGTGTTGTGACACAGCAGCGTGTAGCTCAGCTGCTGCTTTCGCCTCCTCCGTTTCCTCATCACCGACCACTATAGGGAGGTCTGCACAAGAAAGAATAATTTTGAACAATAAATGTTACCATAAAATAACAGCATTAAACCCATTTTGATGACAGTACAGAGAGGGATGACTCTGTTGTTGCCACGCGGAAAGTAGATTAGACCTGAGGGCTATGTTCCCTCTAATTTTCTATACATCTGAGCATTCACACAAACTCCCTGAGATTTACTTGAAATCCAGGAGAACTGACGAGCCAGCCAGTGTCTTGTGCAATGGTGAGGAAGGCATCTCTGGCTGCCAGAATTGTGAATTGCATGACCATCGACACGCCATCCGTGCAAAGTGTAATCATAAAGAATTTGTTTGGATGCAGTTTTTCTTGATAAACTATGAATATTTTTCCTTCTGACCACCACAAGCAAACTTCAAGCATTCCTGGCTTAGAGCATCTCTCGAAATGCATGTATTAAATAAGTCAATATTAATGTGTTTAGTATATAGCAAATTGCTTAATAGTACAAATATCAATATTCATCTATTTGTCATTTTCCCACTGGATATTTTGGCCATTCTGTTTCCAGTGATCCAAAAAGTATCATGAGCAGGACTAAGATAGCAGGTTGTGTGGTTATGTTTCCATTGTGTTTACCTGTTGTGAGAAGCAAGACCTGCAGGACGTGAGCCATTGTGACCAGATGCAGGATGTGCAGGTGATTGTAGGCTGAGCTGACAGCAGAAGGCTGCAAGTCTACAGCCTCCTCCTGATACAGCGAGGGCAGAGACAACACTAAACCCACCTGGAAACACAGAGGTACAAAAACAGCTATTAGAAATACATACACATGAATACTCACTTATTGTGATTACGAAGATGCCACAGTTCAACTGAACCACTGCAAACTCTTCAACCTTATAGAGTAAAAAAAAAATACAATTGGCACCTATTTTGCTTTTTTTTTTTCAACTATTCAATTTTCTGAAATTGACTCCTCTACAGACACAATATGAGGTGTGTTGTCCACTTGAACAAATAAGCACCTCTCCCCAAAAAGATAAATCCATTTTCTCTTAGGAATAAAATAACAGCTAACATTAGTTCAACATCAGCACGTCTTGCTCTACCCGAACACAAGCATTAGCACAAATTATAAATATATCCACTCAATAAACTCTTGATACTTTCAGCAATTATTAAAGGCCCCCATTATGTATATGGTAAATTCATGAGTAAATGCCAGCTCAAATTCATAGTTTTGCATGAAAAGCAACACTGGCTGTATTTAAAAAAAAATTTTACAACATTTTTTACCTCACATGCTTCCAACTGTAAAACTTTGTGATTCTCATGTGAAAAGTGCATTAATGATAATGTCTAATATACTCATGGCAGTTGTTATCAACTGAAAACAGACACACTATCAACTAAATTGCTCACAGAGATGACCACCTACCAGAAGATGGAAGAAGTCGACTTCCAGAATAGAAGGTGTGTTCTTTCGGCTCGTGACCGGAAGCAGAACTGGGATTTGAGATCATTTCATGATGTAAAAGTCGTCACATAAAACAAGGGAAAAGTGCAGATGGGTTGTATTAAGATGTTGTACCTGATAACATATCAATAAAGTGTCTTTGGATGACAGCCTGGGAGCTTTTAATTCTCTGTGTTGCCGAAAACTGAACAATCGCCTTCAGGCCTGCCAGCTGCAAAAGAGAAACATTTCAAAATGAATGCAAGGGTAAGCTCTAAATATTATCACACAGATATGCTTGTGTTGGAGACCAACCTGTCTGTTTTGTAAGGACCCAAAGAGTGGCTTGTCCTCTTCCAGCAATATGTTCTCTGTGGAGGTAGCATTCACATTGAGAATAGCTTTGATGGTGAATGTATCGAATGTTTTAAAGAAAAAAAGTAAAAAGTCACACCAATTGCCTGAATAGTGAAGGCACATGTGTTCCAGGCCATAAGGGGCACACGTGGGCACAGCTCATTTGGTACCGTCCGAAGTCCGACTCTATGGACCGTGGTTGCGCACACAGCCAGCATCTCCGTTACACTGTCAGAGAACTTCCTCCTAAAAACAAGCCGTTACAAACATCGTTCGTTTCAGGATCAAAGTTTCAAAGGAATGTGGAGAAAGACAAAGAGGATTCCTCACGGCTCTTGTACGCCATAACTCAATATGGCCCTGAAATCCGGCTGACCATCCCCACATAACAATGCATCGCCGTCATCAGTGCTTTCCATTTCACAATCTGCAGGAAAGCATGAGGAATTTTAAGTTGGTCCCCCAATCATTTTGTCCATAATCTCCTTTTACCATTTTCCTGCATGATGGACTTGAGTCCTTTAATCCTGGCCTCAAGAATATGGATCCAGCGAGTCAGGGTCAAATGTTGACCAATTATCTCTGCATTTTCACTGTTAACACAAACAAAATACATACAAATATATGGAGATAATAAATAAAGTTGCACATGTGTAGCCCTCACTAACAAAGGGGGTGGGTTGGACTCACTAGTTGAATATGAGTGGCTCCAAGGGGATGAGGGGGACAACGGTGTTGCATAGTGACTTGCACAAAGGACACAGGTACTCCCCATTCTCAAGGTCGATGATCAGTTCAGCGTGGAGTCGGTTTCTGGTTGTGTTCTGGACTGCTTCAAAATATCTATCAAAAATTAAAAAAAAATAAATAAAAAAAACAGGATAACAATAGAACACGGGTATCAAAAAAACAAAAACGCATATGACGGTGTGCTCTTTACTAGGGATAGGCATTGACTAGATTTACTTAATGAGCAATGGGGAACATTAGAGCTCAGTTAACTGACTTTTTTAAAAATGATTATTTACAAAGAATGGGAGAATACTGATTAATGGCTGACTTACTTCTGCCAACATGTGGCGTGCATGACGTGTCCGCAGCTGCCTGTGTGGGTGCCTACAGCCAGTTCAGGAGGCATGAACGATGGGTAAACAGATGCTGTTTCTTAAGAAAATAAAATAAAAAAAACAAAAGGGATTTTAGAATGTATGCCTTTTCTTACACGGAGTTGAACTAATAAATCAATATTTGTCTTAACGTCGTGGTGAAGACAGATATATATTATCAATATACTAATAAACAATCCTGTTTAGTGGTAGAATATGAGTATGGTAATGTATTAATTCTTAGTGTGAATATTTCCATTTATTTAAGGAGTAAATATATTATAATGTGTTCTGTGTAAATAAGTTCTTGTTCTTTTTAAATCAGTGTTAGGCATTATCAGTGTCAAATTAAGACAGACGGCAGCTTTCTGATACAGACCCTATTCTACTTCAATTCCATGATGGAAAAAAAAAAAACATTGCATCCTGGTGAATCTTTGCAATCCAAATGTAGTTAATTTGTAGTTACTGATGCCTTTGGATGCCGATATGAAAATTGGAGTACAACAAGGTTTGTGGTACTGTTAGCGTTGCCTTTGATGATATTTATAAGTCAAGGCTCATAATAGGCTCTTTACGCAAAACTATGAATAAATACATAGCTGTCATAGTATGTGTAAGTGAATAGAGTCTGACCGTCTGCACCGCTGGTGGAAATCTTTCCTCTGCACTGGGTCAACACAGTGGATCTCTGCACACATGCAGTCAGTACCATGGCTGGAGCCTGAGACGCCACTTCCTGCTCCTCCTGACAGAGAATGCAGGTCAGCATCTCCCGCTCGGCAGGGGTGGACCCTCGATGGGGTCCAACGGCAACACACAGCTCCTTCTGCTCCATTGGACTGCTGAAATACAGAGATCACAAATTGAATGGATGTAATTGTCATTTGAAGAGTGTTTTTGAAACAGCTCCCCTCACCTCTGTGTAGATGGAACCGGCTCTTCCTGCATGCCGCTCTCTGGCATGTTGTCATAAAGCATCTTGTTGGACTCAATGAAATTTTTCTGCATGGCTGACATCTGAGCCATAATTTTCTGGCGGTGAAGTTTGGCTGCTTCAGCCTTTCTTTTGCGCTCAGCTTTTTCTTTGTCCTGAGCACTCTGTGGTACCAAATTAAAAAGAGACATTGATACTGCGCACTTAAAGGCCAAAAGATAAAGTGCTAAGCCATAATTATGTTGTAGTACGCAATTACCTCCTCAGGCTTGCTCGTCTCCACACTCATCGAAGTAGTTGGACTGGACTTCTCCCTGAGGCACTTGATAATCTCAAACATCTAATAAAGGACACCCACACAAAAACAATAATGGCCACTACAAAAATGCATAGAATTTATGATTTCTAAGGCATACTAGTTGAAGGAGCAAGCTACCTGTAATAGCCACGTGATCATGTCTTTTTGGGCTTCAAGGGAAGGAACAACCTTAATTTTCGATAGCAAGAGGAAGAGAGACTTGCTGTGCTCGACCTCGACTCCTGGAAGAGAAGAAACATCAGACTCACATGTTGCGGAAAGGAGAGGACCCTTTTCCATTTCGCAGGTTTGTCAAGAAGCTGACTTACTGCGAGCCTTCACGCTGAAATCGAAGGTCACATCCTCTGAAGTGCTGTCTTCAAGCTGGCTTTTTTCTTCAAGCAAAGCCTGGCCAATAAGGTGCAAGGCCTGTGGGATATACCCGAAAGTGGTTTTCTAGACATCTGCCGAGTCTTAAATGTTTGTAACTGAGATTTAAGCTAACGCCCATGTGTGGGTAATAAAAACTTGGATTGTGTGCAAATGTGTATTTTGTGATATTTTGGCTTGCCGTTGAATGTTGGGGGTCATGTGTGAGGAAATGTCTGTTTGATGAGTGCCACCTCCTTTATGAAAGTAAGAAGCGTGATGAAGTGCATTGCAGTTTTCTTACCCTCTGGATCATTATTTCCGTCCAGTGAGTGGACTTTTCCTCAGCCGCCCTCTGCAGCACGCGTCTGAGGACGTGGACGAGGATGTCACAGCAAAGGAGACGTACTATAGGGGAGAAGGCCGGACACAGGGGAGGCGGCACCGGAGGACGCAGAGCTGAGAACAAACAGACAGAAAAACATCATTCAGGCCAAGTAATTGGTTTATAAACAGTTGACTGACTAGAGAGGGTGGCACAGGTGAGACATGGACAGCGGTCACCTTTATCGGTGCCTTCGTGAACACGTCTCTTCTTTTGTGACTCTTCAGCCTACAAAAGATCATAAAAATGAAAAGAAATGAATTAATGCCATCAAACGCAAAGTCGTGGTCAAACAAGTGTTAATGCGATGTGGTACCTTGCTGTGCTGTGATCTTGAATAATGGTAGAAGAATGGGTTGAACTGAACCAAATATTCCTTTTTCACCTCATATAATCCATGTCCTGACACTCCTGGTTTCCTATAATTCAAAAGGAAAAAAAAAAAGCTTAAAACCTGCTGGAAACGCACTGAAAACAAATATTTGTTGATTAGAAGTCAATTACATACTTGAACGTGGCAACTTGGTTGATTACAGACTCGAGACCTGTTTCATGGCTCTCCTGCAAAGAATGAAATGCTTAATTGTTGTATACTGCCTTCATGGCATGAATCACGATAATGTAGCATACATTCTCCGGCAGGCCTTTGACAAGGCTACTGTGTGCCATGGGTTCAATGCACAGCAGGTGGATGACCTCCCTCATTGTCACATCCTCTTTGGTCACGTTAGTGACACCGGGGACGTAACGCTCACCTGCAATTAGATTGGTCAGCCACATCATTTAGCACTAACTAAACTAACATGAGCCATAAAGTTGCAATACCAACGATGACGATAATGAGAAACAGCATCTCTTCTGTCAGTCGATTCCACTGCAACAATTCATTCTGCGAAATGTAGCCACACATTGATAAATACAGTTGCGAGTTCTACCGATGATGATTTTTAAGCATTACTTACATGGTCTCGGCTGCAACAACTTCCATTGAAGAAATTAAAGAGCTCAAATCTTAGTAAGAGCAGCATGAGAAAATGGTTGGCATCCATTCTGGAAGCAGCTATCTGCAAACAGTGTTTGGGAAGTTATTTCCAAAAATGCATTATATCAAATAGGACTAGTTCTTTAAAAATACTACTTCCTCTGTATCACAATTATGTTACACAACTTTTTGGGGGTTATTTTCAGCAAAATGACAAAAGGAAAAAAAGAGTTTTACATTTTCCTGGACACTGATGGCAATGTCTATTGTCAATGACTACAGATTATACCAAAACATTCCCTACTGTTTTTTTACCGTTTTTAATTAAAAAAACTGAAGCCATGCAACTCCGACTGTGAACACACACTCAGTCCACAGCAATGACTGCCTGAACAGTAACT
Source organism: Idiotropiscis lumnitzeri (assembly GCF_059441095.1). Lineage (NCBI taxonomy): Eukaryota > Metazoa > Chordata > Actinopteri > Syngnathiformes > Syngnathidae > Idiotropiscis > Idiotropiscis lumnitzeri. The sequence continues at coordinate 13,282,797 of NC_142391.1, read as the reverse complement.
TAAAAAATGGCCAATTCCACCAGTCAGACCTCAACAAAGTGGGACCTTTAACAGAAATGCACATCACAGAGATGCAAAAGACAACATGCAGACTGGTGACTAAAATGTTTTATAGGTCGTTGGAAGTGGACATGATGATCTGGTAACATTGTTGCATTACAGCATGGAGTGATATTCATTGCAATTTCATTACAACAGAAAAAGGTTACTGCCGACGCTGTTCGAAACATTATATTTATAAAAAAGAAAATGAGAATTCCAGGTATGTCAATAACACGAAAGAACCAACCTGAAGCATAAGGATGTCTTTATCATACATTTCGTCTCTACATTTCACATCTTGATAGTAGTAGACCTACGCATGGGAGGAAAAACAGGCAATGCCAAGAATTACCAAAATGTCAAAAATAAAATCAAATCCAATATTCAGAAAACAAAACGTGCATCACACCTGGCTGACCAAAGACAGGCCATTCCTGCGCCACATTTCAGCTGATACCTGTGCAGCCAACACCACACAGCGCAGAGGATGCTCAGCCAGGCTGCGAAAGTCATAGCTTTCCTGCCATAAAGGGGGAAAACAAAAACTGTAACAACAACACACAACAGTGGACCTGACAAATGGGCATGCAACATAATTTCCTTGAACTTTAACAATCAATCATTTACTCATTCATTCATTCTATGGACCGAGGTTCTTATTCTCACAATGGTCAGGTGCTAGAGACAATTCCAGCTGTCCTTGAGAGAGAGGCTGTCGCAGTCAATCAAATCCTTACGTTGAAAATATTTTCAGATGGGATGGGAAAATCAATCTCTGAATGTTCTGAACTCCTCTAACTGTATAGTTCCCTCAATTTGTACTCATTCCATTAAGACATTTAATCACCATGCACACTATTGGAAGAATACAACTTACTTTGTCAAATAGCTGATCACTTAACCCGTTCTTGCAGATAAGGACATACAAGCCTAGGGAACAGAGATGAATAAGTTAAGGGAAAATACACACTAAAAGAATCAGACTAAAATAGTTAAGAGTCCACCTGCAAACAGCCTGGAGAGAGGCACATGTATGCTCACAGGCTCCTGAGACACTTTGTAGGGCCGAACATGAATGATCTGTTTGCACATGTAGTAGTCAGCAGCCGCCCTGCGGAAGGCTTGATTGTTGCATTGCAGCAAGACTTTGTGGCATTCTCTGAAGGCTTCTAGCAGGATTGTGTCCTGTGGAAGGAGGGTGGCAAGAAAAAAGCAAAGATGCTTAGCAAAATATTGGAAGATGGTAGGACACAGTTGACAGCAACTCACATCTGAGGAGCACCAGTCCTGAAACATCGCGAGAATGTGGCGTAGCTGGATCTGCAGCGTAAAGCCGGCTTCCCACTCGGGCTCCACAGCAATGTGTTGACCAAATTGACGCTCAACCTCTTCCATGCCCTAACAAACAAGGGTCAACATTCAGAACAAAGATTGACGCTAATATTGTCAGGTATACAGCAGGTAGACGTGTTCACCTACCTGCATGCATTTGAGAAGGCCAAGAAAGGCATTGAAGCCCTCTAGGAATTGCTTCCGCAGCTTCGAATTCCACGTTGACGGTTTACTGATCAGAATATACCTAAGAGAGAGTTTACAACTCAGATAAGCACAAAAAACGAAAAACAGGTTGCTAAAACTGGTACCTGGTCAAACTACCTGAGGTCATGGAAAATGACCTGGATGCGGGTGAACTTGTCAGAGTTGTAACCCAGGAAGAAGAAGCGATTGTTAACATCCAAATGCTCCAATAACAGCGCCATGACTGTATTAACGATCCTTGTAATGACGTTTGTTTCTTCAATCAGGTACCGTGCCTGGAAGAGGAACAGAAATACAACATAGAAACAGATGCATTTTTAAGGACGTTTTTTTTTTTAACTCATAAAATCCTTTCTAAACCTCGTTTGGATGATTCAATGATGTTAATACTACTAAGTGCACTCACCAGGGTGGGCACAGTGAACATCTGAACAGACAATGCAGTAATAGAAATGCTCCTTTCATGATCATCCTCGATGTAGTTCTTCTGGAGGTCTTTATAAAGCTGAAAAGGGCACATAATTGTAAGAAAACTGTAAAAACATTCCTAGATTTGGTTTGAAACACTGTCTTACCTTTGTGAACTCAACTGCAAAAAGCCTCTTGAATTCTGTCTCCATTAGTATGCTACAGAAAATCAGCTCATGGACAATCTTGCGTGCACCTTTAAGAAATAATAAAGGTTCACATATAGCAAGTGTATTAAAGTACCAGTCCAGCCAGGATGGACCATTTCACTAACGAGCAATATTTTTTGATCAGGGAAATGAAGTTAGTTATCATTATCTTTTTTATAGTCATTTTAGAGAAATTAGGAAATAAAGTGACGACTGGGGGGGGGGGCTACTATAGGAATATGGCTGCGGCCCCCTTCGCTCACCCCATGGTACTGCAGAGTAGCTGAAGGGACCGATTCCATACTCTCTATTGGAAATCATTGTACTTTCATTGCTTATGACGTCTAAAAACGGTGATCAATTGGCACCCGCCTACTGGCCGCTGTCAGCCGCATCTGTCTCTTGAGAGTTGACGGAGCTAAATGTCCGAAATATAACCAGTCAGGGTTTGTCTGCGCATTCTTGCTCTTCTCCGCTACAGCCTGTGTAAGTGGAGAATCGATCGGCACAGAATGTTTGATTTTGTGGAGGTGATCACATGGGCTCACGTTTGATGTCAATAAATTCAAACTATTGTGCAGGACGCTTTTCTACTTTCACAGGTTGAAGTGGACAAGAGTAATAATGTGCATTTGCATTTTGGTGGCGATCGGTCGCTGTTTTAGACAACAGAACTGACAATTTGAGCAATATTACCTCGCTTGCCTCCCTGCTGTGAAGTAGACGCTGAAAACGGGAAAAAATAACAGGCCGAGCTCCAAAAGGTGGCGTGCCAATTTGTCGTACATCTTATCATGAAAAAAAAGACTTAAATCACTACAGAGTCTTTTCGTCGGGTGAGTTTTAGTATTGATGTCAGTTTGACATGCAATTATTATTATTACATAGTTGCCAATGTTAAGATCATAAAAACGTCCCTCTAAGTCACCAAATAAGGAGGTGGTGTTGCATGACCGATAAATGTTTGTGCTACCTGCCTTTGTACAGTTTGTCATCGAGCAACATGAGCCTGCTGATGCAGCAGATGCTGGTCTGGTCTATGTTAGGCTCCAGCGCCACCCTGCAGAAGGCTTGCCTGAAGCCCACTGCACACAACACGCAATGCAATCGTCATATGACACACAATGAAGCACCTGTGCTGTCTGACAACGAAGGCAAAGTGCATGCGCAGCGGAACCTGAATAACTGATGATCTTCTGGAACCAGGAGCCGAGACGCAGAGCAAATGTTTGGTGAGCCACGACGGCTGAGTGCAGGACCTCCACACGCAGCGGCTGCAGGGAAATGTGCTCCAAGTTGTACTGCAGCACAAACAGAAAAATATTGATGCACACTGTAAAATTGCAAATTTACTAATTAGCACTCATTTTGACTAAACTTCACAGTAGTGGGTAAATTTTGTCGTTAATTTTTTGACCCAAAAACTACATGCGCAATTGCCAGTCAAGTTCATTGTAGTGGTTAAAAGCGGAACGAGGTTATGCTTGAATTGTTGTTCCTTCATATAGATGCTATGAAAAAGATTCATTTGCGTGGGCAGTTGGCAGCCGCTTAATAATGCATCAATGAAATCTACAGAAAAAAGTATGGTACCCCCATATGAAATGTAATTTTAAGGATTATTTAGCCTTGGTGACAGGTCTGTACTCTGCTGAATGACATTCGATTTTGTCCACATGACCAGTTTTTACCTTGATGAGGTCTTTAGCTTGCTGGCATGACTCCAGACTTCCTCTCTTTACTGCCCGCCGACCCTGTGCGGTATATTAAAATCAGGCTTGCATTAAAAGAAATTATGAGACAGTGATATTGCAGGGATACTGATGAAAATGTCACATAGTGGAGAGAAAACACAAAACACAAATGCCTGTTGAACTGTCATGATTTTGTTATAAAAAAAAAAAAATCATGAATCAAAAAAATTATTTCAAAACATTTTTCCACCACTAATGCGACCAATAATCTGTACCACTCTAACACATTTTCAAAAGTTAGCGATAAAAATGAATAACTGATATGAAGTGATTGTACGAGTGAATAGACCCTCTGATAACTGGGGATGTGGCTGTGTTCAGAATTAATCAATCACATTCAAACTCATGTAAAATGGCAGTTAGTGCACACCTGGAGCTTTCATCAGGGAATCGGAGGGAATAATGTACAATTCCAAATACCAGTCATTGTAAGCACAAAACTTTCGGATTTCTGCTAGGAAACCCAAAACATGTCAGGAAAAGTCTACTAAGAACATCTGAAATTTACTTTGGGTTAATCAGAGGCACTTTAAACAGTGTAAGTTGGGTGCTGACTCTCATTTAACATGCATTTGAATGTGATTAATTATTGGTCAACACAGCCGGACCCCACGTTTTGAGAGGATATGAACACTTGCGCAAAAAAATTATCTCAGTTGTTTATTTACGCTTCCCTTCTCTAAAATATTTATTTTTTTCTTTAATTCAGTTGTATAGGTAAGGGGTCACATGAACAGTGGAAAACATTTTGAAAAAACTATTTGCATTTGGACAGGGTTGTATAGAATTTTTATATCCACTGTACCTCCTTATCAATAAGTGCGGTGTGATTCTGCGCTTCGGCCTGATCACAATGAATAGACCGCTGCAGGGTGTAGATCACATGGTCGTATGAATGGTGCTCATCGTTGTACAGGACACAGAAGTAGGTGTTGTCTTTTTCCCTGCACATATGATGACATACTCAGTTAAGATGGAGACATGCTCTGTTGAGGCTGCCGATTTGTATTCACTTCATATGCAGTACATGCATGAGAGATGATATGGATCATACTCGGGTTTGAGTACAGCTAAGAGCTGACGGTCCTCTGCCCAGTCCAGGAAGTCTGTAAAGTAGTTCAGCAAAACCCTGAAGAGCATTTCAATCCGCTGGCACAGTTCTGGCTCCAAAGTACACTCATCCTGGAAAACACAATTTAAAGAAAATAAAGACCTAGATATTGCTCTAAAAAGTCTATAAATTTAGGTCCTATGTTTGGGATATGCTCAGTTCTTCTGGCGACGGCGTAACGAGAATTTTTATGTACTCTAATACGGATCATAAAAACTGCCAAAATCAAAAAGAAATTAATGTGAAAATAAACGCAAACAAAAAAATTAAATTAAATTAATTGATATTGAACTGAATTTAGACATTTACATTTGTATATATTTCCACGTTTATTTTGCTTTTATTTGTTATTTTTGTATTTATTTTTTGTTTTATTTTATATCCTGTATTTTTTGTTCTTATTTCCATTTTTTAATTATTTTTTTATATTTTATTTCATATTTTGACATCTTTGGTCCTGCAGTGCAGGAGAAAATGTTATTCAAATAAGGGGGCGGTCCAAAGTGTGTCTAGGGTTTAACTTTTAGCTTATTGGTTGATCGATATGTCAGTGCAGCAAGCACAGTCACTTTACCCAATAGGCGAATAGTTCAACACAAGACACACTCAGGACCGCCCCCTCATTTTAAGAACATTTCCTGAAACAAGTTAAAAATTATATAGAAATAAAAATTACAAAAGTATCTAATACAAAATAAATGTAAAAGTTAAAAAAAAATACTGGTTTTTGTTTTTTACTTTTATTTATTTTCGATTCGGGCCTTTTTGGATCTCCATACTGCAAGTCATAATTACATTAAATAAATGCAGGAAAAAACCTCTAGGCCCATTGGTCAAAAATAAAACAATCAAATAAAAAACACTACATATGACAATAAATCAGTGCCCCCACTTGTGCATTGTGACAATGTGCTCCTATGCCGTTGTCAAACTATTTTGCTATACACCATTCATAACCTTGAGTTGAGTTGAACAACCTACGTTATAGATCGGGGAAGGACTTTGTGTGTTAGTTTACATGATTAATTGCTTGCATCAACATCTACTGTATCCTGTCTCACTTAGCAGCAAGTTTATGCCTTGGACTAGGGTAAATATTTTTTGTAATGGGAAATAAATAATCTGTCCATGTGACATTGCTGGCAAGTCTCACAAGAGCAAAGATTCCTCACGGAAGCTAAATATTTCATAAAAATGACTAACACTGAGCACACAAGTCCAACAAACATCCAACTCGCCTGTACCCCTTGTTACGTCACATCACTGTGTGAGAACAAACACTGGAATCCATCATAATGTAAACACAACGCAAAAACAAATGGGTTTCCCATGCAACACTGAGGAGGTCGAGCATCTTGGCTTGACAAGCAAAGGTTTCATTTCGGAAGACAATGAGCTAAATTGATGCTAGCCATGCCTCCTGTGCATGGAAGCACCTGTTATTTACGGAAACAGGGGCAATGTAGTCTGGGTTACAAGATCTTGACAAAGGCAATTTGATAAAGACGAGCCTGACAAACTGCAGGTTGGAACACCCCCCCCCAAAAAAAAAAAAAGTGAGGGGAAATGCACATGTTCAATGTTACCAAACACACCCCTGCACAGATGAAGAAAATATTCCAAAAGTTGTTGATACCCATGTTAGAAATGTTGATCCATCTTATATATCAAGCCAGAGTTAGTGAATTTTATAGAGCCAAAGCCACGCATAAGACGAAAAAAATGAGCATTTTGGGATTTAATGACACAGAAAGGGACAAGTCCGAGGTATGTCCCTCCCCCAGTGCCTCTTTCTACTCTGTTATGTAACAGACCGTTACCATGGCAGTGGCTGCCTCCGGGTCATGTTTGGAGCAACATGGTCCAATCTTCCAGGCTTCCACGTCGCCACAGTCACAGAACCCTCCACCAAATGATGCGTGCATCTGAGGAAAAATAGTTCATATTTATGTTACAGAGTAATCGAGAAATTAACCAACTCGGGTGTATTTTTTTGTGATGAATTAATGAATTTTTTATTTTAGAGAGAATTTGCAAACACAGCTGTGAGCGTTCCAAATCACAGAGGGTCATGACAACATGAATCTTTTATTATTACAAGAATCATATTTAAATATTAAAACACAAAAGGTTTTCTGTCTAACGCAATGTAACCCTTCGTACATAAGTAATGATGCAAATGTATTCAACTTCTATTTATAAAGGGGAAATGTGTCCCCATTAAGACATTTAGAATATAGATCATTTCAATACTGAAGAAGTCAATTGCTTTTAACATTTGCACCCACCTTGTAACGATGACTTTTGTGCACGCTTTCCTGAAAGCAGTCCATGCACAGCACACATGTAGGATCTATTGCGCAATCCCTGCAAGGCGTTGAAAAGCATATCATCACTGATAAAAGCTTTTCTCAACAGTACAATTAACATTTTATGCAACTTTCCCTCACTTTTTACTAGACACAGGTGGCTAATAGAGTTGAGCAAATGATGATGAGATAATCGTCAACATCTAAAACAAGTGATTGAAAAAAAAAAACAATGTTCATGTTCGGCATGACTGCAGTATATCACGTATATACACTATGTCAACATAGAACTTCCCAGGTGTTTGCTGGAATGTCTCATTTCGCGGATGTGGTTAATGATTAATGATGATTAATCGATTAGGCCAATTATGACATTACAATCAATTACTAATTTTGCATAAAATGCAAACGATCAGCCGATCCCAGTCCAGTTGATCACCTCCGTGTATAGTCTATTTGTAACACACATTGAAGGATAATTTTTGAACCTGCAAGAGTAGACTGTTTCTCCCTCTTTGAAGACACGTCCACAGAGCTGGGAAGACGAACTGCCCTGCTTGAGCTTCTTTACACCTTCATCGGGATCTTCACCAAACAAAAAGTACTCCAGCGGGCGCAGGAGAAATCTCTGTACTTGTTCCTCTTCCTCCTTAGGGTTGGACTCCTCCTTATGACAGAAGATCTGAGGCACCCGCTTCCTCAGATAGGCATACAGGACCGGCTTCAGATCGGCGGATGCCTGCCATTCCTGCAAAGCAACACAATTTGACATTGATTACAGTGCAAGTATGGATATATTTTTATGCTGCAGCTTTCACTGCACCCTACGACATACACACACATTAGCTTTGCAGATAACTGAATAATAATGCAATCACCTAACAACACATAGCTTTTAGAATAGGCAACTCATCCTGGAAAGGAGGGACTGGCACTGATTTATAACCCATTAACTCATAAGGGGGGGGGGGGTGCTTGACTTCCTGATCCGCCGGGAGACAGAGAGGTACGACCTGCTGCTGTTTTTACTCAACCACAGTTTTTGTATTTCCTATTTGTTATATTAAATACTCAAAGATAAATTTAATGTATCAGGATTTCATTTGAACACAATATAACCTGCAAATATGACAACAACAGGAAATCTACTGTGGACAGTATTTCCCTGAAGAGGCCGAAGGGCCTCTCCCCCGGTGGCCTCATCTCTGAATTCATTACAGAAGATAAATTTGAATGTTGTTTCCTTAGACCAATCTTCAACCTGTGTGGCAAAATTATATTTTGGAGCCTTTCATAGAAAATAATTGCGGTGTAGTGTGTGTATGAAGGGCGACGTGATATTTACTTCAGACAGTTTTCTCTGATACCAATCTTTGCAATAATACGGGTGATTGTGACATACCAACACTCAGAAACGGCAAAAAAAACAAAAACTGACATTCTGTTTAGGTGAGAGGTAAGCACTGCATCGCACTGGAAATGATCCAATTTCACATAAACGATGACTAAACTAAGCTAGTTATTTCATGCAGATGTGTCTTTGCTCAGCTCTTTTCAGTGATGCATGGTGCAGAACTATTACCGTGCAACATGTGTACAGTTTTGTTTGATTTTTCTAATGTAAAATATGTGTGAGGTTGGGAAACTGCAATATAACGAGTCTATTTGGCATTTATTACCCTATAAACAACTGTTAATAAAGGATGAAACTGCAATGATTCACTTTCAGACCAAGTCGCGGAGTTATGAAAGTGACTAAATCATTGTTTAAGGTAGAACCCTCCAACACAATAAAATGTGACTACGTATTGTTATTAATGTGAATACAGTAAAAATTAAACATCGGCCACCTCTTGAGCAATATGTGAGGCACTGCAGAAACATTAGCGAGTGAGTGCATAAGCTAAGCTGTTCGCTACAGATCCAAACAGATCGTCATTTCAGCGCATCATACATGTAAATTGAGCGAGGTAACCTACACATTTAAGCCCGTCACTTTCTCCCAAAATGCCCGTGCACGGTGACAGTTGTGTAAGGTTGATGAAAGACATACCTTAATGAGCGCCAGCTCGTCAATTGTTTTTTCAGCCTCCGCCATATTCCGTTTGCCGTAAAGGAGACAGGGGAGTGTCGTTAAGGGGATCTGGACTGAAAAGTGCTGTCAGGCAGGAAATGGTGGGATACCTTCCAAAATAAAAGCTAGGGGGGACTGTTTGGCAGGGGCACTCTCACGCCTGCCGGAAAAGCACTGTCAGGCAGGAATTGGTTGGGTGAGAGAGGGGTGAGAGGGAGGGGGCAATCATTTTGGGGGCGAAATTGAGTGTTTTCAGCGAACGTAACCATAGTCAGATATACAAATATTTCAATGCGTGGTTTTAACTCTAGAACTGTCATTTGACACTTCTGCCTCGTGATACTGGAGTTCTGTCCACTGACACCAGAGCGTTTAGCTAATATTGTATTCTGTATAAAAAGGCAGTTTTGTTGTGGAAACGAGTCAATTACTTGCACAGGAATTGGTTGGGAGTGGGGGTTACAGTAACCAAATAAATCCTCTGAATGACTTGCGACTTGAACTACTATTGAACAACTTGGATGAAATCAACATGTGTTTTTTACTGTTCTTGTTGGAGTTCCGGGGGCTTCAAGTGTAAACAATTGTGAAATAAAAAACAAATAGTGGATAATGACGTATGATTGACGTCGTGATGACCCAATACACGATGCCCATTACGCGTTACCATTCATGTTTCCGTTTGTACTTCCTGGTTTGAGTAGCGTTGTAGTGCACTTTTCCTGGTCGCAAATCTCCGATTTTCAACTTCTATGGAATGCAGATTAAGGAAAAGACCTAAATCCAACTTGAATACCTTTGCAGCTCTTCACATGGAATATTTAACGTGACTAAAATACAGTCATCGTTTGTATTAAAGGTGAAGCAAACGTCATTTGTGTTTGTGATCGTTTCCCTCTTTTCTGTTGGGAACATACCTGAGATTTACAAAAAAAAATCAAGAACAGACTGTGCCCACTGAAGGTCCCCTTTGCGTCCTTTGATTTAGGTGATATACGCCAAACTACGTTTTAATAAATGTTTTGCATTATGTTATGCCACTGCATTAAATATTGCGGTTTACTGGTACCTACATCGTGTAAATTGATAATTTATACGTTAGAATCGGTGACGTTTTGAACTTGGAGACGCGCATGTCTGGGTTGATCCGCTAGGAGACGCTGCTCGTTTAGTCTGTGTTGTGACGAGCGAGGTCAGAGTTGAATGTCTGACAGGGAGAGACATGGATGCCATATTTCACGAGAAAGTAAGTTATACGTACACATTGCGGCTTTTAACGCCACGTAATTCCCCCTCATGTGACCGTTAAAGCTCGAGCGGCGTGCCAGTGATGTGTAAAGTACGCTGTTTAGTCAGTGTTTTAGCCGTATGTGCTCTGCAGTATTGTTTCCCTATTAGCTATATTGCTAAAGTTGCTATTTGGCAATTGTGAAAACTTTATTTACATTCGGAACCAGGAAGTATATTCAAGGGGATAAATTTGGGAAACGACGTGGTTTTGTAAAGTAGTTTACTTGGGAAGCGGATGTGTCACAGTAGCTACCTGGAATAACAATCTAATTGCCCCGTATCGTTTGCAAAACAGCTTCAAAACATGTTTCCATGTTTTTGCTAGAAAGGGAATGTACACAAATATGTATTTCCTAATCGGTAATCAAGATTTCCTAATGTTAAAGACAAAGGTGATTGTGCTATAATTTCATTAACTGGTGTTTAATGTGCAGCAAGAGGGCTCTCTCTGTGCCCAACACTGCCTCAACAACCTCCTGCAGGGTGAGTACTTCACCCCCGTGGATCTCTCCTCTATTGCACATCAGTTGGATGAAGAGGAGAGGATGAGGATGGCAGAGGGAGGAATGGGCAGCGACGAGTACCGGACCTTTTTACAGGTGAGGCAAAGTTGGCATGTCAATGAATTTTGTATATTTACAATAAAATAACAAATGTGCTTTTTGTTTGTAGCAACCATCTGGCAACATGGATGACAGTGGGTTCTTTTCAATACAAGTGAGGTTCAAAGATTCATTTTTATGATTTTGCAAATTAAACATTGTGATAAACTGAGAGGATTTTTGTGGGATATCATCATAGGTTATTAGCAACGCTCTCAGAGTTTGGGGACTGGAGCTTATCCTCTTCAACAGCCGGGAATACCAGAGCCTGATGATAAACCCAATGTACGTTTTCTCCATTAAGGTTGTTTGGCACCATGATATAGACTACCAAATTTAATACCATATTAAGGCTTTCATCTGTTTCAGAAATGAAAACGCCTTCATATGCAATTACAAGGAGCACTGGTTTACTATTCGCAAACTTGGGCAACAGGTGCGTGTCTTCCTACATAAGTGTCATTGTAGCTTGAGTTACAAAAATAATCTTTCCTTCCTCATTCCAGTGGTTTAACTTGAATTCACTTTTGACTGGACCAGAGTTGATCTCAGACACATATTTAGCCCTTTTTCTTGCCCAGTTACAGCAAGAAGGTAATGCAAAATGGATTTATGAAATTAAAGACTATGTGAGGCGTTAATAAAAGTTTACATGTGCAGGTTATTCCATATTTGTGGTTCGAGGAAACCTCCCGGACTGTGAAGCAGAGCAGATTCTTGGGATCATGAGAGTGCAACAACAGCAGCGGCCAAAACTTATTGGCGAGGCCCAGGCTCAGACGAGTGCAGGGTGCATACAGAATGGAGAATCTACAATCTTTTTGCTTGAAATAAGTAACTTAAATGGTTGAAATGAACCTTCTCTTTTTTTGTTGTTGTTTTTTTTTAAATCCTTGTGCCGACTGCAGCAGGTCAGCAATACTGGAGCAGACGGAAATAAGCTTTGGTGTGGAGAATGATGTTGTGGATGAAGATGAAGAGTTGAAGAGAGCTCTCGCTCTCAGCAGACAGGACATTGATGTAGAAGATGAGGAAGCGGATCTCCGCAGGGCCATTCAGCTTAGCATGCAAGGTAAAATGTTTATTTTCGTGTTGATTGCTCAGGATCATTTTTGGAGCGCATTTTTTTTTTAAGTGCGCCCTCACTGATGTGCACAGCATACACTGACAACATAGCTGGGAACACACAGGGGCAAGCTTACAAAAGCACAGTCAGTGTTGCCAACTTAGCGACAACTTGGTGATTTTTGTGTATTAAAATTTACGATTGTATTGTTTGGCTCTATCACTGAGCCGAGTTTATACTATATAGGTGTCTCCTTTCAGCTGTCTGATTAATATGTTTTGTTTTTCCATTCAAATTCTAGGAGCTGTTTTGACCAACACTTCTTCAGATTCTGGTAGTGGACATGTGAGAGTGGACAGCGAGGCTACAGGAGAACTTCGAGTCCAGAATGAAACACTCACAGCAGACGAGCTGAGGAAGAGGCGGCAGGCCTACTTTGACCGGTGGGTACAACACCGTGTGTCGATATGTTCCATGTTCCAGTAATATGAGAATTAACTATCACTATGGCATTAATGGAACCATCTTCACCTCCAGAATCAAAATGATGAACCATGTCACACATGGTTGCTACGACACACTGGTTGCGTATCTCTGCTGTGAACATCCTCAAATAGGGCCCGCCGCTCAAATAAAATCCGCTTTCAAATACAGTGTATGTGCAGTAATCGCTGCAGTTGGTTGAAAAAATGTCCCCAGACAAAAAAGCATAGAGTAAATCCCCCCATCAATGGGGTTACGTTCCAGCACACACCCGCAATAAGTGAAATCTGTGATATAGAATTACACTCGAGGCATGTTGTAACAGAATTGATTTTACCACACTTACATTTACTTTAAGGTCTTTAAAATACAAACACTTTTAACCATGTATACATTTAAAGACGTGTAATAAGAGAGCAAGATCAAATGAATAACACAAAAATATTTTTACAAACAAGTTTAGTATTGTTTGCTAAAAGTGTATCAGTTTAAATATTACATACATTCTCTTTGTAGTGTATTCAATTAAATTTAGGCTGAACATGATTTGCAAAGCATTGTATTCTGTTTTTATTTAGATTTTACACAACGTTCCAACTTCAATGGAATTGGGGTTGTACAACTGTTCATTAACATGGCCTCACCTCTTCATTATCCGCGACTTTTCATTGATGTATTTATTTTCTTTTACGAACATGGCTATGGGCAGTTGCTGGCTGGCTGTATTTCTTCTTTAGTATATTTACCTGACTGACTCCATCAATGCTGTTTGGGAACATTTGCACATGTCAGAATGCCACTTTGCTGACATTACATTACATCATTGGAATGTTGTATGTTGAATGCTGTAGTGACGCTCTAATGGGCTGAATCCGTACATATGGGTATTTTTTTCATGACATGCGCGTACTCAAAACCACTACTACCGCAACCAAAGTACTTTTACTGTAAAAATTTGTAATTTACTTGAGATGAAAACGATTGAACGTGCTTTAATTTGACACTGGAAAAGTGTATGACCTCTGATGCTTAAAACCACTCTCTTGATTATTTAGGCAGCAGCACCCTCTCCAGTCTAACATTCCTCAGCAAGCCAACACAACATCAATAGGTAAGCATGATGTGGTTATTACATACTAGAGCAATCCATGACGATTCATTCATATTCTATGCTGGCCTTTCTCCAGAGAACAGTTGCACTGAAATGGACCAACAACAAAAGCCCAGCCTGTGAAGGTGGAAAACATCTGCTTTTGTTGAAAAGCTACCTGGGCCTGTAACCCCTCCCAATTCAGGGCTAGCTTTGCTCCTTCCGCTAGTCTACCTTTTTGCAACCTTTGCGAATGTGTTGACATTCAGGAGACAGCTCCGTTTTCCCCTGTTGGCTCGCTGATGGGCATTCGAAAACGATTAGAGAAGAAGGCAGCAAGCGGCATGATGTTGCGTCCACTGAGGCTGCAATGAAGCTGAACTCATGATGCAGTGAAACAAGTTTGCCTTTTTTTGTTTTTTTAAACCATGGCGCCTTCAATTTCTACTGTATATTATTTCCCAATTTTCTCTCCGCAAGAGATCGACTGTTGTATTCAAAAGGGTGGGAGGTGACCACATAGTGCTTGTCCACTGTGATGTTGGACAAGTGCTCCTGCGTTTTGTATCGGACCCTTTTACACCACTCTATTGTTTAAGTCATTTGTTGTGGGTTCAAGGCAACAAAACACTTTGTCAGCTCTTTAAATTCCTTATCATGCAATATAATATCGTGCATCATTGTACTTTAGAGCTGCTGTAACAACACCATTTTTCTGTTGTTGTGCCTTGCTTACTGTGTTCTTTTAGCAATCATCGTAACTCATATCATTCTACATTTTTTTAGTCAGTCTATTTTGGTTAGAGGCAAGGCAACATTAACTGCGGAGTGACTTTTTGAATGATGCATATTATTTTCCTGTTTGTTGCTGACAAGGTGTGTACAGGACTTAAAAAGGGAACAGGATTTGCGATCTACATGTGATAAATGAATCAATTTGTGATTCCAGCAGAAATGTGTACATTCTCTCCTCATCAGTTACTATGTTGATGAATGGATGACTTCTGTTTCGACAAGTCCCCTTTAAAAAGGTTTGCTGTTGAATTGCATTGCTTATAAGTATGTGCCACTGATTGATTGTGGCCTTCCAAATTTAATAGTGAAGTTTTGTAAAACGCGCTGTTGATTACAAATCCAAAGAACACATTACAGCATTAACCATCATTGTATTGTGGAACCAGTTTATTCTTCACATTTCCAGCTCTGGTTAAGTCAAATTTCAAATGAAATTTGATATAATTTGCAGTTTGACCTCAGGGGCGATTCCATGATTGCTGTCATTTCCACCCCCCTTTTGATTCGATCATGTTTTGCTTGATTTAAAATGTACAGGTAAGCATGCAAATGTTGGGTTAACTAGTTTGACTTGCTTCTCGCTGTAAGCACTAACTCATCATTCTGTCATGTTTTATTTTTTCATAATGCTCACATTCTTAAAACATACTGGTGTTCCAGGATTAAAAAAATGTTCACCGTGATTTGGTCATTTTATTCAACTTTTATTCATAGAACACCACCATGCAAAAATAGGACTAAAAAGAGCACAAAGTGAAAATATTTTCAATAGCACACCTGTGGCCTCATGTACAAAGGGTGCACACATACAAAAACGTGGCGTATGCAACTTTCAGAGTGAAATGACCGTGGGAATTGGCATTGCTCCACGTCAACACGGCTAGCACTTTATTGAAATCGAAAATTACAAACTCTACCAGTCAGTCAGTCGAGGCTGAGCTAGGAATTGTTTGACGGACGTGGTTGAAACGGCCATTTGACGTCCGGAGTGTCTAGGCCTGTGATGTCAAACATACGGCCTGCGGGCCATATCAAGCCGCAACGGGTTTTAAAGTGGCCCGTGAGAAGGTTTGGTAACATAAATTTCAGTACGGGCCATATAAATACACAGCTGTCCAAATTCATCAGATGGCCACTGTTGAGTGTTCGTTATTTCCCCATAGTCCTGCGCAGTTTGACGGTGAGGGCTGAGTTAGTGATGTATAAAACAAAAAAGGTGGTGTTAGTGACGTATAAACCTGATCTGCAAAAACATCCCTTTTGATAGTGCTGTTTGAGCTATGTTGATACAAACAACTGTGGGCAAAGGAAGCCTGGGTCATTTTTCTCTCAACGATGCGGACTTCGGCTGGGGAGTGCATATTCATGATGAAAACCTCAACAAACGAGAATATCATGTCAGGGCCCCTTTAACCTTCAATGTGAAATAACGTGTTTCAAAATATTTCACGTCATAAAACGGCACATTTTTAAAACCGCCAAGGAAATAGTTTGACACAAAAAAAGGAGACACTTCGGCTCAATTCCAGTACCCGCACTACACCCTTCGGTCCTCATCGAAGTGTGCACATAGTAGAAGTGCACGTAGCGTTCCAGAGTGCAGGTTACAAGCACCCAAAAATTGCAGAATCGGGACAGTGTGTTTGACAACATCAACTTACTCCCCTGCGTCATCGAGCATGGTGGCGCGGGTTGTTGATTTAAAACTCTTAATGGAATCCCCTTATTTGTCCGGTATAAAGTGTTGTTTTCACTTGCGCGTACACAAATGCACACACAAACTCAATGCATCAACATATTTGGAGGGAGGGGGCAGACAACAGCAAACAGCTCATGTGGTTAATATGTAACACTCAAAGCACACTTGCACTTTGTTTCCCCAAATAAGTTTTGGACCTAATGTTACTCAAGATGGATGGTAAGCATGCGAGTGATCTGAAAATGTTACTCTCAAATGTATTATTCCTGAATTTGCCTTAAACATGTTTGTCTTCATGATTCAGGTTGTGTGCACCATTCCCACACACAAATAATGGCTACATTCAAAGTGAAGATGGGCTTTTTTCTTGTGCTGATGTGTCTCTTCGCTCCGGTGCAGCAAGCGCCGCTTCCCTATTCTAGCATTTTGAATCTCTCCTTCAAAAATGTGGAGTTTGCTATGGACCTTTACCGCAAAATATCCTCTTACCATGACAAGAACATCATTTTCTCCCCTCTGAGCATTTCTACCAGTTTTGCCGCACTCTCCATGGCCGCTGATGGCGATACGTACGAGGAGATACTAAAAGGACTCAAACTGGAGAACCTGGAGCAAGTTGACGAACCCGATCTTATTCCAAAGTTGTTTCAAATGCTCCATGGGAACATCTCGCAGAATGGAACGACAAAACTGGACCAAGGCATGTCCCTTTTTGTCCGCCAGCATTTTAGCATCCAGAAGACGTTTGAGGAACGGATGAAGTCTTATTTTTACGCAGACATTAAGAGTATAGACTTCGAAAACACAAACGCAAGCATCCGTGTCATTAATGACTATATAAAAGACAAGACGAGAGGCAAAGTGACGAAAATGCTCTCCCGTGTTGATCCAATGACCGAGCTCATGATGATCAACACTTTTTACTTCCAAGGTAAGGTTAAATGTAACTAACGGTTTCTTTTACAGACATCCTCATGTGCTTCACTGCCATGTACTTTTGACATCTGCAGGAGGGTGGAAAATGCCTTTCAACCCCAACTTCACATACAATGCACCTTTCTACATTGACAACTACAATATTCCGCAAGTGCCAATGATGTTCATAGAGGACAAGTTTGAAACAATGGAAGACACTCGTCTTGGTGCCCGTGTGTTGAAACTACCCTACCTGGAAGGTGTGGCCATGCTCATCCTGCTGCCTAACAAAGGAGTGGATTACAGTACTATCGATGATGAGATCACTGCAAAGAGAATGCATGGTTGGATCAAAAAACTGCAAAAGACGTGAGGTGTACTTTTTTTAATACCATGTGACAAAGGCTCAGGCTCTCTAACACGTCCTTATGTTCACAGTAAACTGGAGATTAACATCCCCAAATTTAAGATGGAGGAGTCGTACGCTTTGCACGACATTCTCCCGCAGTTGGGTTTCACCGGTCTGTTCAGTGGCTCGGCCAATTTGACAAAGCTGAGCAATGGCAAAGGCCTTAAGGTTTCAGAGGTCAGTATTCACATATACATATTGTATTACAGTCTGCAACATGCCTCTTTTAAATGTCTTCAACCAACTTTGAATTGCAGGTACTACATAAAGCCGTCATTGATGTGGATGAGGTGGGGACAACTGCAGCGGCTGCCACAACAATTGGCATTATTCCGTACTCGTTACCCCGGACTTTCATTGTCAACCGTCCCTTTTTCTTCTTCATATACCATGAAGACACAAAATCCCTGTTGTTCATGGGCAGGGTGATTGACCCCACCAAAAACTAGCAGCCATCACTTGCTGTACTTTGACTTGAGAAATGTGTTGGCACTTGTTTATTCAGGCATAGCTTCTTAAACCTCAGACTTAGTTTGAAATTCTTCTGATGGTATATGATATAAAAGACACCTAATCTGTAATAAAATGCTACAAAATGTGCTGTTGTATTTGCTTATTAAAAAAAACTGAATTGCCTAAATTTGCCCAATTGCTGTTTCGCTCATGAGTTAGTGGACAAAAATTGGACTTCATCAATCTTCAAAATAAAAAATGTCCAGCACAGCCTTATTTTCTACTGGGGAAGAGTTGCCCATTACAGTATAGGCCACAAATAGCACGTATTTTAGCAGCTGATTTGGGTAAACTCATCTTTCTAAACAAATCAACGCATTATGAAAGATTGTTTTTGTTTTGAGTCGAGGTGGGAGTGGGAAAAGATCATTCAGGACAATTTCATTATTGTGAACAAGAATAAAGCACCTATAATACATTTTCAAAAATTACTGATTTTTAGGGAGCGGGGATGAAAACAATATTTCATGTAAAATTTAATGCACAGCAAAATAGTCAATGTTAAAAAAAATATCGGTTTCTAACTGAAACAAATCTGGTCACAAGATATGTGGGCATTTCTTAATTGTTCATATATATGTATGTAGTGTACAGAGTGATTCTTCTTCTTCTTATTATTATTATTATTATCAAACGAGCTAAAAGGCATACTTGGTCCATCCTCCATACCAGGAGACGGCAGTAATGCACTTCAACGTCATTTGCCAACCGCCATGAAACAGGCTAAACACCCCCAGAACAAGAAACTGTACTATCAATAAAGTTTTTTTATTTTCTAACCACGTGACAACCAGCAATGGCTGTTCACTTGTGACATGTGCGCTTGTCTTAGAACTATATAACATTTTAACGCGACCGAGAAGCGACGGTGTTGCTGATTGTAGCGATTTGGTCTTCTGTGATTTTGGGAGGAGCAGATTGGCTCCACTGAATCACTTTTACTGAGTAAGTCTCTGTTTGCTCAGAGGGGAACGCGCCGCTTGATTTTGATTCGCTGTCTTATCTCTGTTAGCATTTTCAGAAAATGGACACAAAGACGACGAAAAAGAAGCGAAAGGGCTATGCGCCCTCTAAGCCCAGAAAACGGAGCATTCATGTGACAGGCGAATGGAAGGCGGTAGACCTGGACCCCGAACTCTTGTCCGAGGATGGCCTGCTGGAGAGTCTGGTTTGTTTTGAGACAGTGACGAATTACTGCCTAGTAGACTGCAAAAAGTCTGTCGCTACCAATGTAGTTAAAGGCGGAACGAAAAAAGGAAAGAAACGCAAGTCAAGTGAAAGCGAAGAAGTGGTCGAAAAGGGAGACGCGGACAGCAAACAATCAGAAAAGACTTTAGCACCTGCCAAGAAAAAGAAGAAACGAAAGAACATTTCAGAAAACGAATCCACCCAAGGCGACACCTTCACGATGGAGGTGATGCAGGAAGATGCAGATGAGGACGAGGAAACGAATACTGATGAAGAGGACACATCCAAAGGCTATGATCAACCAAACCTTAAGGTAAAGGCTAAACTAAAGAAGAAAAAGAAGCGTAAAAACAAAAAAAACAGCGGGGAACATGCCAACACGACTCAAAATACAGAGAAAAGGCAAAGAAAACAACAGAAAAACTGGACTAATGCTGCCATTTCTGGTTCTAAAGTGAAAGAGGCTGATATGCATGCATGGAAAGACCTGTTTGTGCCACCTCTTGTGCTGGATGCCCTCAGCAGCCTTGGCTTCACATCACCCACTCCAATTCAAGCTCTGGCGCTTCCTTCCGCCATCAGAGATCGCATGGATATTTTAGGAGCGGCTGAGACGGGTAAGAGTCTCTTTAAAACAATATATTCTCGACACAACTCGTATTGTAGACCAGAAATGGGCAACTTCAATTATGGCTCCATTAGCACTACTGGGGTCATTTGCATACGACAATGCAATTTCTCAGCAGATGTATAACATAATTGCTTTTGTAAATTTGGAAAAAATATTGCAAATGAATTTTTTTATTGCCCCAATAATATAATGTATAATATAATGTACCATATAATATAATAAATAATGTACAATATAATGTAATATAATGTACATCACAGTATCTTAATTTATTTCATGCTCAATACATGTATAAAAGATCCAGCCTTCAACAACAGCGGTTTTGAACAATCAGAAAAATAACACAAAGCACTGATAAAATTATACCCCGTGCCCTTTTAGTTTTTATTTTATTTTTTTAAATAAATCGGGGGTGCGTGCCACCTATTGCCCATCCCATTTGCAAACTGAGACAAATATTCTGTCTTTTCAGGAAGTGGTAAAACATTAGCTTTTGGCATTCCCATGATCCATAACATCCTGGAGTGGAAGGAAAGCATTGCAAACCCTCAGGTTGACGATGTGAATCCAGACAAGCCACACGGAAGCTTGACAGAGTCCCCTCAAGTTGATGCTGAGGAGCCGGACGAGGATGAAGGAAGTATCACCATGCAGGCTGACGACAACGGCGAATCTGACGGAGATGCCTGTGCGGATGACCACGATTCTGATAATGATGATCGAGATCAGGATGAAAGGCTTGGGTGCGTGCAGGTCATCAAAGATGTTGAGTTTGACGCCGATATCGCTGCAAGGGAGAACGGCGGCGCAGTTGGTCAGCCTCGTCCTCTGCTCGGATTGGTTCTCACCCCAACCAGGGAGTTAGCAGTCCAGGTCAAACACCACATAGATGCTGTGGCCAAGTTCACTGGTGAGTTCTCACATTCCTCAACGTGGTGCTGGGCAAGATGCACAAAATTTGACATCCCGAAATTGTGGTGGCTTGAGCGTTCCTGTGTGGAGTTTGCATGTTCTCTCCGTGCTTGCGTGCGTCCTCCCACATTCCAGAAACATGCATGGCAGGATGATTGGACACTCTAAATTGCCCCTAGGTATGAGTGCGAGTGTGGATGGTTGTTCGTCTCTATGTGCCCTGCAATTGGCTGGCGACCAGTTCAGGGTTTCCCCCGCCTACTGTCCGAAGACAGCTGGAATAGGCTCCAGCACCCACCGCAACCCTTGTGAGGACAAGCGGTACAGATAATGGATAGACATTACCCCTCAAAAATACTCCTTGTTGTGTGACTCAAAATTTTTGCCTGCAATTAAAATGATCGATTACTTTGCTCATCCCTATTTTGCATATAAAAATATTATCCTCATCAAGACATCATTGCCACTTTATGTAGATCAATACGTTGATTGTCAATATAGCCACCCTATCAGAAAGTCATTAATGACATTAAGAAAATATTTGCTTTTGCACAGACATCAAGACAGCCATAGTGGTGGGTGGGATGGCCCCACAGAAGCAGAGGCGGCTGTTGAATTACAGACCAGAAATCATCATTGCCACTCCTGGACGTTTGTGGGACTTGATCAAGGAAAGACATCCCCATCTTCTCAACCTCAAACAGATTAAGTGAGTCACACCTGCTTCTGCATTTGGCAGGTAATAGGAAGTATTTGCTGTGGTCGTAATTGTTTGCCACTTCGGGGCCCTCTCCAGGAGCCTTGTGATAGACGAAGCCGACCGCATGGTAGAACGAGGCCACTTTGCTGAGCTGGAGTCTCTGCTGGAGATGCTGAACACCACTCACTTCAATCCCAAGAGGCAAATGTTTGTCTTCTCCGCCACACTGACCATGACCCACAGCCTACCCAGGCGCGTGCTGCAGAAGAAGAAGAAGAAAGAGAAGCCGACCGACAAGGTGGCGCTCCTCATGGAGAAAGTGGGAATCAAGTCCAAGCCCAAAGTCATCGACCTGACCAGGAAGCAGGCGACTGTGGAGACCTTGACCGAGACGCAAATTCACTGTCAGAAAGAGGACAAGGACTTTTTCCTCTACTACTTCCTTTTGCAGTATCCCGGACGCACCATGGTTTTCGCCAACAGCATCGACTGCATCAAGCGACTCAGCTCGCTGCTGATCATTCTGGACTGCACGCCGCTGCCGCTGCATGCCAACATGCACCAGAAGCAGCGGCTGAAAAACCTGGAGAGGTTTGCCGAGAGGGACAGGTGAGGTTTCTTCCTGTTGCGTTCTGTTACCTCTATTGGTTACATAGCAATGCTCAACTGTGGCGCTTCTGTACAAAATCTCAGTGAGTTAAACTATTTCCAGTTGTCAAGGTCTCCTCAGCATTGTTTTTTTTTTTTTTTTTTTTAATTTGCTAGTCAACACTTCGTTGCGGTTACCGTACATTTTGATTATTTGCAAAAGTAGTCTACCAGTAACCCTTTACAAATTTCTGTAAAAAGGTGTTCTATGTGACTGGTGCCAGGATTTTACAATGATAATAATAATACATTCAATTTGCAAGCTCCTTTTAAGACCCTCAAGGACACTGTACATCAATAAAACCAAAATGCTCAAATTAAGAAAAATTATAAAATAAAGAATAATGATAATAAAGAGGAATTAAAACGACATGATGCTGTACACATTGTGGCTTTCAACAAAGTCTCAAATTGACGGATTTGGAAATCGCATTGACCTTCGAATGTGTTTTCTACAGTTGTGTGTTGCTGACGACTGACGTGGCGGCAAGAGGGCTCGATATCCCCAATGTGCAGCATGTCATTCATTACCAGGTAACATTTCTGACTTAAAATTTTCGTTTCAATGAAGTTTTCAAACGTAGGCTAAAATAACTGAAATGTCATAGGCACTACAACATTATTCTTGCATAGTGGCAACATTTGCAACTGAAATGCAGGGTTAAAACAAAGGCCACCGAAAAATGTTACGTTACTCAGTGCCCAAAAATGAGCAGGTTTGGAAAATTGGGAGCGAGTCTTGGCATTTTATTGGGGCTTGCACAGATTCAAGAGAACCTGTGTCAGATGCAGCACCAGAACATAACAGAGCCTCCTTCACAGCAGGGACAAGTGTTCTTTTCTTGGTATGCTTCATTTTTATGTCAGTGAACATAATGTGCCTGGTCAAAAAGTTCCAGCTTTGTCTCAGCTGTCCCATCTGCCCCAACACTCGATTTTCCATGACTTTGTATAATCTAAGGTCTTTGTATATGAACACAGAAACTCCCGTCATCCTCTTTGCGCTAACAGAGCTTGGTGGCAGTCAAATTCACAGTCCAATCCGAATCGACTCTTAACCTGTTGCCATGTTGTATAGTGAAACGCCGCTACTCTCCATACAATGTGCATCACATGAAAAAGTTCCCCCCCTGACCAAGAGGTTGCTCGATTCCGAGGTTTTCCTCGATCAATATTGAATTGTCATTGGAAGTATTGCGATTCATTGATGAATTGATATTTTTACCCACTACTTACGCACCCGCATAACCTCCCACCTTCAGGTTCCGCGCACATCCGAAACATACGTCCATCGCAGTGGAAGGACGGCGAGAGCCACAAATGAGGGTCTCAGTTTGCTGCTCATCGGCCCTGACGACGTGCTGAACTTCAAAAAGATTTACAAGAACCTCGAAAAGGACGAGGAGCTTCCCACGTTTCCTGTCGAGATCCACTTCATGGCGGCAATCAAGGCAAGAGACCTTGATGAAAATCCTCAATTTATTTGGTCTTTGAAATGTATATTTTATCAGTTGTAAAATGTGAAACTATACAGGAACGTGTCAACTTGGCCAGACAGATCGAAAAGATTGAGTTCTACAACAGCAGGGAAAAACACAACAACTCCTGGTTCAGGCAAACAGCCGAAGCTATGGACATCGCCCTAGATGAAGACCTCTTGAAAGGTGAGCGCAACAACACATTGAGTTCACATTTCCAACCAATCAAATGCAGAGTACTGAACATTCTGCATACTTCTGCAGGCAAAGGGAGAGATGAGCATGATGATCGGGAGCAACAGCAGATGGTAAAAGGAATGAAGAAACACTTGAAATATCTCTTGTCGGAGCCTGTATTCAAAAGTGTGACAAAGACCAAGTATCCCACTCAGATGGGACGCCTGTGCCTGCCTCACCTGCCTGTCACGGGGAAGCAAAGCGCCCTCATGACCGTGTCGGCGCAGCAAAATCAAAAGAAAATGGATCTGCCGCGGCACAAAAAAAGGAGGCAGAAAAAAGGCCGGCACTGAACAATCTTTAATTTTCACACTTTGGAAATCGACAATTTTTAGACAGCAATCGCATCCACGGCAGTTGTTTCCTCATTAAAAACATCTATTTTAATGACAACTTCTAAATGTTCCACTAATTACATGCAAGTTGGAATGCAGAAGAAATAAACTGACTCACATCAGTAAAACAAGTTGGTATGTAAGAAGTATTGTGACAAAGCAATGCTGGGGAGGAGGGGGGAGGGACAGTCAGGGTGGGGGTCGTGGGCCCAGAATGCTAAAATGTGATACGTGGTGGAGGAGGTGCATGGCGGGTTCGGCCCCATCGGGGAGAACGTGGTGTACCAAGTGCTCATCTTCGCCGTCCATTGAGACGATGTGGATGCAGATGTCCAGTGCCTGAGTCAGAGCAAGGATGTCCACATGGTCACACTCCATCCCCATGGTTTCCACTTCCTGCACACAGGTTAAAAAAAAAAAGTTATTTTAAGGTTAAAAAAAAAAAGTTATTTTAAGGAGATGCACTAAACCGCAGGGATGAACAAAAGTATGGCCCGGGGGCCACATAAAGAAAGCTCAGTTCATTATTGAGTCATTATTCAACTATTGGTTTCCCTAAAATTATTATGTAGTGTAAAATGTAGATTTTAAAAATCAAACGTGGCCTCTGAGCACAAATGTTTGCTCACTCCTGCTGGGTTCGTTCACTATGGGGCAGCAACTAACTTGATGACAGTAGACCTGCAAACTGGGCGCCTCCATGAAGTTGCAGAAGTCGT
The DNA here is from genome assembly GCF_059441095.1 of Idiotropiscis lumnitzeri. Taxonomy (NCBI): domain Eukaryota; kingdom Metazoa; phylum Chordata; class Actinopteri; order Syngnathiformes; family Syngnathidae; genus Idiotropiscis; species Idiotropiscis lumnitzeri. The sequence goes on along the minus strand of NC_142391.1, from coordinate 13,257,641 downwards.
CAGCGTGGTTCTGCAGGTGCGCGGATGTGAGCAGACGCAGGTACTGCACCACGCTGTCTGAGGTCATGTGATCGTTGAAGAACCTGAACAGCATCTCCTCCCGCTCGCTGCCCTCGCAATGCTCGATGACGTTGAGAACCTTGTCAAGTAGAGAAATTCAAAAGGTACAACTATGGGTTCAAATCGATTGTTGATTAACCGTAACCCAATTGATTTTTTTTTTATATTGCAGAAAATTCATCATTACAGATGTATGAAAAGATTTATTTTCCATTAACAGAAGCAGGAGGCACACCTGTCTCACAGTCCTGAAGTTTTTGGATTGAATCTGCTTGTGTAGGTTTTCTACAGGAACTGGATCTTCCACCTTTCAAGTGTATGCTTATTGAAGTGTCCAAATCAGGGGTCTCAAACTATACTTATATGGGGGCTGTTTTTTTTCTCCAAATTGGCTGTTCTCATCACCAACCTTTCTCCAAGCAGGTTTTGAAAGACAAGACTGGGTGATAGAATAGCTTTTCATCCAAGTTGGTGTCACTTGAGAATCACGTGTCACCAAAAGCTGCCATGAGCCTGAACTATGGTAGCCCATAAGTCATTAAAATATTACATTAAAAACTCACACATGAATATTAAACTTTGATGTTGAAAATATCCTGCGGAAAATGAATCGTGGATTTTAGATTTTGTTCCTTTTTTACTTCAGTTTTTTAAATGTAGCCATTCAACCAATTGCTGCACAGCTTATCCTCACAGTTTTAATTCGTTTTTACAACGCATTTGTTAGTTTTCTTTGTGAATTTTAGTCAGCTCTATACATTGTATAATTACAAAAAACATGATTTAGATTTACTGTGTTCAGGTGGAGCTGGAAGGAACTCTGGTCAAATCCTGCAGAGGAGAGGTGTTCGCTGGTCGTGATGATTTTCTCCTTGAATCTGAAAGCGAGATCATTACACGACAGTAATCAGAACTTTTGGTTGAAGAAGAAGAAAGTCAGTAGTTGATAAGACTGACCTCTGCAAAGCCTTGACATTGTGTAGGATTGATTCCAAATAGGCAAAACAAAAGGCTCTGTAAAAACAATTTCCATCGCCTCGCACTCTCCTCACGGAGGAGAACAAGTCGCTGAGCTCCTGGTGAATCACAGCAGTGGATTAACACAAGAGGGTTTTGATAGTTGTGCCACCGGCTGCGATGTCACCTACTTGACATTTGCTGGAATGTTTTTGTTGTCCGAAGAGCACAGAGACATCTTCTCTATCAGACACCAGGCTGCCACTGCCAGCTTCCATTGATTCTCGGAAAATGAGACACGATCGCACAAACCGCGGCTTGGAACGACGACCTCGTTATTCCACTTAATGGCACCGCGACATTCCGTCACGTTTTAGTTTTAAAGAACATCTAAGTCGTAGCGTTCATAAGCTCTTCGCTAGAGTTGTTTTCTGTTTTGACGGAAGTATGGTCGTATCACGTGTTGCTCGCTTAAAGGTACAGTTCATCTTTATTGTAAAACTTGGGCGGCAACGACAACGTGATGTCCTGCCTCATGCAGTATTTTTTTCAAGGATACATTAAAGTAGCGGCAAGACTACGTCACATACATGCAAGTCATACGTTTTATGTCAGGTTTCAAGCAAGGCCGATTTTACTGTGGTAAAAATCAACAATTCAAGTTGAGTCAAGCTGGTTCGGAGTGGGACGTCTTCACGGTATTTTAAGGACCAGCCCACTTTAGTTCACTGCGTTTCAAACTTCACAGCCCACACCAAGGATGGGCAAATGGCGACTACACTCTTAAGTGGTCCTACGATTAAAAAAAAGCAACATTTTTTAAATGCCCTAAATTCTTCAAAGTTAAAGTTAAAGTTTCAACATAAATTCTCCACAGAAACACGAGGAAATGGGAATTATCCCAGAAAAAGGGAAAAATACAAAAAATGTGAAAGAATCTTTTTTTTTCTTCTACAAATATGCAAATCCATGGGTGCAGAATTGTGAATATGCAAGGGTTGACTGTAGTTTTAAAATGTAATACAACCCATGACCACTAGATGGCAGACATGGCTGAGTTGAACCAGCAATGTATATAAAAAGTCTGGCCCAAATCGCTTCACAGGTGCCATTTTATCATTATTTAGCATCACGTACACTTTGCGACAGTAACACATCAGCCGCATTACCGATGTGTTTTTTTCATACACCCTAAATATTCAGAGTTTCATCTTGAAAATTGCTGTACATATGGATTGGAAGGCAATCTTGCTGCGGGTTTACTCATTTTCCCATTTAGAACAAATCTGGGAATGAAAAGGGGCTGTGGATGGTGTCATGCAGGTAGAAGATCGACACCCACACATGCATTTTGAGTGTTATTTTATTCTGGAAGACCAAGAACTAATAGTGATTTTTGATAGTGTTTTTATGAGTAACCCCAAAACAAGTGAATTACCGGAACAACCACTTGACAAATAATCCATATAGAACTGCACGTTTCTACCTGTCCAAGAGAATAGCAAAAATGGTGGATTCTTAAAGTGTATTTCACACCTATAGTTTGCTCTGGTAATGTCATCTCAAGTGTGTTTCGAATTGGGTCTGACCACATCACCTTCTTCTCCTATCTGACCTGAGAGATGGACTACTGTGTGGAAGGGACCAACATGGTTGGGTGTACATTTAAAAAAATAACAATGGCAGATGTCAAAATTCTGAATCACGTAACATGTTGCTCTTCTCCGAGGGAGCAACTGGCTTCTTAGAGTATGGCGTCAACATTCATCACTTAGCTAATTTCCTTACCCCTGAGATTGCACATTAAACTGTCTTATAGGCATGTTATCCCGAATGCCTAGCACAAACCTCAATAAATAATACACAAAAAAATGCACGATCAGAAATCGAGAATCTGATTTAGAAAGCCTTTATTAAACAAGAAATGGCAACAGTGAATCATGAACAGTGAGAGATGTCTTACATGAAGGTTAAAATGTGGTGCTATGAATAAATCAACAAGACTATATATATAAAAACAAACAAAAAAAACAAAAAACATCACGAGTCATCGAAAAATGCATGTGAGATAACCCTGTAAAAAAGTGGGAAGGTAACTTGAACCAGTGACCAAAAAACTACTTGGCTCAGCACTCAGTAGTATATAGAGAAATAGAACCAATCATCGGTTATATGGTCACTGTCCATTAAGAAGCATGGATCTCCAACTTGTTTTTGACTTTCGATTCACCCGAAACGCAAAGGCAACTCAAGGAGTGTTGTTAAAAGTATACATATTACAAAACTGAAAAGTTATTTATCACCGTATTTACTGATTGAGGTCTTAAACATTGAACCTAAAAGTATAGATATTCCCAATTTAATGCCGCAGTTTTCATTCGGAAAAAAAAAATGATCAACAATATTTTTGCAAAATGTCTTCAAATGTGATAAAAATATGATTGAACAGGGGGTTTAACATTTGATATCTGTCAAATGTAGGACAGACTTTGAATTGTCAATTGTAGACGGGTCAAATTTGGTACCTATAGGACAAATGATCCGAAATGACACCATAAGGCCACGCCAAATCAAAATAACGGCATTTTTCTTGCATTAGGGATAAAAACAATAAAAAAAAACAAGGAAATCCATGCCTTTCATTGGACAGTGCTAATCTACAAAAGCACACATCTCTAGTAAAAAAAAAATATGAATACAGCTCCCTTGCAGTTTTGCAAATAAAAACACCAAATTTGCTTCTGTATGTAAATTGTTAAGCATTCACTTGAGCAAACAGACTTCTTACAAAATCCATAAGAGGAGATAATTTTGAGCAGAGACGAGCAGAGTTTCCCTCTGGGATGTTTGCACATTTTGGCGGGAACAGTCAGCACCTGTGAGCGCTCTTAAATACATGCCCCCTGACACCAAGGAGATTTGACCAAGGGTAAAATGAGCGGCACTAAATTTAGAGTGTGTGACATTATGTGGTCGTTTCTAGAAGTGCAAAACAAGGATTTTTACAGAACACGAATGTGATTATATGCTGGTTTGACTCTGCATGTCTCTCCTTTAAAAGCACGATAAATCACAAATTGATAAGCCTTGTTGTATTAAGGCAGGGGTGGGCAAACTTTTTGATTGGTGGGCCAGAATAGGTTCTAAAATTCGACAGAGGGGCCGGACCAGGAGCAGATGGATGGTATATTTTGGTAACCTCACCTCATCGGAGAAATTTTTTTTTTAATTTGAAATGAAAGTGAACAAAAGCATAAAAACAATATTTGTCTTTGAAAAACCACAGTATTTAGAAAATAAAACATTAACAAGGTTTATTCATTTTTTTTCAAGTTCGTCGGGCCGGATTAAAACGTTTAACGGGCTGCACGTGGCCCCCGTGCCGTAGTTTGCCCACACCTGTATTAAGAGGTGGATTTAATCGGGCTTAAACCCAATGAAGGCAGCCATCTTGCCCAAACTGAGGGTTGGGTTTGTTAAATGCTGTAATCTATTTTTATTGATTATCAAGGGCTTTTTTTTTTACAGTGCGATATTATGGCATTACATGAAAATATTGTAGACTTTTTGAGTTTTATGAACTGTGGTGCACTACAGGTGACAAACTTCACTCCTGGGGAGGCTGCAGGGTGGCTGGGCAACCGCAGCGGCGGGTCAGGTGCATGGAGGTGATGACCACGGTGTTCCACTCGTCCCTGTACATGACGGGCACCGCTTCCTGGGCGGTGGGCTGGCAACATGGCGCCTGGACCTGCAGACGCAGCAACATGCAGGAGGGTTATAAACACTGACAATTAACAATAATGTATGAAGCCTATTGCTTTACGGTAGAAAAATCTACACTCCCCTGTTCAAATGACATGTTTTTGTGGAGAATGTGAGAGAGACACACAGACAGAGCGATTAAAAAGCAAAAGGGACAGTCAGGAAGCAGCATAGGAAAGTCATGTGCACCAAACACACCTGCAAGTCATTATGTTGAGGGGCATTGGGCTGGGGGCTGCACGACGCGCTTTGGCCGCATGGGGCGCAGTGAACCAAGGTGACACGCTCAGGATAGATCATCCAATTGTCCCAGCCCAGATCTGAATGGAGAAACATGGTATGTATTACCACAATCGACCCCTTTTGTTAATTTCTAAACACTCAAATCCCAAATCATGTTTCCCCATCAAAATTAATGGAAATGCCATTACTAAAATGTATTTTCAGTAGGAAAAATAAGACCAATACTGCACTCAATAAATTGTTTGTTTCAACTTGTTTTAACTTGAAGCCTCTTTTTTGAAAATTTGTTCACTGTCTGCCAAACTGATGCTTATTGTGAAGTGAGTTGAGACGGCTTATAGCCCATGGGAATGAAAATCCTGTAAGACTGCTTACCTGCCTTTTCGTCATATAGATATTGACCTTTAATATTTATATTTGTATACTGTACAATTTTATAAGAAGGTAGGAAGACGTTTAAAAATCCATTGATATGTGAGTGTGTACCTTTCATGAAAACCTCTGAGGTCTCGACACAGCATCCTGGGTTATCCTGGCCATCAGAGGAGGCGCCAGAAGAAACTGCGAAAGTAGGAAAGAAATTGGGCATAAAAATTCCTGAGATTCAGGTTGTCAACATGAGCATTCCAGTTCTACCTGCCACAGCCTTGAGCCGCTCGGAAGTTCCGCTCCACTGCTTCATGCCGCCCTCTGGCAGCCGCGGTTCGGTCTGCAGGTTGAGGGCAGCCAGGAGCCCCTTTCGGATGGACTGCAGGGACTCACCATGACACCTGCTTGCAAACAGCAACGGAAACAAATGTTTAAGACACATAGCTTCAGATTTGCTTAGTGTTCTAACAAGTGAATTGAAATGAAATGAGTAATAAAAAGAAATTCAAATTTCAACTCACAAAATTTAAAATAAAACAATAAAAATACAATAAATCACAAGTGAATGTAATAAATCAAGAAGAAAGCGAATATATATATATATATATATATAAAACAAACCATATAAATAAAATATTAATAGAATAAGAATTGAAAACTTGAAACAATGCTAAAATATAAATAATTTTAACAATTATAATAGACAATATTAATGAAAGTATTGTGTGTGCGTGTGTGTGTGTGTGTGTTTAAAACTACACATTCATTTAATGAATGACCATGAAAATAATATAATATAGTCTAATGGAAATACATTATAGCACATTTAGTAAATCAAATAAAATCTAACAACAAAAATTAGAGAAAAAACATCTAAAATATGAAAATGAATGTAAATAAAAACAAACAAACAAATTATATGCATACAATATTTGTACAAGATTGATTGATATATGAATAATGAATAAAAAACAACGTAAATGACAATTCAAAAACAATTGAGAGAAGGTAAAGAACAAAGTTTTTAAACATTTAAAATGAATTTCTCTTAATTTGTATATAAATAAATATACTCACACAAAGTAAAAGAAAAATATTTTCACTTTTTAAAAGACAGTTGTATATGTGTTGTTGTAAAAATGAATGATTAATAGTTGAAAAAAAAATCAATCAATTAATTTATTGTATCCACAGCCCTTAGTCTTTCATGTCATAAATGTATTCAGAAAAATATTCAGAATATCCCATATAAAAAAAACAAACTTGTAAAAAAAATATGTTGGCCAATTATTTTGTCTTTCGGGCTTTTATGCATGGAGAATTATTCGTTCATGGTGGTCATATGTTGTAAAATACAATGGAAATTGCTATGGTGTCCAATGAATCTACAAAAAATCTACAAAGTCTGTAAGCCATGGCAGGGACACCTGTGGCATGTGCTCCAAAACAGCCCTGTAAGCGTATTCTAGTGTCCCGTCACGCAACTCTGAAAACAAAGGCCACCTCAGGCGAAACAACATTCAAGAACGTTGCACATCATTAAATGCGTCCGAATGGAACGTCACCTACCGGCTTTTGGAGTCTTGTGACCAGGCATCTTCAAGCTTGGGAGGCTGCAGGACAAACGCAATCACCACAGAGGAGCACATCAGTGCCATCACGGTGACGAAGGCAAAGGACATCTCGAATCTCTGGATGGGCAGACCGCGGCGGGCGAACACGACGACAGTGGCTTCTTGCGATGGCAGGTGGCAGTAGCAGTGACCAGACGGGGGGATGCTGCACAAGGTATTGCTTGTCAGTTCCTGGGAAAACAGGCTTTTTATCTTCCTGTAGCCCCGCTTGGCCTTGAGATGCTTAACATTGTTGTCCTATCCTTTGGTCTGTGTGAAAAAGAACATGGAGGATGAGCCAGAACACACACCGAAAGAGCGGAAGGACTAGATTAAAAGGCGAGTAGGAGAAGGTGCAAAACCACCCACGAGTTCTGCAATGCAACCCCAATAAAACAACATCAAAAGAACAAATTACTCCACGTGTGTCAAACTCAAGGCCAGACATGACTGCTATATCATTTTAAAGGAAATGAAGTGAGTACTTTAGAGCTGGACAAGTAAAAAAAGTTCATTTCAAATCATTGCAATGTTTTCAAGTCCGAAACAAAAAAAAAAAGTCTTTTCTTCCTTTAATTTGTATGTCGGATTTATTTACATCTTGTCCACATGAATTCAGAACTCGGGAAGTGCCGTCCACACATGTTCATATTTCATGAAATATGAAAAGGTGAAGTTATTTGTTTGTATTCATTTGTGAATGAACCAATGACTTGTCATCATCCTTTGCCGCCATTCTTCACCCATCTTGGGGAGATTGTCCATACATCATCTGTACCGCTTCTCCTCACAAGGGTCGCGGGGGTTGCTGGGGCCTATCCCAGCTATCTTCGGGCAGTAGGCGGGGGACACCCTGAACTGGTTGCTAGCCAATCGCAAAGCACACAAAGACGAACAGGCGTCCGCGCTCACACTCATACCGAGGGGCAATTTAGAGTGTTCAATCAACTTGCCAAGCAGGTTTGTGGAATGTGGGAGGAAACCAGAGTACCCGGAGAAAACCCACGCAGGCACGGGGAGAACATGCAAACTCCACATAGGAAGGCCGGAGCCGGAATCAAACCCACGACCTCTGAACTGTGAGGCCATCATGCTAACCAATCGGGCCATCGTGCCTCCCTTGGGGAGATTAGTTTTCATAAATTTAACTAGTTATGAGATGGTGTCAAACATCGGAATGAAAAAAAAAAAAGTATACAAATTTCAAAACCCGGGAAGTAGGGGTCTCCTAATCAGGACGGTGTATGTCATTGCTTTGTCTACGGCAGTGCCATGGTTGTACATAGAGGACGGAGGCAGGATTGCAAGTCAGGGATCCGGGTTGTACCGAACAAAATAATCTATTAACAAAAACACTCACAGAGGAACTGCGGAAGACTCAAAAACATATTCAAGTCCTCAAAATCAAAACTCAAAGTAACAAAGAATCACTGGGAAACAAAAACAGTGACCAGGATAACTAACAATTATTATAAAGTGACAGTGTATTGACAATGAGCCGACAAAGACTGAATGAAAGCAGGGCACCAAATGCAATTAAATATGTGACCATCTGGATGAGACACAAGTGGCTGAGGCAGCTAATTAGAAGACAAAGGGAGCATGATGACGAGCACAGGTGCAACCAATAACCTAACAAGCCAGACATAGACAAAGGAATACAAGGAAGACGTGAACTAAATACTAAACCAAAACAGATCATGACAGGCGGGTGTCTCAAGCTCAACTCATGTAGGACACGGGATTTGATGTGTCTGAGCCGCATTAAGTATTGCGCAAAAAAGGGGGTCAGTATTTTAAAAAGCACAACTAATCCATCCATCCTTGCGAGGGTCGCTGGAGTCTATTCCAGCTCTCTCAGAGTTATACCAAATTCCGTGTTTCCGAATGACTGTCTCTCCGTCTTTAGTCGTTCTTTGAGAAAATGGTACTTTGCAGCAAGTTATGGGCCATTCATTAAGAGTGGATCAAAATTCAATATGTCCAAATACGGCAATCACACAGGAAGCAGTTGGGCGAGATATGAGACTGCACAGCTAGTTGAGAAAAAACGGACCATTTGAGGATTCACCATGTTAAATATGGGAGAAAGATTTCATTCGTTATAGCAAATAATTCACACGCATGATGCATTCAAAAAACTAAAATAAACTCAAATCTAAATGTTGCCAATTTGGACAAGGCTGAGCTTGGAGACTCATTCTGGAAAAACATGAAAGGCAGAAATCTGCACTGATAAATATTCTGACAATATTATTACCCTTTGCAGGTGACACTCAAGGACGGTATGTGGAGGGAAGAAATAGAACACCTGGCAATAAGAAATGCCGTTTGTATGCGATGCTAACATCTGACAGCATGCAGAGCCAATAAAAATAAATGATGAGAATGAAAAATCTGGTGACTGGAGCCAAAAATACATTGTTGCTTTAACGGTGGAGCAGATAAGGACGTGGGATTCTTCAGCACAACCACACACGGAGAGATGATATTTCTACTCAAGATATCCAAGATGACCATGAAAACGCAGTATTCCTGCGAAAGTGATGAAAACACAACATGACCGTATGCCTGGGAAAGCAGTGATGAGTTCAGGTGGCCGAGTAAATCAATGACGACTGTAGGCTATAAAATACCATCTTTGTAAATTTGTTTGTTTTGAAGGTAGAAAAATGGTTGTGAATGGTGGCTGTGATCTCTCTGACTTAGTGGACACTTAATTAGGTACATTACAATGATAGTGTATTTTAAAAAGAAACACAAATATATTAGTTTTCCCCGAGCAAAAAAATAGGTGGCAACGCTATTTACTTCAGGCCATCAAAAAGGTAATCGCCGAGCCCAAATTGAACTCAGTTGCTAACCAAATCAGCAACACTCATCTTGGCCTGGAAAAAGTCTTTGAATTCAATTTTGCACTCTAATCTCACCTGACGCGCTGTAATATCCTGATGTTAAGTTGCATCAGTTGATTCAATAAAAATAGCAATAATGACAACTCAGAATATTTTTAACAGCATCTTGAACACAACTTTGCATCCTTTTTGTGCCATTTTTGTTTGGTGGTGTTTTCAAATGTACATTTGTGTGCCTTGGCTCAGTAAAAGTTACGAAAATATCACGACAGCATTTGGCCTTTATCGGAACCTTTATTCGTGTGCTTGTGTGTTTGAATCCCCTTGCATCTCGTTATCTTGTTCAAGCGATCGTGAGACCCTCTGCATCGATATTAGCGCTGGTGATAGATGCATGGCTTCACAGGAAGGGGAGGATTCCAGTCGCAGCTGCACAGAGAAGATGGAAGATTTCGTGGAGAAAATGTGGCTACTGTGAGAAAGTGGGGAGGATTCCCACTGACGTGTATTGGCAAGGTATAATCTCGAGTGTTTCGACGTAATCATGATTTGAACATGAAACGCTACATTTTAGAAGGTAAAATGTTAAATGATAATAAGTGATACTACTCTCACTTGGATAGTCTCAGAACATTCTGTAACCCTTTCTCAATTTCAAAACAAACAATCTATTGTCGCATATATTATTAAAGTGAGTGCTTGACGTTAAATACTGAACGATCTATCTTGTAATAGGAAAAAGCGCCAGGGATCATGGGAGAAAACTGCGCCTGAAGCCTAAAGACCGAGGTGACACTTAACCAGTTTGTTCATGATTTTTAAAGACTAAGAGCATTCTTTATGTTGTTTCTTTTTTTATCGTTAGCACTTCCATTCTGGGTAAATATTATTTCATTCCATCACATCCTTTGTTTGACTAAATGTGCTTAATGATAAATTTTGCTCAACTTTACTCACTGAGAAGCTGCTACCTATGAGTGTTTCCAGTAAATAATGAATTTGATTACCACAGAAGATCAGTTTTAAAATGCAAACTTTTTTTGTTGTTTTTAATTGTAGCTATCACAGCAGCTGAAATCGTCGCTATGTTGCCCGACTGGAGATGAGACACAAATGCACTTGGAACATCTTCCAGTCCATTGACTACGCCACAGAGCAAGACCAAAACATGGTGGGGACAGAAACCGCAGGCCTAACAAATTTGGATGTATTTTGTTCATATTCCACAACAGGTTCAGCAAACAATTCCTTTTGCTCACAAGCGCCATAACTGTGTGACAAGAACAGTGCAAAAGTCAGGACAGGGTGTAGTGACAATGCAGCTGTACAATTTCTTTGCAGCTGATTACAGCCATCTAATCTCTTGAAAATGTAACTTTCTCTGACAACACTGAGGCACCTCCTGGATGACATCTGCCGCGATACGGAATGCCAGTGGTATTTTTGCTACAAGTGTTGAGGTGCCTAACAGCGACACACACAGGCCCACGCCTAACCTTTAACATGACCTTCAGCGGAGAGGTATTAACATGTTAGCTGAATGTTCTGCAGCTTCTTGGAGAGACTTTCAAGCTGCTGCGAATTCTCCAAAATATCAACCATGTCTCTGTCTGCCGTATGACCATATGTGGCAAGTAGCCCCAAGCTTCACATCGACAATGAGAGTGACTTCCTCAAAGGCTTAACAAAAGTTTAATGTTCATCGAGTGGCGCATTTGTCCTTGTCCGTCTATTAAGATTGGTAGCAGTAGCGGGTCAGTGCCTCAACTCATTTAAGTGTCAAGTACCCATTCGAACAACCTGGAAAATGGATGCTATTTCATCTAGCCTCTTCTTTATGTCTACAGCTCTCTATACATTGCAGATGGGAATATACAGCGGAAATACTCCATAGAAAAACAAGTTAAGTTTAGAAATAACAATGAAGTAAGGGAGTATATTTAAGAGTGCGGGTGGCCTCAGTGGGTAGAAAATGTTGATTGCTTCGCCTGATTTACACAAGCCAGACTGGCCAAGGAGGGAGTAGAGACCAAGGTCAATGAAAAATTACGCCATTCCTGCCAAAATGAAACAGATTCATCCTTCTTGCATGCTCCTCTGGGCCTTGAAAAAGTAATAAAAAAAAAACAGCCTGGTAGGTTTATGTGCATATCCCAAACTAATAGCAAAACAATCATAATGCTGGCTCTTGTCAAATGACAAAGCAGAGAAAATCAACTCCTTTCCCTGTGTTACTCCTTTCGAGTTCAATCAAGGCTCAACTTTGTTCTTGGGTTTTAACAGCCATTTAATGTTGTCGACATGTCTTTTTACACGTTAAAACAACACTCCAACAATGCCGTCAGAACTAAGGGAACAGCAATATAGACACAATTAGCACACAAATAAGGTTGGCTCACAAAAACAATTAAGAAAGTAAATAGCACAATAGTCACCTCATTGGCCACATTCACTCAAAAGGAATAAAGGTTACATCTTCGCACAAACGTGACTTGTTGTCTTGCCTTCCCTTCAGAGTACATTGCCTCCTCTGGCCATTGTGTGCATCTATGACTACGTCCCTAAACAACATTCTATACATGTGGAACAAAAAACAAGTTCCCCCCCTTTACTACAATATTAAACCAAAACAGCCGAAAATTATAACTTACTTTATATTATAAACACAAAATAATGTATTTATTCTGTGTACTTTTTAACCGCATTAAACTATTAAAATAAAGGAATGAAATAAATGAGCTTTGCCTTTCACGGCAGCTACACCCTGTATAACAGGTACAGGAGCAGCATTTAATGGTCCATCGTAGTATATCAACATTAAGGATTTGATTGCACATGTGTGGCAGAATGGTCCTCAAACTCCTCCAGATTTTTCAGCAGGTTGCCATTGGCAACAGTGGTTTATCGTGGTTCTGACAACATGATGAAAACAACTCTTTAAGTACCGCTCGGCGATATTCCTTCAAAGAGAAAATGTACAATAGTATTCTTAGCGATGAAATGTGCATGTAGCACTTCTCCCACTTATTGAGACAATCGTATGCCACACATTATGGCAATTTCGCTCTGTTGACAGAAAACAACGTGAAAACAATACATTCAAGATAGGCGCGCTTAGATGACGACCGGTGACGTCATTACTTGCTACGGCGAGTAGGCGGCATGTGAGTCGATTTGATCACTTTCTTTTGGAGATATCTAACTACTCGCTAAACGCTCTTTCTAATCAGCTATATAGTGATTGACTCAAGGAAACTCCACGCACCTTGTCTCCATGTTGTCTTTCTTTCTCATATGGTCTGTGAGTCCACAGATACTTTCAAAACTAAATACAGCAACAGCAATGTTGAGTTTCTGACATCGAGTGGTGACGATTGCACACAACATAATTGACGCTCGCCTTTGCTGTACATTTGGCGTTGGAGTCAAGCTCAGGGGTGGGCAAAATTTTGGATTCGTGGGCCACAATGGTTTCTAAAATTTGACAGAGGGGCCGGACCAGCAGCACATGGAAGGAGTGTTTTGGTAACCTCACTTCATCGGAGAAAAGAAATACATATAGTATACGGAGAAAATATATGCTTTAATTTGAAATGAAAATGAACAAACGCATTACAACTAAATATCTGTCTTAGAGTGCGCCTCTTAGTGGGGACATATCAGAATTACCAGGAAAATAAAACATGAACAAGGTTAATTTAATTTTTTCAAGTTCGGCGGGCCTGATTAAAACGTTTAACGGGCCGCATGTGGCCCCCGGGACGTAGTTTGGACTCTAGGCCTTTTTTATATTAAGCACTGATAATTTTCTTGTAAGCATGTAAGTTTTTCCATCTTCTTTTTATTTGGTTTACCTGCAATGATTTTAGATCTACAGCAGAGGTCACTATCTAGTGACCAACAAATTGTTTAAACCGTTTGTGTAATAAGTAAATACACTCCTCGAGTTATCATCAATTTACCACTATCTGGAGACTACCCACAAAAGCACATGGAGGACATTCAAACGTCGAACAGAAAGACCAAGATTTTTACCATGAACTTCTGTACTTGTAACTTAATTATTTTATCATGCTATGCAAAAAACATACATCCATAGAGAAAATACATTTTTATTTGTTCTTGGGCTGATAAATAAAGCATTTTGCTGTTTAATTTCTCACATGAAGCTTTTTGATTACAAGCGTTTTTTTTTTTTTTTTAAATGTCCACCTCACCTAGAATGATCGCTTGTCCGACTGACTTTATTCTGACTTTTAAGTTGAGTTTTTCTGCCAAAGTTGCTCATGGAGGCCTTTGCTTTCATGTTGTTCGATGCTGTTTTACTCATTGTCTGAGAACCACACTCCATCAGTCTCCTTGCTCTCTTCTCTGTGTCTGCCTTGTCCATAAGGTACTCCTGAAACCAGTCATTGTTTAGTTAGACTAAAGTTAACGCTACGGAACTCATTTCTTACCTTCATCATGTCCAGCATTAAGGATGCGCTCATGTTTTCCAGAGTTCCGTATGCGGGCAGATAACACTGCTCTGCGAGGTTGCTGATGGCCAAGATTAGACTTCCCACTTCTGCAGCCTGAGAGAGGATGACATGCTTCACTAAAATCCCATATAAAACTGGATATGCTTTTAAATATCAGTATGAGTGTTTTCTGATAAAAAAATAAGACGTTATTCTCTAAATGTGTGATCCTAACTCTTCTTTCAAAGAAATCATTGCAACATGAAGTCTGAGGAAAAAGTGCGACATGACTGGGAAAAAAAGTGTAATTTTCATATTTCCTCAATGCGGGACTATCCATCCATCCATTATCTGAACCGCTCCTCCTCACGAGGGTCACGGGGACTAATAAAGGATATTTTCATTATTATTATTATTATTCTCAAGTTACATTGCGTCATCTGTGACAGACTGACTTGATTTAAACATTTAATTTTTGTTGTTCACAAATGTGGAAAAAAAGGGTTTTCTTTTAACTCTTTCTAGGCACTTGGCAGTTCACACGCTCCTTTTTCAAGTAGTTCTGGCTCAGATTGTCATGGCAACAAAAGCTGTTGGCCCAGCAGTACAGGGGCCCATGAGCAGTGGCTCATTTGCATGAGACAAAACCGCCCCGTCAAAATAGACTAATTTCATCGAGGGAAGGATAAGATGGTGAAAAGTGTGTCAGACATATTTCCCCCGACAAACAAGGATGTCATCAATTTTCTGCAGGTGCAGCCAAAATGTTAGTAACGAGTTGTGTGTGAACACCTTCTTTCTGGACTGTCCTTGCTCCTTCATCAGTTTGTCCTCTGTCTGCTTGTTCTTCTCTTTCAGGCTCTCCAACTCCCTCTGACGTTCGTAAAGTTCTTTACTGGCCGTCTAAGCAAAAGGTCAAGTCAAGCTCGCATGAGTGGGGATTATAACCGCAAATATTGTTCTAATAGTCCAACCTAACCAATTTGTGCGAGCTGTGTTCTTGCTTCATGGAATGCAGCTGTCGCTTGCTCCGCTCCACCTCCTCCTCCACACGGCCCAAACGGCGCAGCAGCTGCTGGTGGGTAAAGCACAAGGTCTGATGGCGCCGGATGACGGGCGTGACTGCACATTCCGAGTCGGTCGCAAGGTGACCTTAAAGAGACGGCACAGAGTGCATGCAGTCTGTCGTGGAATTTCTGGTGAAGTGAAATCATTTCTTGAGCTCAGTGATTTTCTTTCTTTGTCTTTATTTAAGGTGTTAAGTGCTTCAATGTTTGTTATAAACCTTCAATATGTTGTCTGCTATCATCGACCTATCGTGTCAATGTTTGCAATTTACACACGATATTTACTTGTCTGTATATGTTGTGAACCTTGAGACTGTATGGTCTTTTTTTTTTTTCATTTTCCCAAATAAGAGATCATCTAAGGAGCTGCGACAGTATCTTCTCTGTCCTTCCTCCTTTTCTCTGTGATAAATACATATTTACACACACCTGAGGCACCACTGCTCGTTTGCGGCATGGACCCACCGCATTTTGCCTTCAGTGAGGTGTTGATAATGCCAAAAGACATGATTGGCGATCAGACAACTTCAAGCTTCAAGGAAGTTGACACATCAACTAGTCTGTTCAAGCCCCTATTACACAATCATTAGAGAAAATGTCTACATACTGTTTGGGAGATAATCCAATGTTTTCATCAAAAAGTCCTCATAGATTTTGTATTTGGAAACTCTCTCCTTTAGAACGAGCCTCCTGCCAATCGAAATAAGCAAAAATGTCATTGGAGTAGAAATTCAGCATCACATAAAGGCAAAAGCTCTCACCTGGCTCGAAGTTGCTGCAGCTGTTTTGTCAGCTCCTCCAACTCGCGCTGCTTCGTCAGGTTGTTCTCCTGCAATGCCTTGCACTGCTGCACAGCTTCATTGCGCCTCACCTCACTGTCACTCACAAACCTTTCAAACTGCAGCACTTTCTCTTTCGTCTGTGGGAAGATGCATGCCACACAACATTGAACGATATTGAATCGAATTATATTTATTCAGGGTGGTGCAAAAGATAAGATGAATAAACAAATGGCAGTAATCAAGAACAAAGAAAGTTGATTCCAAAGCAGTAGGATTGGAAAAGTTGCTTTAAGTGAAACAAAGGGGGATATGGATAAAAAGAAAAAAAGCAGGTCTGAAGGAAGGAAAGGAGAAGGGTAGAAAGGTCAGGGAAGAAGAAGAAATCAGTTCTGGGGCAGAAGGAAGCAGGCGAGGAAGCAGAAGAAAGAAGAAAAGCAGGAGAAAGACTGTAAAGGTGTATGAATAAAAAATAGTGTAACGGAAGGACAGGAGAAATGAATGAAGAAAGGAAAGCAGATGGGGTTTAGACAAAAGAAAGAAGGAAATAATGTCCTGGATCAGAGGGAAGGAAGGAAGGAAGAAGGAAGGAAGGAAAAGGGAGGCAGGAAAGTAGGAAGAAGTCTGTAATGATGCATGAACACACATCAGAAGTGACTGAAAGAAGGGGTGAATAAAGGAAGGCAGAAAAGTAGGTTTAAACAAAAAAAGTTGGGAATTAGGGATTTGGGTGTGACAATGATAATTCCTCTAGATGTAATAAAATAATACAATTTAAAAGTGTATACAGTACCTGCTTTAGGCCCACCCTGTATAGCATATATACTGTGCATACCTCTTTGTGTTTTATTTGCAGCTCAGTCTTCCTTTGCGCCAGCTCTTCCTCAGTTCGCTTAAACTCTTCTCTTTTGAGTGCAAGAATGTTGTTCACCTCATCCAGCTCGGTTTGTTTCTTCAGAAACAAAGTCTTTTGCAGGGTGTTCACGTCAACCTTAAGGATTCTGCTTGGAGACTAAATGGCAAAACAATCACATATACTTGCACATGCTATGAAATGGTAGTACAATTTTTTTTTTTGATTTTTGTCAACTATATATATATATCTATATATATATATATATATATATATATATATATATATATAAATAAACATGTTTTTAATTGTTATTTAATTATGTCATTATTGCTTTGGTAAAGCATAATACGTGTTATCTGGAGTACTACTTTTTTTTTTCATTGAAAAACAAAAACATTTGAAATTGTATTTCGTAATCTTCTAAATTAATGCTTTTAAACCTGACAGTCATCCATCCTTCTATTTTCTTGTTATTCATATTGGCCACGAGCAGCACAGCCTGCACAGAAAAGTTCGTCTCACCTCAGTTACAACTGGGATGTAATTCACATTCACTTCTCTTTCCCTGAGAAGATAAACATTGTCCACAATTCAGTCCAAGGTGAGTTGAGTGGAATTTCAATACAGATGAAAGCAGGCCTACCTGCAGTCATCGGGCTGAGTAATGAAAATGTTCTTCGTCTTCCTCTCCACTCTGAGCTTTAGTCGCTCGTGCTCCACCAAGAAAGGAAGCGAGTTGGTCATCATTTTGATGGCAAGTAAACAAGTGTTGTCCACTTCGGAAGATCACGGAACGTTCCGGATGTGTTTTTTTTCTGCACTTGACGCTCGGTTGCCCGGGCACCACACGGTAGACGAAGGGGAATGCGCTTCGGTCGGTTCTCTGTTGTCATGGCAACGTTCTCAAGAGGCGGCACTGTTTGTAGCACCCGGATGCAAATGATTTCCGTATGATCGAAGTGGAATCAAAACGAGCTCTCACTCTGTCTAAAATCTCGGCTCCCGGGAAGCATGACCAAAACTGGACGAATCAAATTATTGTCGTTATTATACAGGAAAATAAACATTTTTCTTTTTTCATTTTTAATTTATTGATATACATTTTTTACAACATTTGCCCATTGAGAACAAGGCATAGATGTTGCACATAAAAAAATATAAATAAACAAAAATATAAACAAAAATAAACGAAAAATACAATCACATCAATTTTAAAATTTTTTGACATTTGACTAGAAATTGATGAAATTAAGAAATTAATGGAATTGCTTTATATGGCTGTATGACAAAAAAAATGCAACACTGTACCGTGACAAATTACTGATGAATTAATGATGTTGCAAGGATATATTTAAAACAAACAAAATGTATCAATTTCCATCTTTAATATAGAACTATTTATTCCTATGATTTGTCTTTTATGAAAAGATGCTGCATATAAAAAATAACTGTTCTTTCTTTTGCAAATAGTAAAATTTTTACACACAAAATATGTGGTTAGAAAGACAAAAATGCATTCATTTCCTTAATTTGTTGAAGAAATCATATTTATGTATTTCATTATTCATGACTTCTGCAAAATATTCTGCACCCCGAAGAACGTTGCACTTTTCCAAATAAAACTTGAGATTTAAAAAAAAATCCAGAAAAATAGCATCTTCACTCAATAATTTCAAATAGAAATAGGGTTAATGTATTCCATTATTGTTTAATGTTGCAAAAAAGGTCATGCATTGACAACTATTGTACTTCTGATAAATAATTATGCAAAGCACTTGTGGTTAAAAGACGTGACACAACCATGTGAACAAGTTCAAATAATCCTAGTTAAGCAATTGTGTGGTGCTCCACATACATTAGCTAACCGTGAGTCTGGCCCAGTTCCTCTGGCTCTAAATAGACGCGCTCAAAGGACTTGTTTTTGTCACACAACAAGCACACGCCACATCCACTTTTGTCACAGGAAGTATATTTCACAAACACGTCTGCAGACATGATTGTCAAATCCGAACGTGCATGACGAGCGCTGATTCATCAGAGGAACTTTTTAATATTGTCTTCAGTTGATGCAGCATTCTACCCTACTACTGTGAGTGATCACTGGTTCCGAGGTAAGTTGAAATCTCTTTTGTAAGATGATGAAATAACATTTGGTCACACAATACATGCCATTGGAGCCACTCTACAGATACACTATGATTTCTGTCTTTCAATAATGTTTATTAAATTGCAATTTAATGTCAAATGTCAACCTTCTGCTACAACATTTTCCAATGCAATTAATTTGACCAAAACTTAACCTCGCATCAACTTTTCCCTGTGGAGCTGTAAATGGGAACAAACTCAGTTCAACATGTCCTTAAAAGGTATCTGTCCTCATTGCTTGAGCTGCTCTCTCATGTCGACCACTGCACATTGCAGAGCGTTCATATTAGTGTAGCCTGATTTACAAAGCGAGAATGCCCTTAAATGGGCCTCTGGATAGCTTAAATGTTGATTTATTGACGCTTCACACTAGTTTTTGCTCTTCTCATCTTGGGTTCTGGGTCACCAGTTTCATCACTGGTCTGTGGGCAAACCATCAGAACACATTGGATGTTTGACTGGACTTCTGGGATGATTGCGGTCCACAGATGTGGGTCTCTTTATCAGAGACTGGACGTGGATGTCAAAAACAGGCTGGCTGTCGATCTTTTGTTCACGTCAGGCAACAGTGTACACAGGTGAGCGATGCATGCGAGCGCAGCACACGATTCAACACTGTTGTATATTCAGTACTTTGTGCATTCAAAGGATGACAGTTTTGTAGTGAAGCTGAGATGCATTTATGTTCCTGCATGAGTCGTGAAGCCAAGGTTATGTTTTAAATCCTGGTTAGGTTGGGTTGTCTCAGGTAGGGCGTGACAAAAATGATAATTGTAAAACCTCAAAGTTAAAACTCAGATATCTCCTGATTGTTTGGGTGTGATCAAATTCTACCGTTTGTCACCGAGACACCAAATATGATGAGTACACTTCATTTTCAAATTCAACTATGTGCTTGTCGGTGTGTTTTTTGTGCAAATAGGCAATACCTGAAAGATTAAACATTCTTTTTTGTCCTTGTGCAACCATCAAGTTGGGCAAAGCACAAAACCTCATATCTGCAGGATTATATGATTGGCCGATTTCATGTTTGATGATGAGGCAACTTGGAAGGCCACCCATATTCAACACATACTGGTGCTATCGTTTATACATTTTTTAGGTTGGAGGATTTGCGCTTTTTCATAAGCTATGAATGGGCACATGGTATTGCTGTAAAAATGCAAACACCACACCAGATAACAGGTGAAAAAAAGGTCATAGAAGGGGCAAACATGTTTTTCAGAGCCCTGATGAAACTGACAGTTCCTCTCTGTGAGAGACAGCAAAAATAAGTGACTTCTGTTGTGGTCTATTAGAAATAGAGTGTGTTTGTTCTTTGGATTCCGCTTCCACGAATTTGATTTCCAAGCTGATTACTGTACTCAAGAGCACAATTTCTTTTCCAAAAACAAGTCACCAAAATTAATACAGTGATGTCTTTACGGACATTTTAACACACATTTTACTTAAATGTTTCATTTCACTTGTGTGGCGTGTCCGTGTGTGCACTAGGTGTAAAAATGAACCCATTGAGAAGAACATCGAGTGAATTTGCATCTGCCCAATGAAGTGCCGTGACCTGTGTGTCCTTGAGGGCCTCCAACTAGCATGTTTTAGATGTCGGCCGCTTCTAACAAACCTGATTCAAATGATCAACTCATTAGCAAGCTCTAACCCTCCTGATCATTTGAATCAGATCTGTTGGAGGAGGAAGACATAAACATGCTGGATAGGGGCCCTCGAGGACTGGAGTAGGATACCCCTGCTGATTAAATTATTCCCACACAGTTGACATGGCTCCTGTTGTGGTAGCAGTGCATCCGGTATGAGAACATACTGGTAAATCCACACCCTTACAAATGATAATAAATCTTTTTTTTTTTTTTCGTAATTTCTCTTCTTGAAACATCAATCACCGTGTGCTGAGTGTATGGTTTGGGCTATGTTGTCAATTTTCTTTTATAATTAAGGTATTTGAAAAGCAAATGAAGCATGCAAATGACCGTCAAGGCAGACAGGCCTGCGTTGTGTTCAGGCTTCATGTTATCAGAGGACACGTGAGTATCCTGACATATAAGGATGAAGCCTGGCTCACAATAAGATCCTAAAATAATCCGAGCGGCCACAGCTGATCCCACCCCACGCTTGCCTCGGTGCCTTTCTGCCTGCCCACCGCCGTGCTCGCTCGCCAGTTTGTGTGCGTGTGCGTGTTTGTGTGCGTGTGTGAGACAACTCAGCTGTCACCACCCAGCGCCCAGCAATGATGACTAAATTCAGCTATTACCAATATTTAGCACAGTTTCGTCAAGGCCGAACTAAGTCATCTATTGATAGTAATGATGAGGTAACGTCGAGACTGCGAGGAGACAGCAGGGGAATGAACGTGACGTCACACGCCGAGTGAGTCTCTTTTTCTACGCGTGTGCATGTGCGCGCGTCGCGTATGTATGGCTGCCATTGTGTGAATAAGATATCATAACCGACACGTTTAACACCGACTGTTTTAAATTGTAATGGCGCTCCAAATTAACTGTCTAGCTAAATCTAACTATTTGTTTCATTCATTACCTTTGCTAATGAGTTTTTAACGGTGTTGCTTTGGAGGTTCCGGTTCACTGTGTCGGTTTCTGACACAATGAAGCTTTTTTTTTTTCTTTATTTTGATGAGTCTCCGTTCGGGATCTATTAATTATTATTGCTATTCTTTATTGTAGTAGTATATAAATAAATCTGTAGAAAATATCATAGACAGTGGCATTTTATTATTTATTATACAGTATAATTGTATCTGATATATATTGGTTCTGTCTACAGCTGCGTTGACATTTCAATTAAGAATCTGTTCTCAATTGACTTGTAGTGATAAATAAACACCAAATAGAATTTATTTGGTAAGAATAATAAATTGGGGTTAAATACAAACTAAATAGACATATTTTGGGGCGTGTATCTATTCAAGTATATTGGCATTATTCTGGTGGGATTGTCTTATAAAAATGTTATTAATGCTTTTTATTATGATTATTATTATTGTTGTTATTATTATTGTTTAATTATTATTAGTTTTGGTAGTAGTAAAAGTAGTATCAGTATACTTACCATACATACCAACATTCATATATACATACATACATACATACATGTTATATTTCAGATGATCAGATTATAATTTGCTGAACATATTGGTATGACTGTAACAATTTCCATGCACGTGTACTGTGTCAGGGAATGAAAGTGCTGTTTCCTGTCTTCTTTTTATTCATTATATAATTACACTCAAATAAATCACTTGACATTGTTTCTTCTTCCCTGTTCAAGGGATGTTGACCCAATGGTCCTGGCCATCCGTGGGGGGGATGTGGAGGTTGTTAAGAAGGTGGCAGCGTCTTCTCCTCACAGTCTGATGAGGGACAACAAAGACGGCTGGATACCTTTGCATCATGCAGCCTTCAGTGGACAGCCCGATTGCCTGAGGACCTTATTGAAGGGTATCAACTTGTGCAAATATATTCAAATGGACAAATTTGGTTTTCAAATCAGTCCCTCAACTGGTTTGTGTGTTGTTTGCCCAGCCCATCCAGGTTCTGCAGACAAACGCACCCTGCAAGAACAGACAGCGTTGCTGCTTGCTGTGTCTGGTGAACATTTGTCATGTGTGAAGTGTCTTCTGGAGTCTGGAGCTGATCCTGACATCTGGAGCAAGAGCAGAGAAACCCCTTTGTACACAGGTATAGAGTGCTTCCATTATTTGCCAAACAAGCAACAACAATTACACCCTTGCTGGTCACAACATTAGAGTCTAATAAAAAGTCTGCTGTCTTTTTTGTTGGCAAAGAACCATTTTGCACTATCTGTGAGATGTTCCTAATGTTTTGTTTTTTATTCAGTCACATGGTGACGTTAAATAACGCACAATAATATTAATATTACTATGACTGTTCCCCTGCAGCCTGCAGCTTGGACAATGTGGACATGGTGAGCCTCATCCTCTCCTTCGGTGCTTCTGTGAACCAACGGTGTGCTCAGGGACGGATGGCCCTTCATGAAGCCGTGTCCAGGAACAACATAGCAATATGTG
This sequence comes from Idiotropiscis lumnitzeri, assembly GCF_059441095.1. NCBI lineage: Eukaryota > Metazoa > Chordata > Actinopteri > Syngnathiformes > Syngnathidae > Idiotropiscis > Idiotropiscis lumnitzeri. Next base: position 13,234,412 of record NC_142391.1, on the reverse strand, counting down.
ACATGCTCATTGAAGCGGGGGCCACAATTAACCCCTCCAACACGTATAGCGTCACGCCACTCATTGTAGCAGCTCAAATGGGACGCTTGAAAGCGCTGAATTACCTCATTGGAAAAGGTATCTCTTATTCGTGTACAAATTTTTCTGATTATGGATCGATAGTACAAAAGTATGCTATTTTCTTTTGTTTGTGTACGTTGTTAGGTGCGGATGTGAACATGCAGACCTGTGACGGTGTCACGGCACTGCATGAAGCCAGTAAAAATGGGCACGAGGAAATTGTGGCAGTGTTGTTGTCCAAAAATGCAGATGCAAATAAGATGGCTAACTCTGGATTGCTCCCTCTGCATATTGCCGCTCAACATGGACACCAAGAGTGAGTTTATTTCTTGACTAGAAGTGAAAAAACACTGTGCCAATAACACAGACACCAGCGGGATACTATCGAAGTCGCAACACAGAACTTGTCAGACAGAGAAAATTGATTTCACACAGGAGCTCCAAAGTCAGAAAATTCGTCTTGACTCAGTGTTGGAGACATTTTTTATAGAATCATGGCTTTTACAAGGACTGTAATGGGGATTTGCGACAACTGCAGTATTCTTTTGATCAGTGGTTTGCCACATCTTCCTATTGTTGTCCTATTTTTTAGAAGAACCGTAATTTTTTTTTTTAAATGTTTAAAAATAGTCTCCAAAAATACATGTGGACTATGTTAGACGCAGCTTCAGTTCCGTTTGACATACAACAAAAGCATATTGCCCATAATGATGTCTGCTCGTCAAATGCTGAGCTGCACTGCAATTATTTACAGAGTAGCTTGTGACTAGAGCACAACTGAGGAATCATATCCGGATGTTTTTATGTGGGAACGTGAAAGAAAAAAAATCAGAGCACAAAGACATATGATTGTTTAGTTTTTTTGCAACCCGCCAGTTGAGAATCAATGCTTTAGATATCACGAAAAACACAAAATGTCTAGCGGATGCCAGTTCTCCTCTTTGTTGCTAAGTGGGATTTGGGTATGAGCCACAAGCATTTATTTTCCCCAAAATGTTTTTCACTGATGTTATGTTGTAAATGTATTCTGTTAAAAGATTTATGATGATTGTGTTAAGAGCAAAGTAAATAATTTTAAATGAAATCAATTGAGCTACAAAACTGGGTTTTATAGCTCAGATAAATGTGCTCAATATTAGCTATGGGTGATAATAAATTCAAAAATGGTAGCCGTGACGTAAAGTTGAGCAAAATGGTCAGGAGCCAGTTGAGCTTGTTGCTCAATTTAACCCATCAATTTTATGAGTGAATGTTGGCAATTTTAGCAATGTAATAATGTCAAAGTAAACTCTAGTTTGCATCACTGTGGTTTGTCACAATGCACCACTTGTTAAGATTTACGGACAAAACGTTTTTAATATGAAGGGTATCTAGAAACACACAGCAGGGTAGATGCCCAATTCAGATTTTTTTGTTAAATCTAATCTTATGATATAGTGGTTCCTTTTACAGAAGGATGTGTTGACTTTGAACGTGATCACAAATGCCACAGTATTTTAAAGTTGGTCATTATAGTTTTATGTATTATGGTGGTAAATAATTTTTTTTTTGAGGTGGTACTAAAGTGTGTCAGCTAACACTGTTCCTTTGTATTCAGGGTGGTGTCCCTGCTTGTCCCTGTGACGAGTCGCACCAGGCTTCGGCACAGTGCCATCAGTCCTCTGCACCTGGCAGCCGAGCACAACAGGCCGCAAGTGGCAGCTGCGCTCCTCAAGGCAGGCGCGGATGTCAACGCCACGCTGGGCCCCGCTCGCTCAGCATGCTACGCCGATGGACGCGCGACGGCCCTCTGTTTCGCCGCCGCCCACGGCTGCGCCGAGACGGCCGAGGTCCTCCTGAACGCCGGTGCCTCTACAGGCCTGGACCCCATCAGTCCTCTGCTGCTGGCCGTGCAGAAGGGCAGCATAGCTACAGTGTCCCTGCTGCTTCAGAGAGGAGCTGACGTTAATGCCGAACTTCGTTCTTGGCCCACGACGTTCCCTGCGGTTGTTGCGCTTTGCGTGGATAATCTTCCGCTACTCAAGTGTCTCCTGGACAACGGCTTTGATGCCCTTTCCTGCTTCTCCTGCCCATATGGCAGAGGTCCTCATCCAGAACAATCCCACATGAGAAATCTTGGCATGATGCCTCCCTTAAATTGCAATGGACAAGCAGATGAAGCCACACAGGTACCACAATGAAGCACCAACAATATTCGTGAGATGTCAGAGGGAGTAAAAGTTGTCACACTCCGTACTTAAGTAGAAGTACAATTTACGCCCCAACACCTCGACCCTCAACCCAATTTTACTCTGTGTCTATCTCCAGCAAATAGCGAAAATTAATTAGTAATTTACGCACACAAAAAAACATTTGTGATTGCCTATGGATGCCACAAGACGGCAAAGCACTTTTTTTTGCTTGAGCTCAAAAACAGTTAAGTCGGTGAGTTTTTCAGGCAACAAGGGAGGAGAGATCACTCACAAAAAATGTTGGGAATGGGGAACTGCAAATATGAGGGCAGACCTACTGGACAGATAGTCGCATACAAAGATTGTGGTAAAAGGAGAACCACCGATAGGGCTCTTAAATTGAGGTAGAAGTAAAAAAGTACAGATTCTGAAATTACTTGAAGTACAAACACCCAAGAATTGATGACTGTCATTTTGGTACAGTGCATTAGTGATAAATTATTATTAAGCTGACAACATCAGGCTGTTCCCTTAAATAAGGCCATGGGGAATATCTTGCTTCTCTCCTCATTGTTAATGTTTCCTGGTTTACTTTTCTGCCGTGTTGTTGCTTTGCTTTTTTACCCAAAGTCTCAATCAGTTAATCAATCGAGCTCGCAACGACGATTGACTTCTTCCTCTTCTTATCTTTTTCAAGTTATCATAAAAAAAACAAAAAAAAGTAACAAGCCTACAGTAGAAAGTGTTCACATGAAGGGAGTAAAAATACGACATCAGAAAAATAAATACTGAAGTTCAGTACAGTCACAAAGTAAACTTGTGTTCACTTTGTTACTTCCCACCACTGTATTCAGTTTATGTATGTATTTATGTCTCCTTTTTTTCTCATGGCTTCCTCTTTTTTAGTTCTGTCAATGGATTTCAACACCAACAATGAGCCAATGGGCCGGGCCCCTCATAGACTTGCTGCTGGAGCACGTTGCTCATGTTCAGCTGTGCAGCAAACTCATTCAACTCCTCGAGAGCCGTCACGAATGGGTTGCTGTCAAGAGAAAGTCATGTACGACAACACACACACACACACACACACACGTAGAATACACTCACTCACCAGTCACAATACCACAGTCTAATGAGAACCAGGAGATTATAAGAAATTCTGCCTTTACAGTTTATCAATTCATCGTGTTGCTTTTATACTGCCAGTGTGGTGCATTTAACCAAAATGGTCATTTTCGTGGCTACGGTTTGCAATATTGTAGAACTGCACTCTACAATGCTGAAAGCTGTTTCATATATTACTGTTACTTCATTTTGTCTCATAAATGGCTCAAAATATTTAACCCAGCTGTCCGAATTGTACAATGCACCTCTACACACACTTTGTCAAATGAATGAAAAGCTCTTCGGCTGTTATTAATGTGTAAAAGTCATTTTCCAATTGAAGCCAAGTTTAAAACAATATATTGAGATTGTGACATATTGACAGTAAGTGTAAACGCAGTCCCCTGAAACATGAACAATGTATACAACTCACAGTGATGACTGCATTGGCTGTTGTTTCAGTTATTATGACTTTTTTGTCTTGTTTTATAAAAACACAATTCTTTTTTGTCACTTATCAATAGAAGGTTAATATAAAAAAAGAATTTCAATGTATTACTGCTTAATTTGCTAAATTTCCGCTCTTCAAATATGAACAGCCTATGAACGTCTTTTACTGAGGTACACTACTGTGAAATGATCATTTTCAAAATATGACCACAGTGCGGCGCTATTCCAAACCCTAACTTTGGACAAGTGGTGCAGTGACCGTCCAAATGCAGCAGGTTGAGCTGTTCATACACAACTATACTTCAACCTACTGCACTTTACATGTCGGTTGGACATGTTTTTGATTAGACAATATGTGGGAAAAAATTGACACTCACAATCATAAACGGATAATGTATTTTCAATAAAGCATTGCAACCTGTTTTTGGAATATTAGATTAAGCTAGAGTGGGCTACTTGGAAAAACCCAAGTAAGCATGAGGGAGATCATGTAAATGCCACACAGGAGCTCAGAACAAAATACTACTCATTATTAATCATGAAAATGTTTCCCTCCGTAGTGTCACCTCGTCCACTGCGTCATCTTTGCAGACTGAGTGTTCGCAGCCAAGTGGGCCCACAAAGACTGCGATCCCTCTCAAGTTTACCTCTCCCAAGAAGACTGATCACATACCTCACTGTGATGGACTGATGATGTTAAGATGACCACGTTTGGCATCTCAGCCATAAAGTACATTTATATTTGTCTGTGTCTTTTTTTTTTTTTTTTACCTAATATGTCTCATCTGTATGATATGTTTATTTATAAATTCTGTGATGTGACTTTCTCTCTTTTATGATATTTTATTCTTATTTTAATTTCACAGGAACCCTCAGTGAAGGATAAAAATTGACTTAAGCCCACGGGACTTCTTGTGGGAATTGTTTATTTAAGAAATGAAAGCGGCTGTATCAAACATTACGGTGACTAAGAAAATCAATTCTACTCCTCACATTTATATCTATTCTCATAAGATGAAAGAGACCTTGAGTATTTTTTTTTAAGAGAGGTCTTTAAAAAGTCCTAAAAATAGTAACCTGTCAACTTACTGTCTGGCATCAGAGAAAGACAGAATGACAAAGTGCATTTTAGTCCTCTAGGAGTGAACGAAAATAAACCCAAGTATTCCATTAAGTGCTTGAGGAAGAGTCTCATTATCGATTGCTGAGATGAACAGAATTAGTCTTGTTTGCATTTTAAATGAAGCCAAACACGCTGAAGATCGGGGATGGGATGGTGGGCTTGGTGGGTATGGGTTTGACCACCACGTGAGTGTGAATCTTCTGTCCACGCGGCTGTTCTAGTCGCTCGGGCTCCTTGCACCACAGTCCTAGAGATGGATGGGGCACCACCATGTGACCGTGGACAACCTGTTGCTGCTGTTGCTGGAACTGAAAAGGGCAGCAGGCGCACACGCTCAAGCCCTGGTGAGAGTTCCGCTCCAGCTTCAGCACCTCCTTAACCTTGGCGTCGTCATCTTGACCTCCCTTCCTGTGTTCTCGCATCTCCATCAAGGCGGCGTGACTCTTTCTCAGTCCTGAGTGGGAGTGCTCCCTCTTGCTCAGCTTGGGTTCCTCCCAGAATGAGGCCGGGAGTTGACGTTTCCTCATGGGCACCTGCTCCACGGAAGCCCCCACTTTGTCTGCGCTTGTTTGCGAGCAGCCAACGCTGCCGCCGCCCTTTTCGGGCCCCTGGGGGACGTGCAGACCCGCAATGGGCTTGGCACACTGAGCGGACCTGAGCGGGTGACATCTTGGCACTCGGGAGTATTTCTGGGAGAAGCGCTTGAGCTGTTTCTGCAAGTACTTCCTGTGGTCAACCGAGCGTCTGCACGGGGCCGACTTATCCAAGGCCGCCTTGATGTCGCTGGACGCCAGGTTTACGAAATTCAGCAACGTTCTCACCTCGCTGTCTGCATTTGCCATTTCATCTAAATTTTTCTTGGTGAATCAGTCCATGTTATAAAAGGTAGTCCATCTTGAAGAACCTGCAGGTAGATACGGGTCACGAGTAAGGCCAATCAATCATATGGGCAATTCTGAGCTCAGATGTCAAACTCAAAGCCTGAGGGCCAAATGCGGCCTGTCATATCATTTCATGTGGCCTGCCAAAGCAAATCATCTCCATGTTCTTCGTGTTTCTTGGTAAAATCTATCCCCAAATTGCCAATTAAAAACAATATTGCAAGCGTTTTTACAACCAAGACACTTTTTTAAACAAAATGAACGATAGCTAAACAATTTTCAGTGACTTTTGAAGTAGTAATCCATCAATTAATTGCATAATGATAACTACACCCAACAAGCTTATAGTAATCATGCTCACCTCTGCTTTGTGGATGCGCCTCTGTCCTGCAGCTCCCAGCCTGCGTTTGGGGGGTACTTGACTAAGCTGAATGAATATAAACTGCTTGTAGTTATGGTGCTTCTCTTGAACCAATCAGCGACCTCAGGCCCCTCACAATGGACCACAATCAGCCTGCGAGCGCCCTGCTATCCAATTCTTCTCCATTGCACATTGTTGTCATGGAGATGTAGAGGTTAAAAAAAAAAAAATCGGCACTTCAGCAGCGATGCTTTGTTGACCTTTACGTTATCTTTCTGTTAAGCGCCCCCGCCCCCCAAAAAATATATACAATACGCAGTGTTCAACCACCCTGATTCCGAAGGATATGTACATTTAAATAAAGTTGCGTTTGCGTCTCCAAGTTGCGGCGGGAAGTGGAGGTGGCGGAGGAGGGGGAGATCTAAAGAGTGCATAACCATGGAAAGGGGCTTGAGCGCTCAAGAATCTTGTCTTTCTGTTTGCCCCCTCAATCGAGCAGCACAAAGGCTGAATTACTCATTCAAACCCGGCGGGACAAAGGCAAAGGGAGCTGGATAGCACTCTTGCATTTGTAGTCAAACATTTAGAGACTTAAATCGAGTCGTCATGAAGGAGAAAGAGTGGGACAAAGCCCATAGAATTGCCATCAGCAAACATTTTCCTGTGTCATATTATTGGGGGTCTCCATGGCTCCCACTGGCCGGCGGACAATAGCACAAGTTTGCACACTCGAACACTGTCACCCTGCCAACGGCCACAACAAGGTCCCATGCAGGACAGGAGGAACGGAGGACTGCATGGTTCTCTGCGGGGAAGGTGGTGGCGGAGGAGGAGGAAAGGCCCACTTGTGAAATGCTAATTGGCCTTCATCCCCTCATTGATGTGGAGGACCGAGGACAGAGCTTTTGTGTACAGTCTGAAATTCACACAGCGTAAGAGCAAAAATCTTGGGAAGTGTCTCTTGATATAATGGAAACGGTGAGTGACAACAATAAAACAAAGTTGAGTCATAATAACGCAAAAATTAAAATAAAAAATAAAGGCAATTTTAATATAAAGATGTAAATATTTCAGAATTTTTCAATTAAAACATTTTACAATACAATCAACTGAGTGGCATTTTGTCTAAGTGGTTAGCACACCCTCCTCACATTTCTAAATTGGGGAGTTCAAAACCTTTGTGGAGTTTTCATGTTCTCCCCATGCTTGCACATTTTTATTTATTTAATTTTTTTAACCCCGTACTCAGGCTTACTCCCACTTTCCCAAAACGTGCATGTTATGTGTGCATGATTGATGTGTGCACTGCGATTGACTAGGGTCACTAACTCCGGTCCTCCAGGGCCCGTATCTTGCATGTTTGAGCTGTGTCCCTCCCGCAACATACCTGATTAAATGAGTAGGATCGTTATGAGGCTCCTCAGAGCTTGATGCGCTGATCATTTGAATCGGGTGTGTTGAAGGAGGGGAAATTATACCTTGTAATTTTAATTTGATACCGTGAGTTAAAAATAATCTACAATGATTAAATATACCAGGATACTCACATTGCCATCTTAAAACAACATTCTGAATAATATTTTCAAGTGAAATAATCACCCATGTTACCTTAGCTGTAGCTATGTCAATTTCAGGCTTTTTTTTTTTCACTTTAATAAACTTGACAGACTACAAACAATTATTTTATTCATTAAAAAAATATATACTATATGGAAAGCGCTTTGTTACAGTTCCAGCTGTTGTGAAACGTGCTCTATAAATAAAGCTGTATCGTCTACACACCCCAGCCCCAAGTGCCTTGTTTTTATGATCTATCTTCTCCTGTGCTTTGATTACTGGAATGAAATGGACAAAATTAATCACAGATGCGCAAAATTGCAGAAAGTCTTTACAGAAAAGTAAAAAGTTGAAAGCAATTCCATTTCTTCCTTTTCCAGTTCTTCTATGTGTCCCAATACAATTGTCCGTGTGTTTTTCCTGCTGACAGTGATTGATTGTCTCGTTCAGTCACATTTGGACGAGTGTAAGGAGAGTCCCACCAGGTCAATACGTGTGCTCCAACTGGTCTATATCTTTTCAGGGTGTGCATCCTGATTTGTGTGAATGAGCCAATGGCACCCCATTGTGCTGCACTTGTCTTCCTTTTCTTCTTCATGCCTTCACTTGTGTGTGTAGCTCAAAAGGACCAATTAACAATGGGTGCCTCCACCCAATGGGCCCTTCCCTACAAGAAGCGTTTGAAGTGCAGGAGAATGAGATGAAAGAAAGTAGAGTTTAAAAATTTTAACTGGCTGTGCATGAGTAATAGTGGCTTTAACGTTTGGACTAAAGCGAACAAGTAAGTGGCTTCATTTACATGACCATTTTTATGACAGTTTTAAGATTTTGATATTCAAAGAGAATGGGATAGAAGAAGCAGAGTGGCATGAATAAATTCAACTGCACTGCAAAGGGCTTAAACTTTTGAGCAACTTTAAATCTATCAGAAATGGGCTTTTTGTCCCTGAGATGGAATGGCCCATTTTAGGGCGGAAGACATAGGATGAGAAGTTTTGGAAAAGGATGGAATAAGCAAGGCCTGAAGTGGGTTTTTGTGCGGCCCTCAAAAGTTTGCACTCGGAATAGAAAGAAGTCTTGTAAAATAATCTCTCTTCCTCACTCCCTCTCTCTGTTTGTCTCTCTCGCTCTCTCGATCTCAATCTCTCTCTCTCTCTACAGGAGAGGGGCTGTGTGAAGAAGCAATTGAGAGCCAAAATAAGCATTTTAAGTTGAATTAAATTTGAGCAAAGGGATAAAGTTCTATAAATACAGCCATGTCTACAGTATGAGTACAGTACGGAATTATTTTTTTTTTTGCGTGTAACACGGAGGATTAAAAAGGGGGAGGACGGCGGCTGATTATTTTTATGGAAAAGGATGAAAACAGAAGGGTGCCCAGGTCGTGGACGGAGGATGCGGGACGCAATGGCAAAATAGGGCAAAGTGCACATCTATGAAATCTATAATGCTATGGCTACATCTACCTTGAGTGACATTAAAGCGTAATGTTCTCCTTGGACTATTCATTTGTTGCCCTTCCCCTATCATTCATTCATCTTGCATAATACAATGAATGAATAGTCTGAAATACAATATACAATACAATACAATTTTATTTATGTAGCGCATTTTACAACAGCTGAAAAGCCTTCAAACCCAAAAACAATTATTTCACTGCTGTAAAAATGATTAAAATGACAATTATAACAATATAATATATTAAAGATTTAAAGTACATCATCCAAATGCATACAAAAGTTTGAACTTGTTTATCAAGCGCGGACATTAAAGCGGTCTCAGCATATCTTCCATCTTGCAGCATCCATTGACATGAGCCACTTTTCTTAGTTACCGGATCGTCATTGCTTAAAAATAGCACTTCATTGATCCCCTGGGAGCATATCAAGTGTTTTTGTAGCATAAGAAGCAACCTAGATTAAAAGATGTATCCCAAAAAAAAAAAAAAAAAAGGCATTTAGTTTATGAGCTTCCTAATGGAAGGTTGGCCGTAACATTGATAAGAGAAAAAGCTTTTACACGAGGTTTATCGTTCTGTGGCGTTCCATTAAAATAGATAGGCTGGAAAGGCTGCAATGCAAACACTTCCCTTGAAAATGTCAATTAAGTTCACTGCAATCAACGACACTGGATAGAAGAATATAAACGGAAATCTAAACTCTTATTGAAAGTAAAAACAACCTGTGAAAAATACAATCTACTCTGAATAGGAGATACAGTTCACATATTTGTAATTTCACACATATTAAAATAACCATAAAATAATATTTATTATTAAAATATACAGTAGTTTTGGCAATAGATTTTTTTTTAAGTTTTTAAATTTGATAGATTTCTTTTTTACACAAATTACTTTAAAATATCATTTCTATGTACAAGTGCTACAAGTGCTTGTGCGCTAGATTTTCCAGATTTTGTTCAATCAAAAATAAATATCGGTAATGTTGGGAGTCTTGAAACCGTGAGGATTTTATCCATGTTATGTGCACATTCTGGCACAAGATGTCACTCCACTCCCACTCCCACTCTCAACCCAAACACTTCACAACCTCCCAGGGCATCAAGTTTTTCTCTTTCATTAGACTCTACATTGATCATCACTGATTGGCCGAGTTTGAAATGATCTTCTTGGCACTGGTGTGTGCGCCGAAATGGAAAGACTTGGCAACGACGCATACCAAAAAGCAATTTAATAAGAACGTTTCCTCATGTGACTTGAAAAAGAGGGCAGTGATGTATATGCTGAGGCTGCTTGTTAGATTCGAAGGAGGAAGGAACCAGAGAGGATGGAGTGCTTTTGGTCTTGTCAGATAATCAATAATAGGACAGACTGAAGGAGAGAATGGATGGGTCGACGCTTTGCCCGATCCAAGTCTTTACTTCATAAAGTCAGTTGAAAAAAAAACAAACAAACTCAATGTTTTGCTCAGTTTCATGTGAAGTGAGACAAACACTACCGAGTTGGATACTCTTAGATGATAAACCTTTGCGTGTTGTTTGTGTAGCATGAGTCACATCGAGCCTCAACAAGCTAAAGTTCCACATGAAGTCCACACATAATGTTACACGGATAAAGCCGAAAAAAGTTTTAAAAATACAGAAAATTGCACTTGTATATGGTGAGGCTCCCCACAAGGAGGCTGCTGCTGGCCTGCACTTTGCTTTCTCAATTATAAATTGGCTTTATTAAAAGTGACACGAGCACAGAAAAATCCCACCTCAATTTCCTGTAAGCCATTTCTTTTTTTTTTTTAATAGGTCAGCCATTCGGAACCCAAGGATATTTTAAGATTAACATGAAAAGGAGAATGATTATGCTAAATTTAATATAATTTTTGTTGTGAAATGTATTGCATGCTAACAGCTGATTGATTTATAGACTAATGATTGAACTGATTAATTTTTCCCTCAAAACGTTCTGCGTCCAGATTCGAATCTCAGCCCGGGCATTCTTGTGTGAAGTTAGCATGTTTTCTCAGTTAGTGTCCACATTCCAAAAACATACATGTAAGGTTCATTGAAGATTCTTGATTGTCCCTGGGTGGGAATGGTTGTCTATTTTTATGTGCTCTGTGCTTTTTTCAACCCGCGTTCGAACTGGATGGGCTCCAGGTCACCCTCATGAGGACAACCGATACAAAAAGTGGTTGTACGGTTGGCCCCTAGTGGACAATCAAATCCTTCCAACTTTCTGTTCTACTATTAGGGCCATGGTTGGGCTGGCCATGAATTTCAGTCGATCCATTTGGATCATGGACACCTGGTGAAAAATCGCATATAGCATTTAATGTCAGATTTCACAACGTACCTTTATTTTGACTGGCATGCATCGGAAACATTCCATTCTTCATCATTCATTTTCTAATAATGTAAGCATGCATTGAAGTAAAAAAGTTAGCAGTAGTAGGTGATGACATAATGACCAGAGGAAAATGCGCGTTCCTTGTGGAGTTGCGTTCCAATAAGGATATGCAACAATGATCTGACGTCTTTCCACCAGCTCTTGTGTCAGTGGCAGCACGACAATGAACACCAAAGTTTGATTCTCACTGCAAGTTAACTGTGAATGTCACGTACACTACATGGCTGTGGGCTGTAGCATCATTTCGTAACTGTGCTTAGGGAAGACCACCGACCGGCGTTGTTATGCAACAAGCCGATGAATGTGAGTATGGGAAAAGTATTGGGAAACGGAGCCCGATGATTAGAAAATACAACATTACTTTTTATATCAGTGAGTCAAAGCAGAAATAGACTCGCTGGAGCCCAAGATAAATAATTTTATAGAAGGAACTGTAAGCAGACCTCCACAGGGGATGATTTCGACATGAATATCACAGATAATCGCTGCGAAATGTGCATTTGGAGATCGTTCACGTTTGTAAGTGATCCTCCCCACCTAACGACCAAAACATATCTGCGGCGCTCGGAATCGGTCTGCTTGAGCTCCATCAAATTCTCAAAGTTTGTGTCACCCCACCTGCGCCACAACTTAGACCTGCTCTCAGACCCCCAGAAGACCCAGCATGGTGCAGCCTAGTCTGCCAAATTCCCAAACACGCTGAACTTGCGTGCACCGGCACAAAAATCCATGCACGTGCGCTGTCTATGAAGATAAGGCTCATTATTTGTGTTAGAGCAAGCTACATAAAAAGATGTGGCAGCCCGGATATGGCCCGGTGACTTAAGAAGTCCCAGAACACTTTGACCCAACAAGCACAAGCGTCACCTCTGTCCAAAAATAAGCCGCATGCGTGTGCATGCGTGATGTCTGTGTGTGCATATTCGTGTGTGTTTTAAAAAAATAAATATCTTATAAATATCTTATAAATGTCTTGCAGCTGAATGCCAGGTTACATCAGTGCTGTTTATCCCAGCATGCTTTGGGACATTGGAGTGTTCTAAGCAGGCGCACGCAGCACAAGGCAAAAAGGCATCTAGTCAGTAGGCGGTTCTCTCTCACTCTCGCTCTTTCTCTCGATTAATCTCTCTTTCTCCCTGTGTTTCAATCTCTCTTTCTCTCACTCTCTTTTTCTCTGCACTCGACTTAAATTGGCTTTCGTCATCCTTATGGGCTCCACAGCTGGCTCTACTGTTGATTGGTTGGTGACTTTCGGCAGAGGGGAACTCACATACTCACAAAGTGGTGGGCATTCTGTCAGACCGGTGACGAATGTTGCGACATTCTTTAAAAATGTCAGATGAAAGTTGGTTCTCACTCGTCAGTGTAATCATCAGTGGACCATCATTGACAGTTCGAGAGCCCATCACTGACCGACAGCCCGTTTTGCTGATGATTTTTTTTGGGTGGACCGGGGTACGGACTGATGGACCAATGGACTCCTGGTAGACTAATTGACAAACTTAACCGACGGACTAATTGACAGACTGACGGAATGACAATTCCAATTTGGCTTGTCCAAAAAAAAAAAATTAAAAAGACTGACAAATAATGGGCGGGCAACACTGGCCGCTGACGGGTGACGAATGACGGACCACGCTAACACAGGCTCAAAATCAAAACCACTAACGTCTTGTAACACAAAAGTAACAAATGAACTGACCAAAATACTTTAATTTACTTCAACATACTAACACACACACACAAACTCCAACATTCTGACACACGCACACACAGACTATAACACTCTAACATGCATTAACATACTCTAACATACACACCCGCACAATACCTTAACGCACTCACACACGCGCACACACGCACCCCCACACACGCAGTCATGATGAGCTGATGATCCCAAATGGCCAAACCTTGTATTTTGGAACATACACAAGGAAGGAGGAGGGGTAAGGAGGAGAGACCCTCCGTTCTGCCCTCCGGACTCACCCTGCACGCACTACAAATAAGTTAAGAGCAATCCTGCAGCACAATCTCTCTCTCTCTCTCTCTCTCTCTTTTTCACCCACTCACTCTCTCTCTCTCTCTCTTTTCACCCCTTTTCTCTCTCTCTTTCATCTCTCTCTCTCTCTCTCTCTCTCTCTATCTCTCTCTCTCTCTCTCGCCTTCAACTTCCACGGCTCGAGTGGCCCATTTGCACTCCTGGTGGCAGCCGTGGAAGGGATCATGTAAGGCACCGCACAGATCCTCCAAAATCAAAAACAACAACACAAACCAGAATTTGAAGCGAGAGAGAGAGAGCAACTTTAGAGATGTGGATCTATTTGGGTGATTCGCCGCTCCCAATGCCACCGGCTCGCCCCGTCCTACGCTATCGACACCGGTACTATTGCGTCGCCGACGATTTGGATTAAGATCCCGCCCGGTGGAGGAGGAGGAAGGTGGTGTCCCGAACACTTGACGCCCGTGCTGTATGGATGCTGCATCCGTTCGGATCGCCCAGAAGAGCGCCAATGGGAATGTCGCTCCAAGATCTCATGCCATTCACTTTAAGTTGTTGGCCTCTCCTCTTCGCTCACTGCCTTCTCTCGCTGCTCCTACTCTCATGTCAGGTAACATGCAACACTTTGTTATCCCCCCCCCCCCCCCCCTCCCTGTGCTACACTACACAGAGGACGTTTAATTAGTCACACCTTCTCATCTATCCATTCTGTCTTATCACGATGCTCACAGTAATATTTGGAGTTATTTCTTGATGATGTGCTTATTTTGTACTGAGAGCTGTTTGCAACGTTTTATTTACTCGCATGATAGGTTGACTGCAAGTTTTACTCCATAATCGTACTCACTGTGTTTCTAATATTTTAGTTAATACAAAACATAAAGCACGCTCCACAGTACGATTCGGTGCAGTCCTCACCTAAGAATGGCACAATAATAAACATTGTTCAATATCCTGTAGTCGCAAAGACTGCCTGCATCTCTGCTAGGAAATCATATTAAGAACAGCTTTCAGTATGAATCAAAGGAGTTTGGGGCCAGTACATCTACGGCACGATAATGCAGACATTTTGTTTAATTTGTGTGGAATGAGAGCACTACAAAGGGATTGCCACGCTCGTTGCTAAAAAAAAAAAAAAGGTTGTCAAAATATTAAGAACATCCCTCAGTCCAGATGCGCACTACTCTAACCACACCTTAGTAATAGTTGAATTGGTACCAAGAATCAATTGTGTTGGCAAAACGTGTCACTCTTGCATTGCCTCTTTAATAGCCCAAATTTTAATAACATCTCTTAGCATCACACACACGCTCGCTGTAGTTCCTCTACTCGCACAAATAAACAGGTTATAAATTGATTACTTCCTATTAGCTTTGTAAAGGCTGTGCCATGTTGCTAAATGGAGTAGCCAAAATATTAGGAGCGCATTCACACGCTCAGACAAGTGCATTCCTACATCACTACAACACAATAACACTTATATACTGTCAAATTAAAATAATAAAAAAAAACACACACACACACAACTAAGCATTATCTCTGTAAATACTGCAAACGTAAATACTTCTGGATGTCTGAATTGGACGTCAGTATATTGTGCAGGTACGGCCAGAGAGAGTAGTTAATGCTTGCAGGTTGGTGGTGACACAGCTCATGGCACACAAATATCACCAGTGGGAACATTGAGTGTTTTTTCCCCGACACTATCCGACAATCTCAGCGGGATGTGTGCAGCAGGCATATGCTAGTGCTGAGTAGTGTAACCTGTGCCCCCCACGCTGCTGCCTACAGATACACGGTGAGCTGTTGCTCACACACACGCACTGTTAGCAGGGTTCACGTATAATGCGATCTGCTTGAGTTTGCAAGTCCACCCACTCGCACTCCTCGGGGCGGCCTGCTGCCCACTCTGTTGGTGGGTGGGTGGCTTCTTACAGGGATTGCAGCTGGAGATGTGCTACTATTCCGCGTGAGCCAGTCACAACAGCAGTGGGAGAGAATGCTGAGTACAATCAAGCACGTGTGTGGACAGCATTTCACTCATTTGTTTGTCTTCCTGATTCCAAACAAAGGGAGAACTCCAGAGGTCATGCTCGCAGACCGCAGCAGAGAAAGTTAGCCAACAGTGCCAGCTGGCGTGCCACTGTAGAAGATACCCTCCACTCCCCCCACCACCGCCTCCCCCTCCTCCCCCGCGGCTACTGGGCACCACAGGTAAGAACACGGGCATCCGTCTCACACTTCTGTGCTCTCTTTCCACAATAGTTTGTTACTCTCCTGAAATTTGAACACAGGTATGTGGACGTTCTACTCCTTACTTTGTCAAAACAGGCCGGTTCATTTTTTGACACACTGCTGATGACTACAGGATGGTAAAAAAAAAAAAAAAGAATTGTAACGTCAACCATGGTTGAGATCTTGATTGATTGATTGAGTGAACTCTTGAGAACCTAAAAGTTGGAAAAAAATGGGGACAATAGCAGCATGGAGGAACGTGAAACCGTGAGCATTAATAACACAACTATACAGAGAAGAACAATAGCCTTATTTAAGAAAATTGTTATCTGTTGTCTGCTCCGAAAATGATTTGTGTCTTGAGCTAGTTTAAAACAACTAGATCATATGGGAAGTCAAATTTTCTCCGTCAAATATGAAAAAAAAAAAGTAAAGCTTATTTGTTTAGTTGTTAGGATTTGCTAATTTTGCAAGTTTCGGTTCTTAATTCACAATGTTGGCAAAACAATGGAAGCTCTATTTGAAAACCTAAAAGCCTATTAGCCAACGCTAGCTAGCGCTTGAGTTAAAAAAAAGAAAAGAAAGAAAAGTAGTCTATGGTTTGACTGTAATAATTCCTTGTTAGTTTTGTACTTAAGTACATTTCAGAGTCTGAACTATTTCACTTTAACTTTTGTAAAGGAGTTAAATCAGTGTTTCCTTTTCATGAGAATCTGTACTTCTGCCCAAGTACAGAGTGACTACTTTAGCCACTGCAGCCTCTCTCGCAGATTTCCATGTGACGTGCTTCCTTTCGTGCAGAAATACACCATCCGTCCTCTCGAGTTTTTGCACATGTACGCTCGTGCATGTGATGGAGCCAGCAGGATGTTGACAGCAGAGTTAATTTATGCTGGGCCTGACCTTGGGGAGTACCCAGCTGCCTGTGAGATCCAAAGCCTGCTGGGCCGGCAAGCTCACTGGCTCAATGCGCGGGTTTCCCCTGGAGGACCCCCACCCTCTTCCCCCTGATTAAAACACAGACGACTTAATTAAATTAGCTATAATCCGATCAAGAGAAGAGGCTAATGAAGCAGCACACTTTTTGTTTTGAAGTTGAGCTGCCGGCGATAAGTGCGTGTTGTGTTCGGCGCCTGTTGCAGCAGATTTCTTTTTGTCTGGATTCCACTGATAGGCCGACATATTTCAACCGCTAGCACGGCGAAAGTGGATATGATTTGTGCATGGTCTCCAGCTCTGTTAATGAACAGTGCTCTGAAATATGGGCGACAGGCGTTGCTGATGATGCAGCCATTGTGAGCTATTACCGTGACTCTTTAGAATCACTCACCCTGAGCCCTTTACAAGAGGGGGGCGGGGGGAGTACTTCATCATCAGCAGACAGCACCGGAAAGGTTTTCATCAATCTGCTCCAATGATTTTTTTTTTTTTTGGCACACTGTTTGTGTTTATCCCCCTGACACACCAGTGGACTCCTCTTGAACGAGGCGTCTTAGTGCCCCTTCGTGATTGTAGTCAAGGTCACCGCAGAAACGCCGCCAGAAGCGTCTGACTGAAAGCGCAAGTCGGGCTGTGAATGCTCAGTTATTTTAAGGTGACTCGACTTTTTTTGGCCGGTGATTTTTATGTAAATAGTCAAAAATGCAAACTTTTGAAAATACCACATCATTCATCCTAATGCGGTTCTCAGATCTGTAAATCCGGCGCTAACTCACTTTGCTTATGTTTCCTCGGCAGGCGCATGAACTCTGAAATAGTGTGACATCATTGCAGCATGACTGCATGTAACTTTCCACTGACTACAACAAAAAGTCGAAACAGGACACATGACAGCAGGCTGAGATTATCCATATACGAGCAACACAAACCACCCATCGATTTTCTGAAGCAGTATTTCCCAGCCTTTATTGAGTCAAGAAATATGATTTGCAATACAATACAGCACCAAGCAAAAATCTATTCTAATTAGTCTGCCTGTCACTATTGCCTGATATTGATAGCTCAACATTTGTAGTGAATAAAAAAAATTCAATGAATTCAGTGAAATTGGAGGAATTGAGTGGCACGGTGGCCTCACAGTGCAGAAGTCGAGCGTTCGATTCCGGCTGCGGCCTTTCTGTCTGGAGTTTGCATGTTCTCCCCGTACCTGTTTGGGTTTTCTCCTGGTACTCCGCTTTCCTCCCACATTCCAAAGACATGCATGGTAGGTTGATTGAACGCTCTAAATTGTCCCTCGGTGTGACTGTGAGAGCGGATGGTTGTTCGTCTACGTGTGCCCTGCGATTGGCTGGCAACTAGTTCAGGGTGTACCCCGCCTACTGCCCAAAGACAGCTGGACCCTCATGAGGAGAAGCAGATCAGATCATAGGTGGATGGATGAATAATTTGTCATGGTACACCTGACGATCCCTCACAACACACTAAAGTGGACTGGCCCTTCGTACAGTATGGTGAGACCAAATGACCTGATGCAAGAGTCACGGTACAGCCTTGGACTGGTTGCCAGCCAATTGCAGACAAACACAAACTTCGAAAAGCCCTCTCTCCTTCACAAGCAATTAAATTCAACGTTTGCTGCTCATTGCACTCTTGTAGGAGTAACATCCTGTGATCGGTACACAAAAAAAATGGCGCTTAAAAAAGGGACATTATGGGTCAGATATCTCATTCGCAACCAGCTGAGCAAAAATAAAAAATGGATCTTTGACGTGTTTAGCCGTCAATGGTATTAAATGAGATATTTTAGGACATTTTACATTAGGAAATACTAAAAGTGAACTAGAATAGATCTGCCCCTACAGCTTAGCTTCATTCCCAGAACCAAAACAAGAGCAGTCTGAAATAAGATGACAACATTTTAAGTAGTGTTTATTTCAGGATCATAATTCATCATTCATGCACTATGTTCTCAAATTCGACCTTGAGCAGAAAGTGGAGGCAAACATTTTTGCTTCTGAAATTGAATTGTCTTTATTTGCAAGGCGTTGCCTAAAGAGAAATTTAGTTAATATTTTAATAGCTCTTTTGCATGTAAAAAGGCGCTATATAAAACTAAATTATTATTAGTAGCACTATTAGTTGTCGTACTTGTCAGGCGTGTCGGAATGTCGGAGTCCCCCCTCACTTTTTCAACACGCCGTCACCATTGCGACTATTTGCGGGCCCTGTGAAGTGTTAATTTTTCTATATGCTGGGCAGGCGGGTGCGTTATTTTTATACATTACAGACCAATATCAAGTGTTTAAAATGGTTTGCTTACATTGATGAATAATTTTAATGGCCTAACAAGCGTGTTTTTTTTTTTTTTGCTTATAAGTAATAAAACAACATACCATTTGTACTATCACAAATCACATTGTCCGTTTTGTGCACCAAAGCAATGCAAATTTCATTCTAACAAGGATAAAAAAACTGAAAAAAAAAACAGAAACTCATTAATGGATAGACCACAAATACTTCTCCTAACTCTAAAAATATAAAAATGTACGCCTTTTCCCAACTTCCTCAGTACTCATTGTCAGTCAAAGTCACACCACAGTAAAAAAATAAAATTTATGATTTAATGGCCTTCTTGCATCTTCCAACAGTTTCAGTCATTTCTGCAAATTTATTCTGTCTGTAAAAGAGTTTCACGGTTCATGAAGGACGTGGTTTATGACATTTCAAGGTTCTGAAATGGAGAGAAGTGTAAGAATCAAGAAGGGACACTCACATACTGTCATATTATTCATATTTTTTTTTTATTTGATTAAACTTCATGGTCTAGAATTGTTTTTCATACACACATTTACTGTGAATGTGACTTTACAACTGCATCAGCGGCTGTTAGTGTGTGTACTTAGTCCATATTTAGGTTTCTGTACGCCGCTGCCATCGGAACGGAACCCTAAACCAAGGAACCATTCGACATGACTTTGCTAAAAGAAAACAAAAAGCATTTTCTCATTTTTACTCGGCTGGTGTCATGTCATATACCGCATGCTTCAAGCCTTGACACGCATTTCCGTGCTGTGCGAAAATTCAAGTGAGCCCATTTAGTTCGTTTTAACTCCTTTACGAGACTGTTTAAAACGGGAGGATACCTCATGAATGATTCATGTAATGGAAGCTCACTTTAATCGTTATAACTGCATAATTATCATCCCATTCGTTCATCCAGGGCCTGAAGTTTTGTTCCAAAGTGTAATCTTTAGAAGGCAATTAACATGCATGGATAAAAATACAGTCTCCCCCCCAAAAATCCTTCTCCTTCAAAGGAATGGGATGGGTTAAGCAGGAATATTACCTTAAACTAGAACCAGCAGCATAGCTAGGGCGGGGGTGACAAAATGCTGAATTGACAAATGCAACGTTGACTGACGGGAGCGTTTCAATTTGGAGCGGCTTACTGTATAACAATGAACATAAAACACGATACAATACAACTTTATTTGTATAGCGCATTTCATAACAGTCGCAGCTGTAACAAAGCGCTCTATACAAAGTAGCAATAATTTAATATCAAAGACAGCAAAAGCAGTAAGTTAAAATACAAATTTTACACATTTACAATAGACACCAGAAAACAACGGATCAGTCAACTGTCGCAAGTAAT
Organism: Idiotropiscis lumnitzeri; assembly: GCF_059441095.1. Classification (NCBI taxonomy): domain Eukaryota; kingdom Metazoa; phylum Chordata; class Actinopteri; order Syngnathiformes; family Syngnathidae; genus Idiotropiscis; species Idiotropiscis lumnitzeri. Next base: position 13,214,015 of record NC_142391.1, on the reverse strand, counting down.
AAAAATAGATAGATAGATCGATAGGTAGATAGATAGATCGATAGATGGATGCACTACATTCTCCAAGTTGCTGATGCGGACAAGTGAGTGAGTCTTCCTGCCCACGACTAATGGGTGGTGTAAGAGGTGGTTTATGGAAAGCAATCATTGACTGTTAAATAGAAGAACAGGAGTTGAGTCAAGAGTCTTCTCGGCTTTTGCTTGAAGTCATGTTGACGTGTTCCTGCTTTTCCTTTCTCCAGTGGCAGAACCGATGGTGCCCTTGGTGAGACCCTGGTGGACAGATATGGACTTTATAGTGCTGGGAACAGTGGGCTGTGCCTCAGCGCTCTTCCTTCTCTCTGCCATCATCATTTGCTACAAGGCCATCAAGAGGTCGGTTGTTCTTAAAAATGTCATGCTTTGATGTTCAAATGAAGTAGAGCACAGACTTCTGCCATAATTGAGCAAAGGGAATAAAAAAAAATAATAATCACAATTACGGCACAATGTGTCAAGCAGACAATGAATGTTGAGTATTCCATAACCTAAAATGTGTTACACTGAGATTAAATGATTCCATTTTGAAAATGGACACAAAAAAAACACAGGAAAATATTTGTAAAGTGGAAATAAATGTTCTCTAAATTTGACACACCACAGTGTGTGGTTGGTTGGTTTCAAAATTGTGGACAATCAAGCCCTTGTCTCCGCTCTCAGACAGTGTGTGCGCTAATACTTGCTCCACTCAGCTGTCAACTGTCGTTTGAAACCAAATTTGAATTAGAAATCCCTTTCTAATTCAAATGGATGCTACTTTGTCGAGCATCATTTTTATGCCTATAAAACCAAAACCGTGAAAATATAGCCTCTTAAAGCCTCCTGTGGTTTGATAAATGTACCAATGCTCTTCCATGCTGTGACAACGAGGCGCTCCAAAATGACCAAACCAGCCAAAAGTCCTGGCCCACACACTGGCTGTTATGTCTGACAGGTTTTTTTTTTCCGTCATGCACTCTGTATGGCGAGGCACTCCAATGTGACAACGCTAGCTGACTATCTGAGGGAAGATACATTTTCCGGACAGAGCCATAGCTAACCACGTTGCAATTGTGACGAACAACCACTGTTCAATTTCTTAAATAGTGGTGGAAGGGGACGTTCTTGCTCAAGCTGAAGTGCTTCACTGTGCGTCTTTTTAGCCATGCCAAAAAACGTCAAAAACACTTGGCGCTCTACAATTGAGGATGACATAGTTCTCAGTTTTCGCACATTTTCAGCAATTTTCTTCAAACTTTTCGAATGTATTTCAAAAGATATCTCAGAATTCCCTTCACAATGTCTTTCATGAGCGCACGGTTTGTCTGCATATATCATACACATAAGATGTCTCATTGCAACTGATGAATTATGGAATATGGGAATTATAAAGGAGATGTTATGATTAGAGAAACCAGATGCTATTTTTAGCTCTCTGTGGCGGGGTAATGGTCAATTCTTGCATGTGTTTCCCGAGGCATCCAGTGTGAATGTACAAAGGATGCATTAATGTTGTGTGAGCTCATCAGGTGTGCCGCACGGGCGAGCGAGGGGAGGGGGATGGAGGTGTTGGATAATCCTCAATTATACAATTAATAGCTTGTCAAGTTCTAATTTCCTATGACACAGAGATTATTCTGTTGAGAGTAACTAGGGCGTTGAAATAGGAGTTGAGAACAATCAGATTGTACCATTTGATTACAACGAGTCAAAACTTTGCATCTTGCTAAAGATAGTGAGGACAAATGGCTCCATACTCACCCTGTGTGGGCCTCACAGAGGTGAAATCACAGATTGGGTTGAAAACGTCTCAGAGGGAAAGTGATGATTTCCAGACTGCCTGATTATGCGATAGCCTCCCCTACACTCTTCTTTTTTATTTGCACAAGTGCATCTCACAGTGGCGGAGAGGAATCCCACGTGGTTGCTGGTGCGACGGGAAATGTTTCCCCCTGTTTGGCTTATTAGAGGAAAGGCTGCGTGAAGTTTTGGCCCGCGGCGAAAGCCAGACCCATTTTTGTGTGCCATTCAGTGTCACACATGCGCTCTGAATTATACGGTTATGTCTGCAGACATTTAATAAAGACATACACACACCAACTCCCATTGCATGTGAGCAACCATCCATAAGCATCTGGACATATTTACACACCCGTGCGATAGTAACTCCAAATGTGTATGCTAAATCACGCAGTTGTTTTATTTGTTCGTGATGAATCGGTATTGTTCTACGTTATATTTATTGAACTATGTTAAGCCTCCCTCAGCAGAACTCAATTTCTCCTTTCTCCAAACAACAAATAGGCAAAGTCGGGCAGCGGAAGTAATGGCTGGGTGGCTCAGGAATTCATTATGGCAATTCTCCAGCACCCCCCCCCACCCCTGTGTAGCCAAGGGGCACCTTTTTATTTTTTTAATGCAAAAGTGGCAGGAAAGTGTTGTTGCAATACAGGCTCCTTCCCCAAACGCAAGTCATTATTTATGAATTAATTTGCGCAGTCATTCAGTCGCAGGCCACATCTTTTATACATGCAAGCGAGTCATGTCCTGAAGCCCTCCTGGGCGCCAGACTGCATGCAGACTTCAGTGCAATGCCACTTCAAACCAGGTCCAGTCAGAGCTCATTAGGCATTCATTTGTCAGTGACAAGCAATCTAAGGATAAATTGACTTCCTTTAGGATTTGTCACGGCTCTCCTAATCATTTAAAAGACTAGGGAGAATAAATGATGATGAAAAGGAACGATAACATGTTCCATGGCGAGGATAGCCAACAAAGTCGTTAAGATACTTTGTTTTGGATTGTACAGTCAAAGAGGTTTCAGATGTAGCTAAGCTAAGTGTTAGCTTCTCTTTTAACTACATTGTGGTTGCAAAAGCTGGTCATTTTTATTGTGGTGAATCAAATTTCATTTTGCGTCATGTCACAATAACGACATCTTCAATTTGGCAGTTTTTCTTTTCTTGCTGCTTGATGAATTTGTCGTGACATTAAAAATGGTGAAACAATCTCAGCTGGACAATCAGCAGACTGTTTTGCATCTGGTGGCTCCTACCTCTAAAACAAACCACGTGAAAGATTTACACCGAAATAATTTACATAAAATTCACTTTGAAACAAGTTTTCAAAAATATTCAACAACTTGCCTCGTCCATATTCAGTTTAAACAATGCTCTTGAGTCCTTTTAGTCACTACCAATTCGAGCGAAAAACCATATCCAGTTCTTATAGAATTCTTGCAGGCCGTCAATGCCAAATAAAATCATCTGGATGAGGGCCAGGGCCAGAGCGCCGCAGACAGCCGAGGAGGTGAGGAACTGGATCCTCGGGCCACAAACCTGCTGGCCTTTTCTTATTTTTTATCATCTTTGTCTGCCACTCATCTGTCACAAGCAAAGGGCCCGGCAGGGAAACAAAAATGAAGAAAAACCACTTCCCCACTATTCTATTCTTTCGAGAGGGCTCAGCAGCAGCAGCAGCAGGGAAGCTGGTGTGTGCAAGCGTAAAGAAGAGGATCAGACACATGCTTGCCTCTCAGTGTTGCCGTGGCATCCCAAGCAAAAAGACATGAAGCTGCTCTCCCTCCCGGCTGTCTGCCAACCCAGAAAGCCAAAATAAACAAAGCTCAGCCCGACGTGCTAATGGAGCGAGATGCTTTTCCTAATCACTTAGCGCTCCGGGAGGCTTGTCTAAAAGCGGATATTACTCCGCAGCTGCTCCCGACCGATTCAAGGGCAATGCAGTACATCCAAGAAACTTGTTAAATGTTAAGCAAAAGGCTTCTAATGTAATATTTCATCATTTAGCCTCTCTCTTTTTTTTTTTTAACTCACAATTCACGACAGATACATGCACAGCGCTCTGTAGTGTTGTGAACCACCGGATGTTACTCCGATTTCCAGATGGTAATTGTAATTCACATGTCCTAATTTCACTACGACCCGTAGCCTAAACTTCAAACGGGACTGTGCGATGTGTATTGCACAGCTTTCCTATGAAAAATTCATCTAACATGTGAGGTGCTGTGTTGCCACCTGCCACGTGTCAACAGCTTGGCATCCATATTGAAAGCGTGCGTACAGGTCCAATGGAGCTCCAAGAATGTTCGGTCCTGTCCCGTGGCCTCATCCAACATGGACGATGGTTGTTACGTTTGCACCTTGCAATATTTGCATCTCACTAAATTGGAATATTGTGGAAAACTATATTTTTTTTTTTGTTCAATTTAAATAGAGATTCATATCGAAATTCATTCAACACAATGGGGAAAAAAATATCAATACTGGAGGAACGCCGGCTACACTCCTTGTGTAGAGGTATAGGCTGCTGTCTTTTGTGTCGATAGCACAGGTTTGATTCCCAGCTTGGAGCCTGCTGTTGGTCCCAATCCCAGAAAAAAAGTGGGTTGGTTGCATCAGGTGGGGCATCTGCTGTAAAAACTGTGACAAACAAACATGTGACTTGCTCTGGCAAACCCTCAAGGGACAGTTGCAACCACTTCAGAAGGCCAATTTCCACTTAATTCCTATTTAAAAACTATTTCTGACTGTTTCTTGTTCGTTATTTTAATAGGGGGTTCGCTTTAGCTGTGAGCAGTAATCATCAAAATTATATAAAAATAAATACATCATACATACATTACAATTTACAGTAAGTATGTAGAATGTCTATATAATACATGACTTTCACTTTTTGAATTCAACTAATGAAATTAAATTTTCTACGATATTCAAATTAATTGAAGGAGTAAAATCTAAAGTATTGAGTCTTATGTGGGAAATGGGAGAATCCCCAAAGTGTCTGTTTGGTCCCCTTGAGACAGGCATCAGTACACGGCAGCTCGCATAGCGGCAGTCACATGGGCTGATTTTCACCCACACAACACATTGTGCTTCCGCCTCCGGGCTGGACTATTACATCTCTTAGGCTTTCCCAGAGTCCTTCGGGGACATGCCGAGTAGCGTCTGTCCCCAAGAAAACATACGCCATGACTCATTCTTAGCCAAAAGCAACAACAACAACAACTTCAAACTCTTTTTAGTGGAGTGTAGTGCTCATGTTCACAACATTTGGATATCTGGTAATTAACAACTTGTAAGCCTCAAGTAATATTAAGTGATAGTCATTGACGGGTCACCCAGAAATGGACAGGACATTAGGGAAACTCCCGAAATTCCTGATGGCCACCACTCATCACAGTGCAAGAAAATCATCCATGAAACCGTTAGCGAAAAAGCCGGTATAGTCTTGCGAGGGTGCACAATGTGCTTTTCCCTCATAAAATCAACATTTAAAATAAAGGTCGGTAAAAACGACACAGTGAGATGAAAAATAAAAAAATAATTCATGCTCCCAGAATTGGTTATATTTAGCTGCATTAATAATTTGATTCATAAATACACCATAAAATAAACAAAACACTTTGATATCATTCCAAACTTACAAATAATTTGATTTAAAAAAACAAACTTCCTCCTTGACTTCTGCAAACAAACTAAGCTAAACTTAGCTCACTCCAACAAAGATCTTTCATGTGAGATCCCTTTAGCAATAATTCAACAATTCCAAATTACTACTTTCCTATTAAATAAGGTTTTGCCACCAACTATCTTAGGGTATTACCGAAAGACCCCCAAAATATGTGAATAGATGCGTTTTTCAGCAAATAGTTGAAGATAGGCTCTACAGAAAAAAATTCAAATAGGTTAATCTGCCATTAGTGTATAAGAGAGACATTAATAACATGCAAACGTTTATATCACAACAAGTAATTACAAGCCACAAGTCTACTGTTTACATTATAAAAGCATTGCATTTATATTTTATAACCAAATTAGCATAAAATCCTCAGGGATTCTGAGTTTACACAAATATATTAGAAATAAAATATTGCGGGAAAAACCACCTGGATTGTCCCCAAAATGTGAACAGGTCCATTCCACACTTGTTAAGTGTTCTCAAATGAAAGTACCGCACTCTCTTGGACTAGATAGCCGAGCAGGAATCCTGAGGAGTTGTGTCGTGTGTGAGTGGCGGAGGCTGTGACAGCCCAGACAGCACCAAGTGACATAACGGTTTAGCAGGTGTGACAAAATCACATTTGAAAACGGGGGCAAACTGGAAACGAGGGCTGACGAATCAACTTGACAGCGGGAGAGCGTTCAAACAGAGTGAGACTGTGCAGAGGAAAAGTCTTGGCAAAGCAACACAGAAATGATGGACTAAACTAACCTTAGAGGACAACATGGCAAGCGATTGAAATAAAACCAAATGAGGATTTTCTTCCCTAAATATGTTGTCTTTTGTGTGTGTGATTGTTTATTAAATTAGATTACTTCATTGTCATCGTACAACATATACATTTTACAGCAGCAGACACAATAAATAAACAAGTAAAAGAAAAAAGTAGAATAAATGAATGCATGCCTCTTGATCATTTCATAATTATTGCAGCTCAGATTTTTTATTATTATTTATTAATCTATTTTTATACATTTCTAAAAAAAATTATGGTGTATTGTGTGTAATGTATGTGTATAAATCTGAGCTATAGAAGTAGTGCTGTCATCCATAAAAGTGGGCATTTTTGTTGTTAGTTCCTCTTTGGATTCTTCAACCGCTGAAGAATTCTCCCTTCTATTGATTCATTATACTTGATTATATTTTACATTCTGAGCCTCACCAGCCATAAAACTCACCATACATCACTTGGGTTCGGATCTGGCCCCTTCCTGTGTGGAGTTTGTATGTTCTCGCCTGACAACCTGGGTGCTCATGCAAGCAACGTGGACTTTGTCTGAAAGCACCATGCACAACAACTTCAGTCTTTGTAGTGGGGGCGATGGTGTTTTTTTATTTTATTTTATTTATTTTTATCTATGCCGGTCATGAAACCCATAGAAATAATGAAACTTCTCCATACGTGCACTCAGTCATGAGCATAGAACTCTGGTGAAATTCATTTTATTCTATTTATAAAATACACATGCTCCCAACCCAAAGTAACTGATGATTCATTGGAGAGGATCAATATAACTTTAAGATCCACTATCCAAGTTAATTTCACATTTAAAGTATGACATATTTTCAAAATAAACTCATATGAAAAACCCACAATCCTAAAATTAGGGTCACCCTCAGACTTCACAGAATCACACCTGCTTGGTGTTTGCACACAAAATTCCAGGTCACGTATGGTGCGTGTGTCAGAAATGTAGATGCAAGCCAGGCGAGTAAAAAAAAAATGACTGAAGCGTGAATAGGAGAATATGCTTTCTATTAAGGAAATGCGGTATAGAGGACGGATGGATGGATGGATATGGGGATAGATGTCATTACGTGCGAGGTGTGCTGTGTTGGTCATCTTGAGTGCACCGCATTGAAAAAAATGCTAAAATAAAAGGAAAACTATACATTGATGTACATTCTGGAGCAGGGGAATCATAACCATGGTGACGTGAGGACTGAAAAGAAAAAAGTCACATTAACATGGTGACTCAGGAAGAGAAACGAAGATGAATTTGTTTAACAAAAAAACATTTTTATGTTTGTTAGTTTGCAGGTTATTTCATGGTTGATGGAGACAGCGAGACTGTACATTTTTTATTCTATCATAGCGACAACAAAATCCCGCTTATCCTCATTGTGGTTTCTGTTCGAGCCGACCCCAGCTGAATTTTGGCAATAGTCAATCGAAAGGCAACAAACTGTGTAAAGCCTGGCAAGCACTAAAAGTCACATTGAGCACACTTGAGCAGAGATTCAAACCCAGAACCTCTTCATTGCAATCCAGGCATACTCTAACCAGTGCAAATTCCATTAACACTATTTAGTTTTTTCCCAACATACAATATTATTTTCTTTATCATATGGCCCTATAGCCTATATAAACCACAATTTTTAAATAATAATAATATTTATTATTATTATTATCATTAGCGTCATTATTATTGTTAATAATAATATTGTTAAACCTCGTCTCTCGCATTCTGATGAGGACAATGCTGCCTGAGATGCTCACTGAGCTGATGTCTTATGAAAAGTTTTTTATTTTTTACTTTTACGATATGCCTTATTTTTTCTACATTTTTTTCTGCTTTGGATACAAGGTAATATACAGTATACTGTATATAAATACAGGCAGATATGCTCAGCACTATTCCAATTAGTTATGTACATAGTTCTTTTTTTTTTTTAGGCCTAATCTTGCTAGCTAACAAAATGACTAAAAACAATTCCAAGTCACACATATTCTCGCACCGCCAAGTCGCAGTCAATCTTAAGTGATAATCGGGTGCACTCCGGGTCTGGACCAGTCTGCGAAGGAGCGGTCAAAATTGGAGCGACCAGTCGTTGCTTTTGAAAGACAAGATGTCGCTCAAGGCTCCTCTGCGTTGGAGTGGACATTGTACGCTGCGGAGCGGGACAATGACTGTACCAACTGTATTCACATGTGTCTCTTGAGTTACATAAGCCAGGCCATCTGAGGGGGGTCGCTCCACAAGGCACAGTACACTGGACAAATATAATATAAGCACAAAGGCATACAAGAGTGCATGAAAGGAGCGTCATTGAATAATACTAGCCTCCAATTCGTCCCGTCTTTAGTTTTGCACCAGGAGGTACTTTCACGTATAGATGGATGTTGTTCCCAGCTTGTTTCGACAGCCACACACGTACTCATTACTTAGAGTAGAGATTGCATCTGTAACAGTCGCAGGAGGTAATTGCCTTATCGCCTGCGTCGCAATGCATCTTTCCCTTACTGCAAATGTGACCTTTGAACACAGGCCTTATTAGAAAGGATCGACGAGACCGAGGAAATCAAATCAGCGTCTCAAATAACTCAAAAATCCCTTTTTTTTTTAATGGCGTGGCCTTTAGTTGACATGGAGCGCAAAGTGGAATGGTGACCATTGATAACGGTGGCAGCACTCCATTTCCTCTCTGGAGTTATCTTCACTTCCGCTACCTCGATAACGTAATGAGACAGTGCAGTCCTTTTACAATTTACTGTACAAAATACAATGAACCCCTGCAGATTCTTGGATCGGAATTTGCAAATTGACCTAATTGCTGATTGCTTTTGGGAAACTATCACCAGTTATTCTGTGAAAAACTCACTTAGTTGCTGTTTTTTTTATATATAGTGTACAGTTGTAGTAGTAGCAACTATATAGTTCAATAGAAAAAAGTGCTTTGCCACTATCTTCTGGCTGACAGAGTTGAGGGGTTTTGTCCTGTGTTGAGGTGGAATGACCAAGTGGAGGGAAGCAGGAGGAATGTCAGAAAATTATTTATTTTCCCCAAAACAAAAAGTTAAACAAGAAATGTTGAATAATACTAAAAAGAATTAGTAAAATACTAAATTAGCAAAGTCCACTCAAAAAATATAAATAAATAAAAAAAACAAGAATCAAAGTTACAAACAGAGCGAGCTGGGCATTTGACCCTTTTTTGACGGTCAGTCCCGCGCCCACCGGCCGCTATCTCTGTTCCAATCCTGCCTAGACGCTCCAGCCTTATTCATAAAAATTGTCATTCCTCAAACCCTTTTTTTAAATTTGTAACCCACTCCACCCTAAAAATGGGCGTTCAGCCGAGTCGGAGGGTCGAACCATTCTGCCCTCGGGACAGACTGCCCAGCTCTGGTAAACAAACAAACACAGGGAAAGGACACAGCACAACTGAGAACATGACTCAGTGACAAAAACATTGAACCGCCAATGACAGAAAGAAACCAGGGAACTAAATAAAAGCTAGATGATGAGAAAAACAAGGCACACACGGACAAGAAAGGTGTGGCTATGGAAGCTGATTGGTAGACAAAGGACCGGGGCTGTCAAGAACACTAATAAAACCCTAATGAGAAAGAAAAGACCTGAAAAAAGGAAAACATTACAAATCAAAATCTAATCCAAACAAAGTCATGTCCTCACTGTTTGTTTTTTTTGTTTTTGTCAGGAAACCGCCACGTAAGGAAGAGAACGGGACAAGTCGCGGGGAATACGCCATGAGCATCCGCACCAAGAAGGCCATGGGTACAAACAACACTGTGGTATAGACTTGTCTCCAGCTCGGAGCAGGAAGTGACAGCATTCATCATCTTTCAGCCCCCCTTCCTCAGTGAGCCCTTCTCACCCAGAATGCAACAGGATTGCAGGAAACCCCTCCTCTTCTGCTTGGTCCGAAGACACCAGTGAGCTGAAGAAAAGGTGGAAGCAAATGCCATGAAGGCAAGCGAGGATGAAAGGCCCCACCCCGCCGCCGCAACCCCCACCCCCCCACCCCTGATGTGTGTTGTTGAAAAGCATCCCAGCAGGCCGAGCACTTGCTCTTAGTAAGAGCAAGTGTTGCTGACAGGCTGCTGACTGTTGGCCAGTCTGCCGCACATCCAGACCTCACGCGTGCAATAGAAGCGCAGACAATAGAGCGGCCCGCGGCGCCATCACACACAATAAATAACATGCATGCACTTTTTTTTTTTTACAGAGAATGCAAGTTTTTTTTTTTAAGAATATATCCTCCATTTTTTGGGGTTCTGCATTTTGGAGACAAATGCCTTGCAGGGGCACGAGCTGACTGTCCTTCCTGGCTCTGAGGCGTGCATTCATGACTATGCAATTTAAAGAAATCCATATTTTGAAAAAAGACAAAAAGAGGAGACAACATCAAGACGTTCTCAAGACTCAGTGTAATATACTTTAGTCATTCATCTATTTATTTTCTCTATTTATTTTTCTACCAAAAAGACACTGTACAGCCCTCAGCATTTTGTTTTGGGATTTTGAATTATTTCTACACAAGTTCATTTAGGCACAGAATGCCGTTGACGGTGTTGCGGAGACACCGATGCGGAAAACGGCATCGCTTGTTCGTCTCTGAGTGTTTGTTGAGATTTTGTCTTTTTGTCGATGTCGCGGTGTGCTTCAGTGAATGTGAGTTCTTTCCTTACTGCATCACACGCTCGCCCACTTTTGATTTTGTAAAAGTTAACTCAGTACACATTCCTCCTTACAAGGACAGTGGAGCCTCTAAGGTCCAACGCAATCCATTCTGAGACACAAGTTGACCTCGGTATAGCTTTTCTCATAGAAAATGATCAAAAATAGAAACTTACTGTCAGAGTCAAACTGTTCCCGTCATAACGTCTTCACTGGCTTGTTTCACGTAACACTTCAAAATTCTTAATTAATTGTCAAAAAAGTGTACAAAATGTTCATATTAAAAATGAAAAACAAAATACAGTCCCTTGATTAATTATCTATAAAATTCACCATTTATTAACCTTTCTAATATTATGGCAGAACTCCAGCTTTGATGTCATGTTTATTGAATAAGAGCATGATCTTGCCCACGGGTGCTGTGCCATAAAGGATGCGGCAGCCACAGCTGACGTCTTAAATTTCCCCTCTGGGGTTTGATAAAGGATGATCTCATCTCATGTTGATCTTCCTCAGACAACAAACGAGTTGGTGGTGAATCATCAGCGCCTTTGCTGGTAACACCCATGTAGTGCACTTCATTTTTGCTTGATTTGCTTCAAGTCAATGCAGCGTCACAAAATCACCAAGGTTCAGCATTTTTTTTAAACTCGGGCCATAATCAAGGGAAAGAGAACTATGAACACTTCCAAATAACAGTCACTTTCAACAATAATGTAATCAAAATAATAATAACGTCATTAAATTGCTTACTGACTCTCATGTAACATGAGTTTGAATATGTCAGCCTATAAACCAGAGGTTGGTGAATATTTTTGAAACTGAGAGCTAATAATTGACTACTTATAGGTGCGAGGCTTTCCATGATAGATAAATCAATTCACTATGAATTGACTTTTAACTTTAGAGGTTCCACTGGAGCAGAAGTGTTGTGTGTGTGTGTGGATTCGGCAATCTTCATGTTTCTAAGTGTGTCACCAAGGACTCGTCACCCATCACCATAGAAACCTGGGGGCTGACCTTGTCACTGGTGAGAGACAGGACGCTCCGCCAATAGTCAGAGATCAGGTTGCAGCCGCGCGTGTGTATGAGTGTGTGCATGTGTGTGCTGTCACAACAAGCATCCTCTACATCCCCTCTGGAAGAACACAACTGAGCTGGACTGGAGCAGCACCTCAACGCTGCTCTGGCGTTTCATTTTAGTTCAATGTGTGTGTGGGGGTGCGTGTGTGTGTGTTTGTGTGCTGTCAAGGTTGCCAGTTGAGTATAGTTCTTGGCTAATCTGTTGAAAACAAGAAGCTTGCATTTAGACCTGCACACATAGGAGCCAACAAGCACCCCTCTACCATGTACCTAACTGTATGCGAGAGACGTGACGGATGCATGAATGTAAATATCGCTATTTAAAAATCTGCCTTCTGGACTGTTAATTCATGCACAGGAACATGTGTTTATACATACGTCAAAGGAAAAGAACGTGCTACCATTTAGAGTTGTTAATGTTGTCATGTTGATGGAACAAGAAAAAAGAAGATAGTCCTAGTAGTGTCAAAAAGGTATTTATGACCCTATGATTTATGACCCCTATGATTTATGACCCCCCCAATAAAAGTGTTTATGACCCCAATAAAAGGTGTTTATGACCCCAATAAAAGGTGTTAATGACCCCAATAAAAGGTGTTAATGACCCCATGATTTATGACCCCTATGATTTACAACGTCCGGGTAACGTCATGGCCTTTCCCAAGGCCAGGTGCGTCATAACACCGCCCATTTCCTGGTATGTCATAACCCCTCCCATTTCCTGTCACTTCATGTACGGTTGCCATCTTGGTTTGTAGTTCTCAGCATCCGCCATGTTGTTTTGTAGTCATCTGTGGTCGTCATGTTGGATTGTAGTCCATGTTGATAAGAAATAGCATCCGGCTAGGTTAGATATAGCATGTAGCTATGCTAAGATATAGCCCCTAGGCTAAGATTTAGCATCCAGCTAGGCTAAGATATAGCACAGAGTTTAAGATTTAGCATACAGCTAGGCTAAGATATAGCACCGAGTTTAAGATATTGCATCCAGCTGGGTTAAGAAATAGCATGCAGCTAGGTTAAGACCTTAGTACCGACATTTGCAAATCATTAATGCATTGTTATTACTTTTCAATGGGGGTCTGAAATAATCATATCTCATATAATCGTTGAACCAATAAATTCTGACGGGTTATTAAACAAACCATATAAAAACAGAAGGAAAGAAAACATACTTACCTTTGTGAAACGTGTCTATATTTGGACATCCGGGTGGCAAAGCATCCCCTTCCTTTGCTGAAACAAGTCTAGACATGTTACCAACCACACGGCAAAGAATTCCTTTGTAGAAACAGGCCTCGGCATGTTACCAACAATACAAGCCAGGACATGTACCCCTTGGGCCTCCTATATTTGGGCAGCCGGACTACGTCATTTAACCCTCCCCCTGTCTCAAACCAGTATAAGTAAAGCCCAAACCAAGCTCCAGACAGACAAGCCAATTTTTTCCAGCTGAAGAGCCATACCTACACCTCATGAAAATGAAGATGCTCAGAACAAGACGCCTCCTGGCCCTGAACACCAACACCCCGAGAAGGGTGTCACCCATCAGGGTACCTGAACGGATCAAAAACAACATTGCAGAACTCTCTTCAGGTAAACGATGCAACTATTTATGAGTTATATTTCTATAAATCTATATAATATTTAATAAAAGTATCTTTGTATTGCAGATAGCGGTATGGACGAACCTACATTTGACCATGATCAGACTACGGTTGAAAAAGTTGTCGATGTAGAGACCGTTACAACTTCAGACAGGAGCCGTGCTGACACCCCTACAAATGTAGGCAAGGACCGGGTCCATCACGCGCGAACCAGGCAATGCCAACGTACTCTACATGGTTTGACGTCCCGGCAACCTTACCTACTACCGTCCCATCCTCGTACAACACCAGCGAGCAGTCATATCGAGGATGGATCCGTCCTGATACCTCGCCTTCGACCCCTCCGATGACCCCCATATCATCTGCTGAATCTTCACAAAACGATGAGGTACAACGACCCAGTTGGTCCGATCAAGAACTATCAAACATCGAGTATGACTCCTCTAAGGTTCATACTCTGACCGAACCAAACCCTAGCCCTGCATCTATTCCCGAGGGTGCTGTACAACATATGTCATGGGATGATCCTCCTAAGGGATGGGTTGATATGGATGTTGTAATAGTCGTTAAAGCGGCGATTCTTTATATTCTCAATCGCTTTTTGCTAAGGTATCAGAAAAGACAGGGTTGTTTGCATAACTATGTTCATCTTGGGGGTCATTTTTATATAAGAATGCATTATGATCGTATAATACCGATCCTTTGCAACAAACAGTTTTTGCCTTGTATTCACTACCTGTTGGAATTGTGTTCTGTAAAAGCGGATAAAGAAACGGTCAAACGCGTTGCTGAGATCTTACTGGTGGAGTTAGCGCTCGTACAGAATTTACCGGCCCAACTTGCAGAAGATGAGAACTTCCTCCTGATGATAAACCGTGATCAGCGTGATAGTTTTGAAGAATATATTATCCAGAATATTAACTTTGAATAAAAAATGGGTAATGTGTTGAGAAAGTTAACGTTTTTTGGCTACAGAAGCCATGGATGGGTAGATATAATAAATAGAACAATTACATATAATCCTGATGTTGATGATAAAGACCCTCTCACTGAAAATTTTTTATTGTTTATGCAAAAAGTACGTGTCATGTCTTTGACGCTTTTTCAAACGCCTTGGGAATCTTTTGTGCAACACGTCATAGCTGTGAGTCGGTCGGGTTTTTCAGGGACGTTTCAAAATGTTTTGGAAAATTGGGAAAATTAGATAAATGTGGGTCATGTACTCACCATACTTACGCTGTTTAACGATGTGATGAGATACCGTCTCCGTCATCAACAACCTGTGGAGATTGCGCATAAACTGAAGATGTTTGAAGATATGTTGGAAGCAAAAGTTAATCCTTCTGTTTTAACCATGACTTATAGACTTTTTACGACTTAGAGATTTCATATCATTATATACATGTGTGTGTAACCATATTTAACCTCGTCATATGTTTTTTTTTCTTATGTCACCAGCATGTTTCATCTTATTAGCACGACTCACAAAGTTATTAAAGATGTCCTTTATTAGTCCCACAATGGGGAAATTTGAAGACCTTGCTGTGAACCAATAAAAATAGATGTTTGTAAAAAAGCAGCATTTGTGTCTGTGTGTTTAGATAAATATTGGTGCGATGATTGAAACTAAATCATAAGCCGTCATGAGCGTGAAGAGGTGCTTGAAAAAACTTTACTACGACCCCATTCAACCCGCCAGCTTTGGAGGCGTAGATCGCCTTCATTTAGCTGCGCGGGAGAAATTGGGTGAAAAAGTGACGCGTCATAAAGTCAAGGACTTTTTATCATCGCAAGATGCATACACCTTGCACAAACCGGCTTGAATTCATTTCCCTAGGAACAGAGTGTTTGTTTCAAAACCTATGAATCAATTTCAGGCCGATCTATGTGACATGCAGGCTCTAGCGGAGTACAACGACGGTTTTAAATATTTACTCACGGTCATCGATGTGTTTTCAAAGCGTGCATACGCGCATGCCTTGATAAACAAGACGGGACCAGAAGTCGTTCGAGCCTTTGAATCGGTTTTGCTCCGCAGCGGCGTCCCTCAAAAATTACAAACAGACGAGGGGAAGGAATTTTTCAACAAGCATTTTCAAAGGTTGATGAAAAAACACAATATTCATCATTTTGCAACTGCCAGTGATTTGAAAGCCTCGGTGGTCGAACGGTTTAATCGAACTTTAAAAACCAGAATGTGGAGATATTTCACCGCAGAGAACACACGTCGTTATATCGACGTATTACAAGATCTACTCGACAGTTACAACGAAAGTTATCATACAAGTATAAAAATGAAACCTAATCAAGTCACATACTTGGCAGGTCTTCCAAAACCTGTACGGCAACCTAAAACCTGTAGGTAGTGATAGAATAAAAATGAAATTTAAATCGGGGGATCTTGTTCGAATATCAAAAGTGCAAGGCGTCTTTGACAAGAAATATGAACCGAGTTTTACAGATGAACTGTTTACGATAGCGGAGTGTGTACCTCGTTTTCCGCCTGTTTACAGGCTTAAAGACTACGACGGCGAAATCGTGCGAGGATCTTTCTATGCGCATGAACTCCAGAAAGTCACGATAACTAAGGATCAAATCTTTCATGTGGAGAAGATTATCAAACGGCGTAAAGTCGGCGGTCAGAAACAGCTTCTCATACGTTGGAAGGGCTGGCCTATGAAATATGACAGTTGGGTCCCCGCTACACAAGTCGTGGATCTATAAATAAGATGCTTTTACAAGAACTATCGACATTTGACACCATGGATCCGAATCTCGAAGGTGGATTTTGCGTCACCCTCCCCTCCAATTCAAGTTCTGATGTGTATATAGACAATACGATAGCGGAATACAGAGTGAATCTGGCCCATCACATAGCTCTCGAAGGGAACTGGGAAGTGGCGTTGAGTGAAATATCATATCCCCATACATGGTTCAACGTACCTGAAGACCATTCAACTTTTGAATATGTGGACACATGGGAAAAAGGGACCCCGGCTGAAGGTAGTTTGATACCTCGATACCTTGACGAAAGCAAATTCACCATCAAAACTTTGACCCTGCCGGCGGGTTACTACGATAATATTGTAAAAATCGGAAACGATGTGGATGCTCTCCTCAAAAAAATCCATCCGGAAAACAAAGTCATATATACACCATTAAAGGGGAGATTTTTCTGGTCAGGGATTGGTCGTTTCAGGATACAATTCCAAGCGCCATTAGCTTACATTTTTGGGGCATCCCCCGATGAATGGATTAGCTGCCGACCACAGTGGACAGCGACCCATCATCCCGCGGATATAAAAGCGGGCATGTACCATCTGTATGTTTATACAGACGTGGTGTATCATCAGGCAGTGGGTGACGCTTTTTCTCCGCTCCTGAGAACTATACCTATCGAGGACAGTCACGGAAACATTGGGTTTAAAGCCTTTAACCCTCTTTATTACATGCCAGTCAGTAGAAGACATATTGAAGATATAAGAATCGAAATCAAGACGGATCAGAATCAACCCGTTGAATTTACATACGGGAAAGTTATCATCACTCTACACTTTAGACCCAGATAGAAAAAATGGTGGTGTTGGAGATGCATCCTGATCTTTACCGTTTTGTCGACTATTACGAAAACCAGGCGGGCGGTTCGTTATCCGGTTTTCACGGATTACCTGTCCAATACGGCCGAGGCTTGGGATCAATCTTTGCCAAATTATTTTGTTTTGTGAGTCCATTAATCAGAAGAGGGTTCAGCGTCGCCAGACCTCACCTGCAAACGGCTGCTAAAAACATTGCAACGGATGTAGCAGGTCGGGTGTTAGAACAAATACACCGTAAGGCGGAGCCTCAAGAAGGTTCGGGATTAATGGTTCTGGCACAAAGACCTGCAAAACGCCCCGTCGGTCAGCGGTTGAGAGCACCTAAAAAACGCAAACGCACATCCAAGAAGAAATCAGTCACGAAAAAGAGACGACGGAGGAACAACGGAGACATTTTCTCTTAAGAAATATTGACCAACGTTTTTCTTTTCATCATGGCTCTTTTACACCACAAGTCCGTAGAGTGCACCCTAACGGAACTCGACGTGTTTACCCCACCCATGACACAATGAAGAAAAGCAAAACAAGAAAGAAATCACACCAACACATTTCTTATGCAGAAACAGATTCCTTCATTTATTAGTGTTAAGCCTTAAGGTTTTTCTTGGCTGACCATAACCAATGACAACTAAATGGTGCAGATGAAGCAAAAGAAAAAGAAGAAAAAAAAAAGAATAGGTGAATAGACTTGGAAAGAAGATTGTTATCCCTGAAGTATTTTATTCTCATCCAAAAGGTAGAGTAGACGATATAATGAACTGATTAGTGTTTCTTGACCAGCACTTTTTTGGCACAAACATATGGACTGAGATCAGTACAGTCGTGTTCATGCCACTGTTCAGCTGTAAGAACAAACAAATCACATTAAATCCTGTCAAAACTGAAATTTGTTGAAGTTTTCTCCAAAGCAAAGAAATGAATTAATTCCTACTTCCGTCCTCGATGTCCACACAGTCCTCAGGTGGCGTGCCTCCGTCTACATTGCCAGGCTCAAAGTCCTCGAAATCAAAAGTAGTGCCATCAGTCCAGAGGAAGTTACCCTCCTGGAAGACAAAAGTCCCGTGTGAATGACTCACAAGATAACGACTCCTTGGATATTCATCTGATTTTTGTTTCTCTCAAGGCGATCCACTTTGTGTTTAAACATAATCAGCATGATCATCGCTAAACTGAAAACAAATCCAGGTGATTGAAAAAAAAAAAAAAAAAAAAAGATCATTTATCCTGAAAGCAAAGTGAGCGGATATCGGACAAGAGTCCGTTTTCTAAGCGGCAGAAAAAGATTTCTGCTGAACCGACTCGACTTGATTGAATCAAGAACTTTTTCTTTTTTTTTTGTACTGATCAAGATTTTACCAGGATGGTATCATGGGCTCCAATCCAGGTCTCTTCGAAAACGCCAGCACCTTCCCGGATTATTTCAATAATCACTTCGTTCTCCAGGCGGGTGGTGATGGAGGCCAGATTGGCACCATGAGTGTTGCAAACGCTCTGGAATGATTAAAAAATAAATAAAAATGTCAAATAGCCGCGAACTATTTTCAACGACGTGGCGGCTAACAGCGCCAAATTCCTTGAATGGTATAAAAAAGAGTGTCAGGGAACCTTTGATTTCAGGAAGGAAGCGATGATGTACTGCAAAAACGATGTTGACATTTTAGCTGAGGGTTGCACAAAATTTAGAAACGAGTTTCTAAACGAGACCGGCGTTGATCCGTTCAATTTTGTCACTATAGCGTCAGCCTGCATGGGTGTTTTCCGTACCAATTACCTACAACCTAGCACATTGGCTATAGCATCACCCGATGATTACAGGCGTCAATATAAAGCCTTTTCACACGCTTCCATCCAGTATTTGGAGTGGATCATACACAGTCAAAAACTGCCGATACAGCACGCTCTGAACGGCGGTGAAAAACAGCTCGGCCGTTACACCGTGGACGGCTATGCCGAAATAGACGGTATAAAACATGTCTTTGAATTTCTAGGCCGTTTTTACCACGTTTTTACACCGAGCGAGCGCTTCCCTTTGACAAAACAAACCTTTCAAGAATGCCTCTTCAAACTCTTCGTCTTATGTTCGATCGCTCTCTCTGACCTCTTCAAGGGGTGAAGGCATTCAAGCAACACCTGTCAGCAAACTAGGACTTTAAGACGTCTGCCGTGCTTGATTTTCATCCACAATTTTTTTTAAATTTGACATAAACAAGGTTAAAAAAAAAAAAAAAAAAGATTCAAGTGCTGTTTCCAAGGGACTCCTGTTGAGTTGCGATTACTACAATTTTTCCCCGCATGTCTGGAAACTCATCAATTTATTCTGGCCACTAAAACTCACTCATTAGCACCCCCACCCAAAAAAAAAAAAAAATTAAATAAATAAACAAAAATAGTCTCGGGTGGATATCTAGCATGACAGGAAGCACATACTTTGATCAAGTCCTGCTATGGAATTCATTCATATTTTCTTTTTCGTTGTCGCCGATGATACTTTGAAAAAAATGATCAATGAACAAGCCCTGAAATTTGCCCAAAAGGAGTGTTCCGAGCCCAAACGGTCTCGCATCATAATAGGATAGATGTGGGTCCATCAAATTGTGTTTCAGGGGCTGGTTTCATTCCTAACTTTACAAGGTGCGCTCCTAAAATCTTCCTTTTTTTTCACCAGATACGCAATTATTGACACATTTTCAGCAGGGGTCTTCAATCCTGTTCCTCGAGGGCCGCTCTGATAATCAACGAGGTCTGCAGAAGCTGGATAACCATTCCTATTATTTGAATCAGGTGTGTTTGCAGCAGGGGGGGAAAAAAAAAACAACAAAGATTCAGGAAACCGTCCTGCAGCTCGTCATTCGAAATTAATTTTACCGAAGCATCATAATAATAATAATTCCTCGTGTCTGAGGTACACAAAATCTTTCAATCTTGTTTTCCTCAAAACATCAACGTGAATGTGATTTCCCGGAAGACATTGAAGCAGATTGATGCATTTGCAAAAATTGTTAAATGGCCTATCAGGTCTGAAACCTCCCCAAAAAAACAAAACAAAAAGGCAATTGAAATTTCCTGAACAAGAACAATTGTGCAACAGGGCCTTTCACTGCCTTCCGCTTGCGCCCTTTTTTTTTTTTTTTTTTTTTTTTTTTTGACTGACAAGCCTCCCATTTGCGGTCTAGCCATGAGTCCCTAAACAAGAACATACTTTGAAAATGATGATGGCTTCATTAGACTTGGATAGCGGCATACCAAACAACCGTGTGGATGGGTGTGTCCCTTAATTAAGGAAGCCAAGGGTCTATCCAAATGTAAATTCCAAGGTGTGTGAGGTGTGTTTGGTACTTAATGAATAATTGTGACGTTACTCGGTTAGGCTGCTCTATGAAGTCAAGAGAACATTTCCTTGTTTGCAAGTGCACCGCCCTGCGTCTCATCTTGCACCTTTTGTTTCACTAATCTTCTTTCCCAAATAAATGTCAGAGACGAATAAAATAAGTCACTTTAACCAAAGGGGAAAAAAAAAAAAGGTTCAAATAATTTCTCCTTGGAGTGCTTTGATCGGGGGGTGTCGCAAATATGAGTCAACTGTCGTCTTGGAAGGCCTCTTTTTGTCGTTTGATGTTGAATTGATTGATCGTCTCAATTGTCATTTAGGACGAATTACAGTTTTTTCATAATTGAAAGAAAAAGAAAAAATCTTTTGACGTTCTGCTTGTTTGTTCTAAGCCCCAAAAAGCTGCACAGGTGGCTGACCTGAACGGTTCCCAAAGGTTGTTGGAGAACTCGTCTGACTTGTCACATGACAAGACGACGATTGCCATAGTTCACATTCCAGGGCAGCGTCACCCTAACGTATAAAAAAGGCGCTCGTGTCATTCTCGGCAGAAAGCGTCACCCACTGCAAAGGTAACTTTTCGCGACAACCTTTCCAAAAAATAAAAAAAAAAATACCGCATGAGATTTCCATTATGGTGAGATTATCCCAACAAACTGTTTTTCTTCCGTCATTTGTACAGATGGCATCCACTATTCGCTCCTTGCTCCTCCTTTGCGGGATCTGTGGCCTGTTGACAGGAATCGTAAGTCAACATTTCATCAAATGCGTATTTGATATTGCGTCCGATCGTCGTCAGTCATTTGCTTTTTTTCTTCGCAGTCATGTCAAACTTTGAAAGGTGAGTGGAAACATCACACTTGGATTTATTCCTCAGCTTCCTTCCCCCCGGGTTGTTGGGTGGCGCCAGAATGAGTTGTTGCCTAAAAGAGCTCAAATTGTGTTGCAGGTTACTGCCCTAAAGGCTGGACTCGCTTGAATGATCGCTGTTTCATCTATCAGCATGATGAGAGAACCTTCTCAGATGCAGAGGTTTGGAAAAATTTGGCGCGGTTGCCGCCACGTCGTTGAAAATAGTTCGCGGCTATTTGACATTTTTTTTTTTTTTTTTTATCATTCCAGAGCGTTTGCAAGACTCATGGTGCCAATCTGGCCTCCATCACCACCCGCCTGGAGAACGAAGTGATTATTGAAATAATCCGGGAAGGTGCTGGCGTTTTCGAAGAGACCTGGATTGGAGCCCATGATACCATCCTGGTAAAATCTTGATCAGTACAAAAAAAAAAGAAAAAGTTCTTGATTCAATCAAGTCGATTCGGTTCAGCAGAAATCTTTTTCTGCCGCTTAGAAAACGGACTCTTGTCCGATATCCGCTCACTTTGCTTTCAGGATAAATGATCTTTTTTTTTTTTTTTTTTTTTTTTCAATCACCTGGATTTGTTTTCAGTTTAGCGATGATCATGCTGATTATGTTTAAACTCAAAGTGGATCGCCTTGAGAGAAACAAAAATCAGATGAATATCCAAGGAGTCGTTATCTTGTGAGTCATTCACACGGGACTTTTGTCTTCCAGGAGGGTAACTTCCTCTGGACTGATGGCACTACTTTTGATTTCGAGGACTTTGAGCCTGGCAATGTAGACGGAGGCACGCCACCTGAGGACTGTGTGGACATCGAGGACGGAAGTAGGAATGAATTCATTTCTTTGCTTTGGAGAAAACTTCAACAAATTTCAGTTTTGACAGGATTTAATGTGATTTGTTTGTTCTTACAGCTGAACAGTGGCATGAACACGACTGTACTGATCTCAGTCCATATGTTTGTGCCAAAAAGGTGCTGGTCAAGAAACACTAATCAGTTCATTATATCGTCTACTCTACCTTTTGGATGAGAATAAAATACTTCAGGGATAACAATCTTCTTTCCAAGTCTATTCACCTATTCTTTTTTTTTTCTTCTTTTTCTTTTGCTTCATCTGCACCATTTAGTTGTCATTGGTTATGGTCAGCCAAGAAAAACCTTAAGGCTTAACACTAATAAATGAAGGAATCTGTTTCTGCATAAGAAATGTGTTGGTGTGATTTCTTTCTTGTTTTGCTTTTCTTCATTGTGTCATGGGTGGGGTAAACACGTCGAGTTCCGTTAGGGTGCACTCTGCGGACTTGTGGTGTAAAAGAGCCATGATGAAAAGAAAAACGTTGGTCAATATTTCTTAAGAGAAAATGTCTCCGTTGTTTCTCCGTCGTCTCTTTTTCGTGACTGATTTCTTCTTGGATGTGCGTTTGCGTTTTTTAGGTGCTCTCAACCGCTGACCGACGGGGCGTTTTGCAGGTCTTCGTGCCAGAACCATTAATCCTGAACCTTCTTGAGGCTCCGCCTTACGGTGTATTCGTTCTAACACTCGACCTGCTCCATCCGTTGCAATGTTTTTAGCAGCCGTTTGCAGGTGAGGTCTGGCGACGCTGAACCCTCTTCTGATTAATGGACTCACAAAACGAAATAATTTGGCAAAGATTGATCCCAAGCCTCGGCCGTATTGGACAGGTAATCCGTGAAAACCGGATAACGAACCGCCCGCCTGGTTTTCGTAATAGTCGACAAAACGGTAAAGATCAGGATGCGTCTCCAACACCACCATTTTTTCTATCTGGGTCTAAAGTGAAGAGTGACGATAACTTTCCCGTGTGTAAATTCAACGGGTTGATTCTGATCCGTCTTGATTTCGATTCTTATATCTTCAATATGCCTTCTACTGACTGGCATGTAATAACGTCTGGTCCACTAAACTGAGGCAACGGGCAGGTATTTTGGAGGTCTCGGCGGTCAGAGAAGTAACGTGAGGCGAGTCCATTTAAAGATATAAAGCCAAATGAAATCATTTTCGAAAGAACTACAAAATACACAGGAAGTCAGTGAAGGGAGGACAGCATTGGAGTTATGCGCTCCCTCCTATAAGCTCTATGACCCTAACCTCAACTTTAACCCCAAGCAGCAGCATTTTGGACCAATTGACGAATGACAGTACAATGAAAACAGCAGGGGGCCCCAAATTGAACCCTGTGGAACACCGCAGAGCAACCAAGGCTAAAAAAAAAAGTTCTGCTTACCCAGTAGGAACGAAACCACAATAGACCACTACCACTAATGCCCACCTGGTATTGAAAATAAGCCCACAGAATGCTGGATTCTTCCGTATGTATTGAACGCTGCAATCAGGTCCAACAAAACAAGACACCCAGTCTCCAGTGTCATTAAACAGGAGGAAGCTTGATCCATTTCAACTTCAGCTTGTGCAAAACTGCTTGCGTGCCCTTTCATGCTTAAACACTTGACATTTAAACATGATCGCTGATGGTCTTGCGGTACACTCGCCTGACTTCAGTACAGCCAGTCACTTAGCGAGAGTGAGAATGTGAGTGTGAACTGTCATGTGATTCTAAACTGCATGTACCCTGAGAATGACTGGCAACCAGCCCAGGGCGTAGTCGCACCTTTGGCCAGAGTCATCCGAGAAACAGGATAAGTGGTATATAAAAATTTGCAAATGGATGGATTTCAACAGTCACAATAAGTTGTATTTCTTATCCAATGTTTTTCATCACTTTTCTTCTTGAATGTGGAGTCGATTCTTTAGATGCAAACTGTGCTGAAGTCGTATGATCTTTAGTAATAAGAACACTTTCAATGTGATGAAGTGGTACGAAATGGATAACGACCCACGGCAAGGACCATCCTGAAGAAAAGGGGAAACCCACAGACTCATGATCATAATTAAGAGAATCATTTAATTGATGAAGTAAAAATGAAAATTAGGGGAGGAGGGGCTTCAATAAAATAAAAATGCTACTGATAAAGCATAATTTCTGATATCATTCTCATGTCTGATCAGGTGTGCTTAATGTTGTGGCTGCATCCATGTACTGTATAACGCCGGCTGATTCAGAGGAACACTGAAGAGTCAATGAATTCTAATGTGAATGAGGCACCGTTGACTACTTTTACAGCCGTGCTCGCTGTGGATGTGCCGCTTGACGCTAACGCCAATGGACAACGTGAGCAATTTCAACATTCATGCGTTGTCCAGCCCGGCCAGTGTGGATTTTGCTGTAATAAAAACAAAGTGACAGCACTGGGCGGGAGAACCAGAGATTGTCACTTTCAAATCCAGATCATCCACAGTACATAAAGGATGTTTTGTTTTTATGGTGCATGAGCAGAGGTGGAAAAAATTATGAGACCTGGCTTAGGTGCAACACTTGCAATTGTTCCAAGTTAGGAAACACCGGAATCATCTTGCATATGCTTAGTTTTGTCCTGAGACCATATGAGGAAGAAGAAGCCAGAGAGCAGAAAAAATTGTGAGGGAAAAGCGTTTTTATGTAAGAACTTTTTTGTGTCAAATTATTTTTGTGATTACATAGCCTATTTTGTAATTAAACTCCTTAAACACATATCTTGTTGATTAAGAGTCCATCTACATTTCAATGAGATTGTTTGTGGGATGGGAATGTTTTAACTTTTAGCTCTTCCCCAATTTCGCTCATCGCAAATGTGTCTTGGGTAAATTGTAACAATTTACGACGAGCTAACTTTGGCTTGATTGCATCAAGACAAATTCTATATATTTGGAAAGCAATTGGCCATACAATCCAGCCACATTTGAGGAACACGAGTTTGCACCTTGACAAATAACTGCTCATCCAGGTCCAGTCCGACCAAGCGACCAACCAAGCTTGTTAAGTCTTTGACCCGTGCAGCAACCCACTTGACTAGTTTGCAAAGTCGTTTGAACACCCTAGGTCAAAAGAGTTAGAGACACACAAAAAAAATAAAAATAAAAATAATGTCCACATGCTCCCCTACTCACACTCTGTGCTTAAAATAAGTAGACATACGCATTGCTGTGTAAAAAAAAAAAAAAATCAATCAATAAATATAAAAAAGACTCAATACGAACTTCAACATTGCAGTATTGGATAATGCAAGCAAAATGGCCTTTTTTTTTTTTAATTACCTGGAAAAAAGTTTTTTAGACCGACTATTGTGCACCTGATCGTGTCGATGAAGCTTGTCGTTGCTGAATATTAGTTTTAACTCTGTATGATTTACTTAGAAAGTAAAGCTGCGTAATAAACTCCAACTGGAGAATAAACGTCACATTGTCCAGAATTTGCTCTCTCACAAGAAAAAACAAAAAATGGTAGCCAGTGGAAGTGATTAAACATAGTCAGAAGTGGAGTTTTAAACATATTTTTCAATTCAATTAATTCTGCGCAGATTTAAGTAAACGACAGCTGATGAAGAAGATATGTTGTATGAAATATAACTGAAACCTTTCACATCTCAAAGCTCACATACAAAGAAAAATCAACCAGAAACCAAGTATTTCTACTTTGCTACTTTCCATAACTATGCATGAGTGTGTTTATGTGGAAGAGTTGTGACCTTCACAATCTTTGAGGAGGCCCTCGCACCCTATGCGCCAAAGACGCCTTTGGTCAGTGTTAATTACCGCTGACTGCCACACTGTCCTCCAGGAGGCCGTCAGGCAGGTGGGTCCGTGTGAGGAAGAAGCTGAATACCTGTCGGGCACTGATTACGTAAGACGCTCCTATAACAAGAGAGAGAGAGAGAGCGAGAGAGAGAGAGAGAGCGACTTTGGGAAAAAGAGGCTTTGTGGCAAAATGATCACACACGGTGAAAGTGGCTGACAGATGCAACCGCGGCGCAAGGCGACTTGATTAGACCTGTGCACTCAGGCACGCACAAGCCAGCATCACTTTTGTCCAGCCTCCTGCGGTAGGAGAGCGTTGATGAGCCAAGACTGGAGGTTGATGACAGGGAGGGCACAGCGAGCCTGATTCAGCCAGCCTCACGGGTCATGCGGGTTGAGTGCGTGAGCGTGCATGTGTGTGAGTTCATTAGTCACATTGTGTGACTCATTTGGCTCACACCTCTCATCACGGGTCCTCTTTTGCACGCACAAATAAAAAAAAACAACTCAAAACCCCCAAACAACACAAATGTCGCAGTACTCTAAATGTTACATTTTCAATATTTAAATGAGCAAATTGGATTCATGTTAAATGTCGATGATGAAATCCAAAAGTAGATGAATGTGCCCTGATGTCATGACATCTGTTATCCTCGGGCTAATGCAGTTAGACCTCACAACAATGCTCCATCACAACAAACCACATTAGGCCAAAGGTAATTGTGTTTGCTTGGTTTAAGTCTGCTATGAGGAGGAAGGGGAGGCCTCCACTTTGGGCTAGGGCGCCGCTGGTAGAGGGTGTGGTAGAGGTGGGGGTGGCGGGGGGGGGATATCTCGCACCAAAATAGGCTTGTTTAACTCTAAGCTCTGGCTCCATCTTATCGAGTTAGGAGGCTGCTCCCGCAACTCACACGGCCTCCTGATGGATCCGAGTCGTGATGGCGAGAGGCAGCGTGACGGACGTTCTGACAAGAATCAGAGACGGCGAGCTGGCTAAATGCGTGTCATGTCATTTTCCCGGAGAGGTCCAGTCTCTGGTCCGCAACCGTAAACAAGGTGGGCTGATTTAATCGCGCTGCCATTCGCATTATGGTAAAATGGACATTTGGAATATGAGCGGGGACGTGAAAGGGAAGTAAATGTCACATTTGAATATAGGAAATGACAAGGTGTCTTGAAAAAATGAACTTTTATTGTCCAGTCGAAAAAGATAGAATGTCATCGATTGAGTACACATTTGCATTCAGAGCACAACACAAATAAATAGAAATCTTCAGCAGGTGAGCCATAACAGTAGCAGTACTTAACGAGCACAGATCTACTGTACGTCTTATACGAAAGGCGGTTCAACCCAGGTGAGCATCCTTTTTTGGTTATTCAGAGCGGGGTAGCAGAAAGTAGGTCACATGGGGTAGAACTGCGAGGCGGCCTCAGATGACTGGATCTCCACCTGAGCCATCTTGAATTGAGTGCACTGCAGCCACTTGCGTAGCGCGAAGGGCGGCGCTCCCGGCGTCTGACCTTGCAGACACTGGTGGTTTACGCGGTTCTGGATGGCCTGGAGACGCAGCTGCAGACCTGCCGACAGGTGCTGATGCAGGATGGGAAGGAGGGAAGTTCATGATTAAAATGGTCTTGACACTTTTCTTGGATGTTTTATAGTTAGATGTGATTTACGTGGTTTACCTTAAGGTTGGATTGTATCATGGGGAGCCACATTGGAATAAGCTAAGAGGGAAAATAAAAGAGGGAGAATTGTTGTTGTTACTTCTTCTTAAAGGGGTCATCTACTTGCTCGGCATGATTCGGGTATTAGCAGGATAAAGTGAACCCCCGTTCATCACACCCGCATTTTTTTTTCAGAATAGTTTTACCCAGAGATTCACCATGACCGATACTCGTATCAATGCCGATACGGTACTTGACACGGATATCACTTTACCAGCCTGACATGTTGTAATCCTGCCCCGGTGGAGTCGGAGTCATGTCAGCTATGTGAAGATGATTTAAGTTAAACATGGAAATGCTCTGAAAAATGGATGATGAACTCTGGATGGAAATGGAGGCCACCGCCCCGTGAGTTGCGGCACAAGCATCAATGTAGTCGTGCCAAACCAGCCGCACTGCTGTAACGAAACCGTGTCGGGGGATACCAGGCTGGATAGGCGACGTGTTGCATCACGGAAAGTCGGGTAAAGCAAAGTAAGCAAGGGTGCGTTAAAGAGCATCACAACAGTTCTTCATTTTCACTTCATACTTGTGTTATAACAAAAAACAATTTGAAGCGGAAAAATGGCTTTGATTGAAAAGATGTGATTGCATTGAATCAAACCAAATTGTTCCACTTTAAAATATATTGCGATACGTATGAAACCGTCCTTCATTGGAGAGCTATATCTTTAAAGTTAATGTTAATTGAATCAAATCATATTCCCAAAGAATCGAACCGAATTGACTCGTTGTTAAAGGCTACATTTAAGTAAGATGTGTGGTGAGCAAGGGAAACAAGCAGTTGGGTATTAAATTCACGAGTTGCTACCTTCAAAAGATCTGAAATTACTAAAAAATATTTTTTTTTTGTTGTTTTCAGTAATATTGTAAGACGTAATGGCATGGCAACGTATCTGTATTTGGGATCGGCGACTTCTTAAATGTAGTTGGTCTGAAAAAAAGTGCCACAGGTGCATCCCTTGTTTTACTTTTACCGCATGCTTTAAATACATTTATACAGATTAAAATACAATATTTGTTGTGTGTGTGTGGGGGGGGTTAATTTTTTATACTCTCTTTATAATGTAATTTTTTTTTCCCGTAATTCCTTAATTCCTTGAGGATAAAATTCAGTCATATACATGAATTGAGTGATCTGTGAATATAATGTGATGCAAATAAGGATTGATTCTTGAAGTGTAAAAGTAAA
This sequence comes from Idiotropiscis lumnitzeri, assembly GCF_059441095.1. Lineage (NCBI taxonomy): Eukaryota > Metazoa > Chordata > Actinopteri > Syngnathiformes > Syngnathidae > Idiotropiscis > Idiotropiscis lumnitzeri. The sequence goes on along the minus strand of NC_142391.1, from coordinate 13,185,026 downwards.
AGTGGCTCATTTTTTGCAAACCTTGACAAAGATAGTTGAGTTGCACTCCTGCAGCGCTTCCATCAGGCTAATAACATGAAGACACACCATCTCGACCATCTGAAAGAAGAATGAAAAAAAAAAAAAAAAAGGTCATCATTATTAGAGGACTCTTCATCGGTCATATTTTCCACACTTTAAGAGGACATTTTGCACTTGATAGCCAGTGAAAGGGGGAGGCAAAGCACTCACCACCTTATTGTGCGCCATGAGCTGCAGAATGCTGGGTGTCACACGACTCCAAAACTCCAGGCCTGTGAGAATGGCGCCGGAGGAAAATTCTGTCTGGTTCTGGTTCTGCAAAGTGGGAGCGGCGGCCGCCTGCTCACAGTAGATGGTCCACAGCTGGGCAAACATGAAGGCGTGGAACAAAGAGCACATGTGCAGCACGGACGTCTGCGAATGGACACAAACGAGAGGTTGTGAAAAAAGCGACTCGTGAATAAAAAGCAGATCAGCGGCTGCAGATTTTCGTGCCACACCTTAGACTGCTCAGGAAAGCCAATGAGGATGACAATAAGATGGTCAGCGATGTGGGAGCCAGCATCCAGAGGGATGGGCATACAGGAAGTGGAGCCCTGATGCAGGGCGCAATGTGTGAGGGCGCCCAGGAGAAGCCATGACAGCTGACGCACGTGGGAGACGCATTCGATGAATTCCTTTGGACTGCACAGGAAACATGACATTCATGACGGCATTCTCTAAATGCTATTTTATCCCCACTATTTTCAATATTTGATGACACTCCAGGCAGCATTCATCTGTTCAATGTGACACAGGCATGGAAACAGGAGTTCAGAATATTTAGAGCGAGTTAATCCCCAAAAAGGGTTTGAAATTGCCAGCAATTGGCATCAAAGGACTGCTTTTGTCTAAATGCTCGTCAACTCACTTCAAATTGTTTGCTTGGCACCAATCATGCTTATGTGTGAGCAGCACCGTGTATTAGTGGTTTGCACATCTGCTTCGCAGTTCTGAGGTTTGGGGTTTAAATCTTGGCTTCCTGTGGTGAGTTTTCTTCCACACATGCTTGTGCGGGTTTACTTCGGGGACCAAAGACTTCTTACGTTAATTGAACATTCTGAACGTGAATGAGAATCCAAAATAAAATACAAAATACTTACTGGCTTTTTGTTTAATCTCAAGAAATACGACATATAAACTAAAACTAAAACTAAGAAAAGCTAAACTAAAATGTTTTTATAAAAAATAAATAAATAAATAAATACCACTACTACTAAAAAAAACAGCTCTATAAACAAATAAAAAAATAACAGAATTACAAAAAAAAAGCACAACAAAAGTCAAACAAAATAAAGTGAGTCTCACCCTTGTTGCATGGTGGAGGGCGGATGGTAAAGCCACGGAAGATAACGGACCACGGCTTTGTTGTCACGGTGATTGCCTTTGCTGATCTCCATGGCGGCCACTTGCGCCAAGCCCACTTTAAGGTTCCCTCCGAAAGTGTCCTCGTGCAGCGGCTGGCAGCAAGCCTTCATGTGACTCTAAATGACACGTTTGAAAGAGGGCACAGTAACTTCTGCCAACAATTGTGGAACAAGGTGCTCTTGTGATGCAAAAATAAGACTCACCTTGAGTTTGGTTAGCGTGTGCATGTCTGCAATAAAGTCCAGGAGCTCACTTATGTATTGTCGCATGCATTCCATTGCTGCTGTTGTGCACTGTTAAGGCACAGATTTTATTTTTAGGTCGCCTTTACGCCAGCTGCTGATGCTAATAAGGTTCTTAGTAAAATCTTACCCCGGGCAATGTAGCGATCATGTGCTTTTGGATGATGGTGGATTCTGCTAGCCGTGTACCGATATCTGCACAAATGAACTGGCAGAAAAAAAAAAAAAAAAAACACAGTGCAGTAAGTTTGAACATGCACCTCAGTGTGATACTCTTATTTTTTGCTGTGCTTTTTACCTGGACCAGCAGTAACAAGTTTGTGTCAGGCAGCGGGGATTTGAACTTGAGCGCTTGAAGCAGCTCCAGCACCACAATGCGCGACATGTAGAACTTATCTCGCTCCTGGATGTGAGGAGATAAAAGAAGGGAGTAAATGTACTGATGCAGCAAGACTGCCTTTTTCTATTATCGCTCTCCCTTACTCATGCTGCGAGGAGAGCATAAACTCACGAGGCTGAATAGAGGGGGAAGGACAGGCGGCGAGAGGATGGGAGGGAGCCAGAGAATAGACAGACAATAGTGAAGCTGAGGAGTAGATTTAGGCCAGTCCAGATTTCTCCTCCCTGAGTCCCAGGCAGCTCAGATGAGGCTGTCAGGCTGCCTTCTCCTTCCCCGAGGACAGGCTGCTCTCTTTGTTCATCCCTTCCACACAAAGCCCAGCTGCCTGTTTACAAACCACACTGTCATCTCCTGGCTTCCACTTTTGCCTCCCTTTCTCTGTGCCATCATGTTTGCTTATGTTGGCCGCATGCTCCCAAGGAATGCTAAGCCACTCCGGATGTGTCTCACGCCCCGGATGGGATGTGAAAAATGAGACCATAACTTGTAATAAATTATTTATTATTAATTAATAATCGGCAGTTTGTTTAGCTTGTTTGCAATTTTGCCTCAAAGCTCTCAGGATTTTGATTCGTTGCACGTTGTCCCGTCCTTGTGTGAGTTTTCCGCATTTGCAAAACACACATATTTAGGAGCACTGATGACTCACAATTGTCCATAACGTGAGTGTGAATGTCAGTTTGTCCGTATGTGTCATGTCATCGGCTAGCAAGCTAGGATAGGCTGCAGCTCACCCTAATGAGGGCAAGCGCTGGCGAAAATGCATGAATGGATCTAAATAAATAGAAATGTAAAGCAGCTGGTTCCATACGTTGTTGATGCACTTTTGACGTGGCAAATTTTGACCTCTGTGTCCGACTACGAAGGAACTTCTTGTGCACAGCACTCTTCGGTTCACCCAACGAGTTTGTCAAAAGCATTTAAGTCTGACATCCAGTTAGAGACGAAACAAAAAGTCATCATTTCTTTAATTAGCCTATTAATACGAGGCAACTATTTTGATACGCCCGCTGCGTTTACTTTCTATATCTGGTGTGTATGTGTGGCTTGTGCACGGCCACACTTGAACTCTCTAAATTAAAATTTAATGGAGCATGTCACCTTCAGTAAACAGAAACCCGCGGGCGCACTCGCAGGAGCATTCTCTGATGCATACAATGCCAAACTTAAGTCGAAAAAAAAAAGCTTGACTTCAAAACCTGACCTCCAAAGACAGGCAAGATGGGTTGAGAAACCTTCCCAGAAATCGCTTTTTTATAAAAAAATTTTTTAAAAAAAACGTGAGGAAAAGCAGCTCAGATAATGGATGGATGCGTAAGACAGGTTCTAAGAGTAATTGTAGATAGTGGCTCGGGGTTTTGCAAAGCGGATACTGTACAGTGAGGAATTGAAGAGCGTGTAGAAAATCAATACTGCAGGAGACATAAAGCATGCTGTGTTGACAGTGGCGGAGGATTGAGGATCCTCGGGGCCAAACGGTGCGGACGAGCCTGGCTGCATCTCTGTACCTCAGAAAGCCGCCACCGGACCCTTGGCACTACAGCAAAGCAAATTAATCATGTTAATCAATACTGGCTAATTGCCTACTTAATCATGTGCGACGCATGGCCACATTTCTGGTTGTCTGGGGAGTCGGGGAAGTAGTGCAGCACCAAAAGAATGATGAGCGAAAGCCCTGCGAAACAACGCAACTCAACAATTTCAGCAGCGCTAATTTGTTGAAATGATGCTATCCGGTTTCAGAAAAGCAGCAGGAACACAAACACGGCATCAGTTGTTTTTCTGTGCTTCGAGAGTCACAGACACCAATGACTCAGATTGTTCCAGTAATAATAAGTCAATAAAAATGAAGGCTTCTGTTTTGAGAGGTGATTCTCTAAAGAAAACTGCATATGTTTTACCGGGTTTGTAAAGTGGGTTACATGTAAATGCAAGATGTGGACTGTACCTTATTGAACGCTTTGTAACAAAGTCCACACAGCTCCACTAAGTAGGAAAGGCTGAAGATGCCGTACTGGATGACAAAGCTCAGCAGCTTGGAGAAAGGCTCCAGAAGGCTCTGCGGGACACAGGAGGTTAGAAGTTAAAGGCCAGGATTTGTATAAATTAGCTTTCCCCAAAATCTTCTCTGGGCTTACCCGAGTTGCATTTGTGGTTGGAATTTTCAGAAGGCAAATGATAATCCTCAAGCTGGAATCCATGGGGCACTGAGGCACAGACAGATTGAAAAAGATTTAACGAGAAGTCTTTTCCAAGTACAAAAGTTCATGCAACTATTTAATCATAACATTGGATCAAATTCACGTGGGGATAAAATGATTAGTGACACTTGAATTTGACCTGTGAGGTCAAAAGCGGCAGAGTCAAGTCAATTACAATCTTTGGACTCAGTCCTATTGAATCTGACAAGGGCACTGCTCCATGCTTTCTCCCGAGCCATAATCACATCAAAGCATATCAGGCGCGGGCTAAGTGAGCAGTGGCGTCGATGGCTACCTTCAGAGGAAGCACAGAGGGGAGTTTAGTGAGGAAGGTCTGAAACTGGTTGCAGATGGTGGTCCACAGGTTGCTTGGGGAGTCCATGGGGAGGGCCTCCATGAAGGTAGCAATGTTGTCCAGGCAGTGCAGCATCGTGCCTCCTGCCGGCAGACTCTTCTTGTTGTTCAACCCCTGGAGGGCACGGCACACAGGCATAAAGCACAACTGCGTTATATAATGGCATTCTATAAGCGGGGCGGGGTTATTTCCATTTAACTGATCATTCAGTTCTGATCAATCACAACGCTCAGGACTGCAGCGGCGGATTCAGGACACCAAAGCACAGATTATTGCTCGCACGGGTCGCGCGCCTCACTGGGCTTTTATCTGTGTCATTTATTTAGCTCAGCAATAACAATCAACTGGTGCAGTTGTGCAGGGTAATAAGGCAGGTTCTCTTGAATACCCTGAGGAATTGTGCTTCTAAATGGGCTTATGCTGCCTCCATGGAACCAAAGAGGCCTCCGTTGCTTTGACAAGAGCTCCTTCTGCTGGTTAGAAGGCGAATGAGGAGAGCGCTCACCTCCAGCAGCATATTGAGTGCAGCAACGGAACTCAGCTCATTGAAATCGATTAGCGAGGAGGCAAGCGTCCGAAGAAAACTTCCATCTGCAGAGAAAAAGTGACAAATGCATCATATAGTTTTTTTTCTTCCTGTAGGGTTCGGATTTCATTGAAAGTGTGAGGAGCTGACCCTTAATGTTGCTTTGGAAGAGTTGTGGCAAGATGCCATTTGGCGCCAGCTGGTGGAACATACAACGGAGGAACTGCTTGGCCACACCGGCGACATTCCCTGGGATCAACATGCTGCAAAGCAGGGAGAAGGGTTGTGTTGGCCACATGAATGATTAAACTCATCATCTATAAGAAAATGGGGCTATCGCTGCATGGCAGTGTGTCGACTTCATGTCAAACCTCTCAGCTTGTCCAGAGAAATTAGCACTGGAAGCCAGCCTGAAAGAAGTCAGAGCAGTGGATAAGGCTCCAGGAATGAATCATGCATGCGTGCTGAGGGTTAGTTACGAAACTGGTGAGTGGATGTAGGTTGCAGGGAGGGGGAGCTGCTCTACCTGCCCACAGACTGCATGATGTCCAGGAGCATCGGAGCAGCCAGATCAGGGCTGAGGTGGATGAACATGGAAAGCACCACCACCGCTAGGCCCAGGGTCTCTTCGTCGTATTCTTCCAGCACAGCCGCACAGTCCCGACACCTAAAGCGTCACATTCAAGGTCCTTCAGTCAAACTCACGCTTCTTCATCAGATGACTCAAAGCTCTTTATTGATGTTACACATTTTTTCTCTCCCTCTGCCTTCCAGTGAGTGCGCCGGCCGTTAAGTATCAGTGCTAACCACAGAATTTGAAAGCAATTTAAATATCCATGCATCCATTTTTTTTTTTATCACGCTTGTCCTCATTAGAGTCACGAGTGAATTGAATCTTATCTCAGCTGACTTTTTCTGAGAGGCTTAGTACATCCTGGGTTGGTGACCAGTCCATTGCAGGATACAATTTAGATGGAACATCCAAAATCACATTTACCTCACAGTTTTAGATGGTTAAATGTCATCAGGTCACATATTTTACCTTTGTTCTGCTTACATGTTCTGTTTTATGTGTATAAAAATGTGTTAGTTCTATTTTCAAAAAGTTTGAATTTACTGTCGCCCACTGTAATACACTTTGCGCAAAATGGTAAAGATAAAAGTGCCTAACAATAAAGATGTAAACAGTTCATTTTATTTAACGCAAATTCCTGCATATCTCAGGAATAACACCATTTATCTTGTTGTCTGCTATCATGTGAAAGCAAAACGGCTTAACATTAAAGACTGCTTGAGTGGAAAGAATTGCCAAAGCAACAAAATAAGGAACTTTGACGGCACGAACACGCAATTTCATTGATTTTCATGGAAAAGGCATAGTAAAGCAATTCATCATATATAAATCAAATAAATAATTACATAAATAAATAAATAAATAAATGATACATTTTATCATTAAAAATAAAAAAATATTACTTAAGATCTATTTTTATTCTTAGAAACTATTTGAACTTCCAATAATTAAAATGATCATATCAGTAAAATTAATTGATTTTCAAAATAAAATTCAATGTTGTATGTGGTATTCATCAGATTATATGAAAATGACCCAAACACTCTACATAAACTTTCTCCACGGGAAAACTACACCTACGTTATTCATTTTGAGCGGATTTGGCTGCTATACAGTAAAGACAGCTGAAAATGAATTCATTCACCTGTCAGACATTAAGGTCGGCTGCTCATCAATGAATTCTTCAGGGGCAGGGACAAACATGCTAACTGTGCTTGGTGCCGAGAGCAGACTGGTCTTTGTTGGACCTGCATAAAAAGAAAAAAACATTTATTAGAACCAAACGGACGTTATTGGAGTTATTGCGGTTGATGCAATGAATGAATGAATGAATGACGACCTGTGTCCCAGGTGCTGATGTTGTGCGGTGCGCTGGACTGATGCTCCAGCTGCCTCTTCATCAGTTGGCTCATGGTCAGTGCGCCCAGAGAACCTCGCTTCACCTGACGGTACTGAGCTGAAGATCATACACACACAAATACACCCGGGTTCACATTGCTGTCAAAGTATCCATGCAGGCAGATAGTGTGTGTGGTGATATAGAAAACTGATGTTTCAAGGACGATGAAAGAGATGGTGAATCCAAATCATCATGTAATAACACCATCTAGCCACCGCATATCCACTCTGGTTATGACTGCCAAGCTATTTTTGTTTCTAAATAAAAGTAAGACGTGTTTTCGAATCCCACCGGATATTGAAGAGCGGTGGCTTGTTTCGGGCAGTGCCGCTTCAAGTGTTGGCGCTGAGGAAGATTCTCGCGGCTTTTCCAAGGTCGACAGAGCTTGGTGATCTGCACGGCGACACAAACTCTTTGTGAGCATTGTTGGGTTAGTTCCTCCACGAACTCAAATGGACTTGTTTTGATTTTTCATTTCAAAATGGATACAAATTTGTGCTAGCATCAGTTTTCTATAACGCTAGGCTAGGTCAGATCTTAGTGGACTTACTTAGGATGAAAACCACAGAATATTGTTCGGGTTTGGATCAGTTTCTAACAGCTAATCATCCATTTATCCGTCTGATACCACTTATCGTCATTTTGGTTCACAGAGCTGAATATTTTGCCAGCTGACTTTACGCGAGAAGCATGCTAACCGCTGGCTATGTGGAACACTTTTTAATGTAAATGATTGACAAAAAGGTGATGCCACAATACTAAAACAGTTTTTGTACGGTTCTAACTCACCTGACTCCGTGGCCTGCTCGTTGCCAAGCTTATCAAACGTGTTGAATGAGATGTCCAGGTACTCCCTCTGTATGGCGCTCACAGCGATCTTCCTCTGCTTCCGCTGTCGAGGAACAATCTGAATTTTAAATTCTGCCTCGTCATTGTCATCGCCGTCGAGTGGTTTGAGTTCTCCGTCTGCTTCATCGACCATGTCGTCATCGTCCTCATCATCGCCGTACTCTTCCTCGTCGTTGCTTCTCTCCGGTGAGGACAGAGGTTCGGCTTTGTCTTCCGGGATGTCCAAGAAGATCGTCCTGCCAGATGGGCTCGAGCCCTTGGCCTCCTCTAGTGTCCCGAACGCCTCGTCCAGTGAGGTGTCTGGCACATGGGGTGTCTTCCTCAGCAGATCTCTTTTCTGCTTCAGAGTCATGATGGGGCTCTCATGACAGATGTTCTCGAGTCGCTCAGGGAGTTCCAGAGAACTAGAAGGAGTCAATTTCTTTTCCAGAAGCGCTTCTCCGGTCAGGAGGTCTGTGATCTTTTTGTCACTGGAGCAGTCCTCTACGCTGACCTGCACCACGGGGGACAGCCGCAATGTGTTACTACTTGCGGGGGAAGCCAGTACTTTTGGACTTCCGTTGAATTTCGAGCCCGTAATGGTGTTGAGGTCAAAGTCCTCGTCACTCTCAACGATCCTGAGCGGAGGTAAGGGTTCAAAGACTAAGGAGTCGCTGTCAGACATGGAGAGTAGGGAGTGTTTCTCCGGTATGGAGGTGCAGTCGGAGGAGAGATCAATGAGGTCTTGGTCCTCCTTTCCCGCAGAGCCATGATCCGGCTTGTCCTCAAAGGTCTCCATGCAGCTGAGGCGGACCTCGGGGATGACAGGTTTGGAGATGTCGGACTGCCCGCCTCGAGAGCCCCGCCTGTCCACAGCATCGCTGCCCTCCACTCGAACCCAAGAGCCATCGGACGATCCTTTGCCATGACGCCTGCTGTGGGCGGCGCCCGATGAAGGTTGGACAGGGGGCGCCTGTAAGTCGCAG